>NW_027142378.1:12333733-12661233 GCF_026170545.1 Melanerpes formicivorus
AAAAATGTCCCTGCTGACTGCAGGGGGGTTGGACTAGATGACCTTTAAAGGTCCTTTCCCACCCAAACCACTCTATGATTCTATGATCCCCTTGCAACCAGCTCCTAACATCAGGACAGCCTCAAACCTCACTGCAGCAAGCCCAAGCCCAGGGTTATTCAGCAAGGGAGAAGCACTGACTTGACAGAAAAAGCAGCAAGGCAGCCTTAGCTGACACAGCAGGACCTTCACCCTGCCACTCACCCCTGCAAAAGAGCCAGCTCAGCTCCTGGACCCTGCTCCTGCACAAGCACCCAGCACAGCCCCTTAGACAAGCAGCTTTACCAGCCAGCAGGAGACCTTCTCACTGGGCTTTACCCTCCAGAGTCTGCTAACTAGAGGCAGCTCTTCCTATATTGCCAATCACATCCTGGGCTGCCCCAAAAGCAGTGTGGCCAGCAGGCTGGGGGAGGTGATTCACCCCTTCTACTCCACTCTGGTAAGATCCCACCCTGGGGAGGCAAACATGAGAAGGACATGGACCTGTTGGAGCAGGTCTAGAGAAGGGCCACAAAGACCATAGACTCATAAAATGGTTTAGGTTGGAAGGGCATTAAAGATCATCCAGTTCCAACCCCCTGCCATGGGCAGGGACACCTCACACCAGCCCAGGCTGCTCACAATCACATCCAGCCTGGCCTTGAACACCTCCAGGGAGGGAGCATCCACAGCCTCCCTGGGCAGCCTGTGCCAGTCTCTCACCACTAAAGTCTCAATCTGCCCCCTTCAAGATTCAATCCTCTCCCTCTCATCCTGTCACTCCTAGCCCTTGTCAAAAGTCCTTCCCCAGCTTTCCTGTCACCTCCTGCAGGCACTGGAAGGCTGCTCTGAGGTCTCCCCAGAGCCTTCTCTTCTCCAGGCTGAACAACCCCAGCTCTCTCAACCTGTCCCTGTAGGGGAGCTGTGCCAGCCTTCTGATCATCTTTGTGGCCTCTTCTGGACCTTTTCCAGCAGGTCCACATCCCTCTTGTGTTGTGGGCCCCAGAGCTGGACTCAATACTGCAGGGTGGGTTCTCACCAGAGCAGAGGGGCAGGAACCCCTCCCTCATCCTGCTGGCCACACTGCTTTGGATGCAGCCCAGGACACTTGCTGGGCTGCAAGCACGCACTGCCAGCTCACGTTGATGGTCAGAGGGCTGAAACACCTCTCCTACAAGGAAAGGCTGAGAGAGTTGGGGCTGCTCAGCCTGGGGAAGGCTCTAGGCAGACCTTATTGTGGCTTTTCAAGTACTTGAGGGGGCCTATAAGAAATGTGGGGATGGACTCTTCAGTGTGCTATGTTGTGGCAGGAGGAGGTTACAGCTTGGAACTGGAAGAGAGGACATTTAGACTGGCTACAAGGAAGGCATTTTAAGCAAAGAGGGTAGTGAAACACTGGCACAGAGAGGTGGTGGAAGCCCCATCCCTGGAAATGCTCAAGATCTGCTTGGAGTGAGCTCTGAGCAGCCTGTTCTAGTGGAAGTTGCCTCTGCTTCCTGTGGAGAGGTTGGACTGGATGACCTTTAAATGTCACATCCAGCACAAAAACATTCTATGGTCCTGCATGCCAAGTCACTCTCAGCTGATCCTACCTGTGATGTGCATGCAGCAATGAGGGCCACTGAGGGTCTGTCGCCTCTAAGATGCTTTAAATAACTTGAGACAGGATGAATGTCCAACCTCACAATGGAAAGGGCCTTGATTTCCTGTCACAGTAAGCTCTCCAGTGACAGCTGTGTTTGCAGCTCAGGGTTTCGGCACCTTGATTCAGCAGGGATGTGGAGTTCCCCAGCTCACTTCAGCTGCTCCAGGTGGTAGGAGCTGATAGAACTTCTTTGGTGCTCTTCAAATTTGGTGCAAGGGCTTAGGTCATCTAAAGAGCAGTGGTGAGGAACTGCAGCCCCTGCATGACCTTCTCCCCAAATTCTCCTGTTATTTTCTGTCTTTACAAGTATTTGTGCACCATTGTTATGGAGAGAAAAAAAACACACCAAAAAAACCCAACCAACCAACGAACCAAACCCCAAACACACAAACAAACAAACAAACCAGAGCAAAAACAGAACCAGGAATAAGGAGTTCCTTTGACTGGATCACAAGATGCTAGGGGCTGGAAGGAACCTCTGGAGATCTTCCAGTCCAACCCCCTGCCAGAGCAGGAGCATGGAATCCAGCACAGGGCACACAGAACACATCCAGATGGGGCTGGAAAGGCTCCAGAGCAGGAGACTCCACAACCTCTCTGGGCAGCCTGCTCCAGGGCTCTGGGACCCTCACAGTGCAGAAGTTCCTCCTCATGCTGAGCTGGAACCTCCTGTGCTGCAGTTTCCATCCACTGCCCCTTGTCCTATCCCAGGGTGCAGCTGAGCAGAGCCTGTGCCCTCCCTCCTGACCCCCAGCCCTCAGCTATTGATAGACATTGATCAGATCCCCTCTCAGTCTTCTCCTCTGCAGACTGCACAGCCCCAGGGCTCTCAGCCTCTCCTCACAGGGCAGTGCTGCAGTCCCTTCAGCATCCTGGCAGCTCTCTGTTGGACTCTCTCCAGCAGATCCCTGTCCCTCCTGAGCTGGGCAGCCCAGAGCTGGATGCAAGATTCCAGGGGAGGTCTCAGCAGGGCAGAGCAGAGGGGGAGGAGAACCTCCCTGGCTCTGCTGGGCACACTCCTCTGAATGCAGCCCAGGATGCCCTTGGCCTTCTTGGCCCCCAGGGCACATTGCTGTCCCATGGATGATTTGTTCTGCCCCAGCACTCCCAGGTCCTTCTCCCCAGGGCTGCTCTCCAGCAGATCACCTCCTAACCTGTACTGCTGCAGGTTATTCTTCCTGCCCAGGGGCAGGGCTCTGCACTTCTCCTTGTTGAGCCTCATGAGGCTCCTCTCTGCCCAGCTCTCAGCCTGTCCAGGTCTCTCTGGATGGCCTCACAGCCTTCACCTATATCAGCCAAGCCTGCCAGCTTGGCCTCAGCAATTTGTCTTGCAGCATATGAATGATTTCCTGCTCCTTCACTCCCCTGCTTCGTTGTGGGCTTAGCTCTGGGCTGGTTTCTCAGAGTATCCCTTTCTTCTTTCTGCCTTTTCTGGTTTTTGCAATTGAAGCTCTGCCAAAAGAGCAACCAGAGAGCAGTGGTTTAAACCCTTGGAAATTTGTGCACATTGGAAAATATCGATCCAGGTGCTGGAAGCTGTGGAACATCCAAGCCTTGCTCCTGAGCTCTGCGCAGGTGGCAGCGTGTGCAGGGCTGCAGGGGAAACTGAGCTGCCAGTAAGGATTGTCTCAGCTGCTCAAAAGTCTTGGCTCCTTCAGATCAATCTACACTGGAGGTGTCCAAGGTGATTCCTGCTGTCCATATCTACCTGATGAGCAGTGGGAGGCCAGGAGTCATAGTTGTCTACAGGCCCCAGGGACCCAACCCCTGCCAGGCTGCATTCCTGTGCAGCCTACCCTAAGCGATCCTGCTTTGGCTGGGGGGTTGGGCTGGATGACCTCTGGAGGTGCCTTCCAACCCCTCATGTTCTGTGATTCTGTGATCAGGCTAACATTTCTGCCTGGCAGAAGGCTGGTAGTGCAGTGCAGGTAGGAGTTGGCCATAAAGATTCACAGAATCATAGAAGGTTGGAAAGGACCTTAAAGATCATCCAGTTCCAAGCCCCCCAGCCATGGGCAGGGACACCTCCCACCAGCCCAGGTTGCTCAAGGTTGTTCAACCTGGCCTTAAACACCTCCAGGGAGGGAGCATCCACAGCCTCCGTGGGCAGCCTGTGCCAGTCTCTCACCACCCTCACTGGAAAGGATTTCTTCCTCATCTCCAGTCTCAATCTGCCCTCCTCAGGCTTCAATCCATTCCCTCTCATCCTGTCACTACAAGCCCTTGTAGAAGTCTGTTTGTGGCTTTCTTGCAGGCCCCCCTCAGGTACTGGCAGTTCATTACTAAGTCTCCCTGGAGCCCCACTCCTCTGGAAGCTCAGTGCTGAGCTGAGACCCTGTGATTGAAGACATTCAAAGTCAAAAAGGATGTGACCCTGAGCAGCCTGATCCAGTTGGAGGTGTTGCTGCTCACCATAGGAGGTGTTGCTGCTCACCATAGGGGGATCATCCTGACCTTTAAGGGTCCCATCCAGCCTGATGCACTGTGTGAGCTGCAGAGACAGGAACCTCCTGCAGCCCAGCCACCAGCAGCCAGACTGAAAGCACCCAGGTCAGGATTGCTTACGACTCCATTTCTCACTCCTGAGCTCTGGCTCTTCAGCAGCACAGAGCTGCTTTCAAGCTGTAAGTGGTTTATGTAGAGCTGCAGCATATTTGTGAGAAAGAAATCCTGCTTTCACCCGAGGAGAAAAACCAAAAAGCTACTTTAGAGCAACTACCTCTTTCATTTGGTCTCACTTAATGAGCAGCAGCTATCGACGTCCTCCTCCTAGCCACATTTGCAGGAGCAGGAGGAGCGCCACGTGTTTCCCCAGGGAGCTCAGCTCTTAACCCTTCCCTCCACAGGAGAGTAACACAAGATTATTAGAAATAAACACTAATAATTAATGGGGCTTGACAAAAATATGATTCTCCATAGCAGTACACAAAGATCTGCACCTTGAGAAGCTGGAAACCTGATCCCACGTTTATAGAATCATGGAATGGGTTGGGTTGGAAGGGACCTCCAAAGGTCATTATCATGAGGGTGGTGAGAGCCTGGCACAGGTTGCCCAGGGAGGTGGTGGAAGCTTCCTTCCTGGAGGTGTTTGCAGCCAGGCTGGATGTGGCTGTGAGCAACCTGCTGTGGTGTGAGGTGTCCCTGCCCATGGCAGGGGGTTGGGACTGGATGATCCTTGAGGTCTCTTCCAAACTTGACAGTTCAGTGACTCTGTGAACACCCTCTGCAGTCAGCAGGGACATCCTTCACCATCAGGTTGCTTAGAGCCCTGTTGAGCCTGTCCTTGGATATCTCCAGGGATGGGACCTCAACTGCCTCCCTGGGCAGCCTGTTCCAGTGTTCCACCACCCTGAGGGTAAAGCACTTGTCTCACAAGGTGCTTCAGGAGAAAGCTGGACTTTGAATCTCATGCTTCCTTAACAGACATTCCCTCTGCTAGTGAATGGAAGTTTTCCTGCCCAGCAGCAGTAGCTAAGTGCACTCCCTCTGGCTCACAAAACAGCTGAAAATTTGTATACAACAATAACTTTCCTTGCAGCCTGACTCTTCCTATGAGTTTGAGCTCCAAGGGCCAACCTGGCCACCCAGCTACAACATTAATAATGATAAAGGGGATGTGTGAGTCACCCAAGGGTTATTTCCCATGCCACCTTTTACCACTTCAACAACAACCCGGCTGGGGGTCAGGAGGGAGGGGACAGGCTCTGCTCAGCTGCACCCTGGGATAGGACAAGGGGCAGTGGATGGCAACTCCAGCACAGGAGGTTCCAGCTCAGCATGAGGAGGAACTTCTGCACTGGGAGGGTCCCAGAGCCCTGGAGCAGGCTGCCCAGAGAGTTTGTGGAGTCTCCTTCTCTGGAGCCTTTCCAGCCCCATCTGGATGTGTTCCTGTGTGACCTGTGCTGGATTCCATGCTCCTGCTCTGGCAGGGGGTTGGACTGGATGATCTCTTTGGGTCCCTTCCAACCCCTGACATCCTGTGCTCCTGTGATTCTGTGAACAAAGAAGAAAGCAGGAGATAAGCCCAGGCAGAGAGCACTTCTCTTGCCTGGCATCTGCAGCCACCAGAACACCAGGTGGGTGCTGTGCAAGCGGCATCAGTCTCTGACACTGCCAGCAGGCTGGATAGAATTAGTCAGGATTTTGTAGGGTTGTTTTTTTTTCTCCCCCCTTTATCTGTGGAGTGTCAGCTTCCTACATTACATAGCTGATCTGAGCAAAACAAAGGTCTGCCTGCACTGGAAGGGAGCACGATGGAGACATTCGTTTCCCCAGAACAGGTAGTGTAACAAATCAATCCTGACTGCACTGATAAATTGAACTTCAGGCTTGGTGATACTGCTCCTCAGGCTTAATCCAGTGTAAGACACAGCAGGAAGGAAAGGCAAGAGGCACTCCTTAGCATTTTCTGCTGCAAAGAGCAGCTCCTTGAGAAGGGAGGGGGAAGAAAGGAAAAACACATTGAAAACAAACCAACAAAACCCACCATGACCTGCCCTGGGTGATCCTGCCCCAGGTGATTCAGCCCTAGGTGATCCTGCCCCAGGTGATCCAGCCCTAGGTGATCCTGTTCTGGAAGGGGGTTGGACTGGCTGATCTCTGAGGAGACCTAATTGTGGCCTTCCAGGATCTGCAGGGGGCTACAAGAAAGCTGGGGAGGGACTTGTGAGGGTGTCAGGGAGGGATAGGACTGGGGGGGATGGAGCACAACTAGAAGTGGGGAGATTGAGATTGGCTGTGAGGAAGAAGTTGTTCCCCATGAGGGTGGTGAGAGCCTGGCACAGGTTGCCCAGGGAGGTGGTGGAAGCCTCCTGCCTGGAGGTGTTTGCAGCCAGGCTGGAGGTGGCTGTGAGCAGCCTGCTGTGGTGTGAGGTGTCCCTGCCCATGGCAGGGGGTTGGGACTGGCTGAGCCTTGAGGTCTCTTCCAACCATAGCAATTCTGTGATTCTCTGATTCTATAATAAGCTACAGCTCAGTATTTTGTTTGCAAAAGGTTGATTGCTTCCTTTCAATTCCATCTCAGTCTGCCTGGCACACTACGCCTCATCATCCAGCTCCTCTTTGCACTCCATCCAATATTTGATGCTCTTGCTATCCGCACCTGCCTTTTCCAAAGAGGACCTTTATTAACAACACCTCTCCAGCTGGAGCCCCACTTCCCTTTTACAGAATCACAGAGTATTTGGGGTTGGGAGGGACCTCAAAAGCTCATCCAGCCCAACCCCCCTGCCAGAGCAGCTCACCCAGCACAGGGCACACAGGAACACGTCCAAGCACATTTTGGATGTCTCCAGAGAAGGAGACTTCACAACCTCTCTGGGCAGCCTGTTCCAGGCTCCTTTCTGTTCCTGTGGAGCCTCCTCTGCTCCAGCTTGCACCCATTGCCCCTTGTCCTGTCACTGGACATCACTGAGCAGAGCCTGGCTCCATCCTCCTGACACTGCCCTGCACATCTTTATCAACATGAATGAGGTCTCCCCTCAGGCTCCTCTGCTCCAAGCTATAGAGCCCCAGCTCCCTCAGCCTGTCCTCAGCAGGGAGATGTTCCACTCCATCTCTGTGGCTCTGTGATGGACTCTCTCAGTCAGTTCCCTGAGGTCCTTCTTGAACTGAGAGTCCCAGAACTGGACATAATATTCCAGAGGTGGGCTCAGCAGGGCAGAGCAGAGGGGCAGGAGAACCTCTCTGGACCTACTCACCATAGTCCTTCTAAACCACTCTGGGATACCATTGGCCTTCTTGGCCACACAGTGCACAGAGCACAGTGCAGCTCAGCTGCCAGGGCAGCACTGCAAAGCTCAGCATCTCTAGAACTGTGTAGTTACAAACCATGCATCCTTCAGCAGCCTTTTAGACCTTTTTTCCCCCACAATGCACACTGTAAATGAGGAGTCATCTATCTTCAGAACTGCCCAGAAAATGTTCTTCTGCTAGCAATATAAAAGCCTCACAGTGTCCGAGCAGGTGCCCTTGCCCCCCATCCCCCTCCCACAACCCCCCACATTTTATTGTGAGCCAGATAATTCAGTGTGAATTGTAGAGGGGTTGGTACAATCATTCCAGGAAAGCATTCTTTACACTTGTGTAACAGCAAGTCACATGGCTCAATAAAGTTTATTGCTGCAAAATGCTTTAGTGATTCATGGCAGGGATGGATTCTGTTTCCTTCCTGCATCCAGTAATCAATAGCAAAATAATCTCCCTGCAATTACATTGCTCTGTATTAAGGAGCTGTGAAGTAAATAAGTACAGGAGCTGAGCTAAGGAGCAATGCCTGCAACATGGAAATGAGCTGAGGTTGGGGCACACAGCCTGTGCCAGAGCCACATTCAGCAGACCCTCAGTCTCCAGCAGCTCTTGCTGAGCTGATGGCACACTGCTACCAACCCAGCTGCCACTGACAGGTTGTCACAGATTGCATCAGGTTGGAAGGGACCCTCAAAGGTCATCTTGCCCAACCCCCCTGCACTCAGCAGGGACTTCTCCAACTGGATCAGGCTGCCCAGGGACACATCCAGTCTGATCTTGAATGCTTCCAGGGACAGGGCCTCAAGCACAGCCCTGGGCAACCTGTTCCAGTGTTCCACCACTCTCATGAGGCAGAACTTGCTCCTGATGTCCAACCTAAATCTGCACTGCTCCACATTCAAACCATTGCCCCTGACCCTATCCCCACAGGCCCTTCTGAGCAGTCCCTCCCCAGCCTGCCTGTAGGTCTCCTTCTGATGTTTAAACACAGATCTAAGGTCTCCCCACAGCCTTCTCTTCTCTAGGCTGAACAGCCTCCATTCTTTCCCCCTGTCTTCACAGGAGATGTGCTCCAGCCCTCTGATCATCTCTGTGGTCCTCCTCTAGACCCACTCCAGCGGCTCCATGTCCCTCTTGTGCTGGGGTCTCATACTCCAGATGAGGTCTCACCAGAGCAGGGCAGAGGGGCAGAATTCTCTCTCTCCATCTCTGGCCACACTTCTTGTGATGCAGCCCAGGCTGCCACTGGCCTTCTGGAGTGCAAGTGCCCATTTCTGGCTGACGTCCAGCTTCTCATGCACTGCAGAGCTGTGCTGAGGATGCTCTGCTCTGGCACAGACCCTCTGGCTATCCCTCTGGCTGCCAGGGACTCTGTTTTTCAGAGAGCACTGAAAAAAAAGCAAGACCTGCGCTCTCTCAATCAACCTTCTGGGTTCCTCCAGTGCTGCTCCTGCACGCCGTAAATCAGTGTTGATAACATCCCCCACTGAGCTGAGAGCAAATTAAATCAGGCTCATTTAGTTCCTGCTGTCATCTTCAGCTGCAAGCCACCAAAGGGAACAAGAGGCACAACAGCTGGCAGGGGACACCTGCACTGTGCCAGAGCCACGAGCGGGGCCTCTATGGGAGCCCCACAGGAGGGCCTGGATGTCCCTGGGCTTCTGACCTGCTCTGCTTGGCAGATCAGTGCTGGGTCCAGTCCTGTTCAACATCTTCATCAATTACATTGATGAGGGGACAGACAGAGTCTGCTCAGCAGGTTTGCTGATGGTACCAAGCTGGGAGGCTTGGCTGATAGCCTGAAGGCTGTGAGGCCATCCAGAGAGACCTGGACAGGCTGAGAGCTGGGCAGAGAGGAGCCTCATGAGTCTCAACAAGGAGAAGTGCAGAGCCCTGCCCCTGGGCAGGGAGAATAACCTGCAGCAGTACAGGTTAGGAGGTGACCTGCTGGAGAGCAGCCCTGGGGAGAAGGACCTGGGAGTGCTGGGGCAGAACAAATCATCCATGGGACAGCAATGTGCCCTGGGGGCCAAGAAGGCCAAGGGCATCCTGGGCTGCATTCAGAGGAGTGTGCCCAGCAGAGCCAGGGAGATTCTCCTCCCCCTCTGCTCTGCCCTGCTGAGACCTCCCCTGGAATCTTGCATCCAGCTCTGGGCTGCCCAGCTCAGGAGGGACAGGGATCTGCTGGAGAGAGTCCAACAGAGAGCTGCCAGGATGCTGAAGGGACTGCAGCACTGCCCTGTGAGGAGAGGCTGAGAGCCCTGGGGCTGTGCAGCCTGGAGAGGAGAAGACTGAGAGGGGATCTGATCAGTGTCTATCAATAGCTGAGGGCTGGGGGTCAGGAGGGAGGGCACAGGCTCTGCTCAGCTGCACCCTGGGACAGGACAAGGGGCAGTGGATGGAAACTGCAGCACAGGAGGTTCCAGCTCAGCATGAGGAGGAACTTCTGCACTGGGAGGGTGCCAGAGCCCTGGAGCAGGCTGCCCAGAGAGGTTGTGGAGTCTCCTTCTCTGGAGCCTTTCCAGCCCCATCTGGATGTGTTCTGTGTGCCCTTTGCTGGATTCTCTGCTCCTGCTCTGGCAGGGGGTTGGACTGGAAGATCTCCAGAGGTTCCTTCCAGCCCCTGAGATCCTGGGATCCTGTGTGAACTCTGTGGCTGCAGTGAGAGCACAGCAGGATGCTCGTAACAGACAGTGGATAGAGAATCTGTAGCAAACCAGCATGAGCACAGCTGGCTGGCTGCTTCTGGCAGTTTCCTCATCAAACCAGCATGCCAATGACACTGCTTAGACACAGCCTGCCCTGCTTTTAATGCCTCCTGACTGGGAACACTTCTATGCTCCAGGCTTTATCTCCTAAATGTGCTTCTGCTGCTGCACAAGGCTTTGATGCTGTGGAAAGCACCTACCTCAGCTTTGCCTTTTGCTGGTGTTTATGTTCTTATCCACAGCTCACCTCACTCCTGAAGCTCAGATGCACTCCAAAAGGATATTTATAGAGTCAGAGAATCATTTCAGTCAGAATGTGCCTTTAAGATCACCCAGTCCAGCCCTTAGCTAACTCTGTTAAGGCTGGTGCTAAACCATGGCCTTCAGCAGCACATCTCTGCCTCTTTGAAACACCTCCAGAGATGAGGATTCAAACACCTCCCTGGGCAGCCTGTGCCAGTCTTTGAGAACCCCTTCAGGGAAGACCTTTCCTCTAATATCTAACCTGAACCTCTCCTGCCACAATTTCAGGCCATTTCCTCTCCTGCTATCTTTCACTTATTCCTAGGGGGAAGAGACCAACCCCAATCTCAGTGCAGCTTCCTTTCAGGGAGCTGTGGAGAGCAATGAGGTCTCCCTCAGCCTCTTCTTCTCCAGACCAAACCACCCCAGCTCTCTCAGCTGCTCCTCATATCCCCAGTGCTCCAGACCCTTCACCAGCTTCATTGCCCTTCTCTGGACACTCTCCATCCCCTCAATGTCTTTCTTGCAGCAAGGGCCCCAAAACTGAACAACTGAACCCAGTATCCCAAGTGTGGCCTCACCAGTGCTGAGCACAGGGACATGATCACTGCCCTGGTCCTGCTGGCCACACCATTGCTGATCCAGGCCAGGATGCCAGTGGCTGTCTTGGCCAGCTGGCCACATGATGGCTCATGTTCAGCCAGCTGTTAACCAACATCCCCAGGGCTTTCTCTGCTGGGCAGTTTCCAGCCACTCTGCCCCAAGGCTGTAGTGATGCATGGGGTTAGTGTGAGCCAAGTGCAGGACCCAGCACTTGTCCTTGTTAAACCTCATCCCCTTAACCTCAGCCGACTGATCCAGCTTGTCCAGATCCCTTTGCAGAGCCTTCCTACCCTCAACCAGATCAGCACCTACCCAATTTAGTGTCACCTGCAAACTCAAACTCACTGAGGATGCCCTCAAAACTTTTTATCACTGATAAAGATATTAAAGAGAACTGACCCCAGCACTGAGCTCTGGAGGAGATTAAGCACCTAACAAGTCACAGAGAGCCAGAGGGAAGACTGCCTGTGCAAGCAGTTCTGGAGCCCCTACCATAGGAAGGATTTGGAGGTGCTGGAAGGTGTCCAGAGCAGGGTGAGGAGGAGGAGCAGAGGGCTGGAGCTGCTCTGCTGTGAGGACAGACTGAGGGAGTTGGGGTTGTGCAGGCTGGAGAGGAGAAGGCTCCAAGGAGACCTAATTGTGGCCTTCCAGGATCTGCAGGGGGCTCCAAGAAAGCTGGGGAGGGATTCTTTAGGGTGCCAGGGAGTGATAGGACTGGGGGGGATGGAGCAAAACTAGAAGTGGGGAGATTGAGATTGGATGTGAGGAAGAAGTTGTTGTCCATGAGGGTGGTGAGAGCCTGGCACAGGTTGCCCAGGGAGGTGGTGGAAGCCTCCTGCCTGGAGGTGTTTGCAGCCAGGCTGGAGGTGGCTGTGAGCAACCTGCTGTGGTGTGAGGTGTCCCTGCCCAAGGCAGGGGGGTTGGGACTGGCTGAGCCTTGAGGTCCCTTCCAACCCTGACAGCTCTGTGATTCTATGACTCTGCAACTCCTTCCTACAAAGGCATCAGAGCAGGGACTCTCTTAGAAGGGTTTGGGTTGGAAGGGCCCTGCAACAGCCATCCAGTCCAACCCCCTGCAATGAGCAGGGACATCCTCCACTAGATCAGGCTGCTCAGACATGTTTGCTCCTATTAGAGCTCTGTTCCATTCAGCTCTCAGCTCAGGCTGTGCCCTGGAAGGGAGGGAGTGAGCCACAGCTGTGCTGCCCACAGGAATGTGAAACAAACAAACAGGCAAAGAAGAAACCAAAACACAAACAGAAATACCAAAGCAGGAAGGTGTGACTGGCACTGGGCATGGACATGTCCAGCCCAACTAGATCAATAGTGGTAAGGAAGTGAAACATGGTCCCAGGGAGAAATGCATCAAGTAATTTTAGCAGGGAGTTTGGTGGGAACAGTCCCCTCTTGTGTTCACTAACCCTGCTCACAGCTACACTCCCAGCTGCCACTATGGAACTGGCTACAGCCTACATGTGCCTGCACCATTTGAAAGCATCCCCCCTCCTCCCCCCCTCCCCTTCTCTCTCTTTTCTCCTGCTTTTGTCCCACTACCAGGCTGCTCCTGAACCATGCTACAGAGAGCATCCCTTCCCTGCCCATCTCTGCTGACTGAAACACAACACAGCACTTCAGTTCTTGCTGTACTTGGCAGCCCCCAGAGAACCCCACTGCCTTTCTGCAGTAAATATGCAAACACCACAGCCTCCACCCACAATAAAAACCTGGAGGCCCATCGCATTTCTTGGCCAGATCAACTTTGGCTCACTTCAGGAGATGGTTTGAATGCTTGCAAGTCACCCCTCCAAGTCATGGCTAGGGAAGAGGGTTCAGAGTTCCCATCCCTGTTTCCCCACAGGCACAGAGACTCCTGCCCTCTGCCATGGGCTGAGCATCTACAGAACTGAGATTTCCTCTGTGAGGTGTCAGAGCAGGCAATCAAGGCAGGGGCAGCTTCTCTCCATGCTCCAGCCTCTGAGCAGCACCACAATGTGTGCCCTCAGCAGTGGGACATCAGCGTTGCGTAGCTGACCCCAACAACTCAGCTGCTCTGCTCCACGGTGTCACACTCTGCACTCAGAGCAGCTGGCATCCAGAAGCCTCTTCCCAGAAGGGCTGTCTGAAGGGAAATAGGACTCAGAATAAATACATTCACTAGCAAAACTTCAGTTCACCAAGTCTGTGGTTCTTAGGTCCAGTCTGCTCCAGGGGAAGACCTTTTGTACAAGGCGGGCTGCAGGGCTCAGCCCTGAGAGTGTGCAGACAGTTGGTACAAAGAAGCCTTCCTCATCCTGATGTGGGTCTGGTTGTCCCCTCCTCTACAGCATTGCCTCAGGAATACAGAGTCATCATCATCCACTGTAAAACAATGGGGAATGTGGGGTGAACTCATCCATCCCTGCAGGGCCTCTGCAACACTCACAACTGAGCTGGACTACGAGGCACTGGAGACATTGTGCCTCCAGAAGGAGCTGAAGCTGTAATAAAGCAGAGGGACCTGGGGATGCTGGTTGACAGCTGGGTGAACATGAACCAGCAGTGTGCTCAGGTGGCCAAGAAGGCCACCAGCATCCTGGCCTGGATCAAGAATAATATGGCCAGCAGGAGCAGGGAAGTGATGGTGCCCCTGTACTCAGCACTGGTGAGGCCACACCTGGAGGACTGGGCTCAGGTTAGAGAGACTCACTCCAAGGACATGGAGGGGCTGGACAGTGTCCAGAGAAAGGCAACACAGCTGGTGAAGGGTCTGGAGAACAGGGCTGGTGAGGAGCCACTGAGGGAACTGGGGTCTGGCAAAGAGAATGCTGAGGGGAGACCTCCTTGCTCTCTACAGCGCCCTGAAAGGAGGCTGGGGTGAGGTGGGGGTTGGTCTCTGCTCCCTAGTGTCAGGTGTCAGAATGAGAGGAAATGGCCTGGAGTTGTGCCAGGGTTAGGCTGGAGGTTAGGGAAAATGTCTTTGCTGCAGGAGTGGTCAGGGATTGGCATAGGCTGCCCAGGGAGGTGGTGGAGTCCCCATCCCTGGAGGTGTTCAAGGAAGCTGTGGGCATGGCACCTGGGGCCAGGGTTTGGTGGCCATGGTGGGGGTGGGCTGATGCTTGCACCCAATGATCTCAGAGGTCTTTTCCATTGGAGACAATTCTGTGGTTTAGCAGCCTGATGCTCCTTGCCATTTCCAACCTGTTCTATAGGGGATCAGGTGAAGAGCTCCTTGTAGTGCTACATAACAAATCCTGCAGTGCCAGCTGCAGTGAAGTCCCTGCACTTGAGAGCCAGGGGCTGGGCTGTACCTCAGATTCCTGCAGGTAAATCCCTTTGCCGTCCTGCGTCAAGTTGCGAAAGGCCTCTGCGGAAGAGACACCAGGAGCATTACCCTGAGAGCCAAGAGATCAGCACCAGCCAAGGCCTTCTCCTCCCCCTCTGCTCTGCCCTGCTGAAACCACACCTGGAATATTGCATCCAGCTCTGGGCTGCCCAGCTCAGGAGGGACAGGGATCTGCTGGGGAGAGTCCAACAGAGAGCTGCCAGGATGCTGAAGGGACTGCAGCACTGCCCTGTGAGGAGAGGCTGAGAGCCCTGGGGCTGTGCAGTCTGCAGAGGAGAAGACTGAGAGGGGATCTGATCAATGTCTATCAATAGCTGAGGGCTGGGGGTCAGGAGGGAGGGGACAGGCTCTGCTCACTTGCAGCCTCAAAGCACAGAATGTTTCCCTCATGGTGAGGTGGAACTTCCTGTCTCTTGCTTTAAACTTATCACTCTCTGTCTGCCGAGAACCTAAATCCTTCTGATTTTGTCCTTGCCACTGCCAGCTGAGCTGCATCAGAAGGAGCAGGGGTCCTCTGGGCAGCTCAAGCTTGCCTGGCTAGCCATGGACCACCAGCCTCACCCCCCATGATCTCCACTCGAAGCATGAAGCACACAAAGCTCTCGAAGCTGATCTTTAAGTCAGGGTCTCCATATCTGATGGCCATCAAATTGCAGACTTCATTGCTGAGTGAAATGCCTGCAAAAACAAAGGGAAGCCAGAATGAGATGGAAGCAAACAGCTGGATGTGCACATCTACAGCTGTGTGCACGCAGCTGTGGGTGTGCAGAGCTGAGCTGGCTTCAGCTCATCTCCAACAGCTTGGCTTTCCAAAGCTCCCGCCTAAGATAACCACACACTAGCCAGCCCCAGAGCAGACCACTCCATGGAGACACCTCCTGCAAACCCACAGGGGTTCAGAAGGGATCTCCTAGACTCACAATCCTGCAGGGATGGCAGAGGATAGAAATGGGCATGCTTTGGTCATGGGGCATGATGGCAATGGCAGCAGCTGTGCTTGAGAACTATAGTCACAGAATCATAGAACTGTCTGGGTTTTAAGGGACCCCCAAAGGTCATTCAGACCAACCTCTGCAGTCAGCAGGGACAGCCTCAGCTAGATCAGGCTGCCCAGAGCCCTGTCCAGCCTCACCTTCAGTATCTCCAGGGATGGGGCCCCAACCACCTCCCTGGGCAACCTGTTGCAGTGTTCCACCACCCTCACAGTGCTGAACTTGCTCCTAACCTCCAATCTCAATCTGCTCTGCTCTAGTTTGAAGCCATTGTCCTCATCCTGTCCCTGCAGGCCTTGCCAAACAGTCTCTCTCCATCCTTCCTGTAGCCTCTTCAGGTACTGGCAGGCTGCTATTAGGTCTCCCCAGAGCCTTCTCTTCCGCAGACTAAACACCCCCAGCTCCCTCAGCCTGTCCTTGTAGTAGAGGTGCTCCAACCCCCTGATCATCTTCATGGCCCTCCTCTGGACCAGCTCACCAAGGTCCATGACTCCAGACCTGGATGCAGTGCTCCAGGTGAGGTCTCACCAGAGCAGAGTGGCAGCATCACCTCTCTGGATCTGCTGTGAATGCCTCTTTTGATACAGCCCAGGATGTTATTGGCCTTCTGTGCTGCAGGCTCACACTGTCTGCTCCTCTCCAGCTCCTCATCCCCCAGCACCCCCAAGTCCTTTTCCACAGGGCTCATCCCCTGGTCTGTATTGACAGTGAGGATTGTTCCAGCCCAGGTGCAGAACCCTGCCCTTGCTCTTTTTGAACCTCATGAGGTTCCCCTGGGCACCACCTCTCCAGCTTGTCCAGCCCCCTCTGGATACCATCCCATCCCTCTGAGCACCACTCAGCTGGATGCCATCTGCACACTTGCTGCTGGTGCACTCGACCCCCCTGCCTGTATCATTGATAAAGATATTGAACAGCAGAGCTCCCAGCTCTGAGAGTCAGAACTGGCTTTGTCCTCCAGTAGCTTCAAACCAATTTGGTCTCTTTGTCTTTGGCTACAGACAGAAGCCCTGAGGCCCAGCACAGAGGGCCTGGTGCTCACCTCCCCGCAGGCATGCAATCTCTCGGCCCTTGGTTTTATGAACATCCCTTGTTTGGTGTCTAAAGAGGAGCAATGGCTCTCCATTTAGACTGTGGAGCCTGCTGCTTAATAATAAACACCCTCCTGACAGTGCTAAATGATAGCCTGCTTCTAATAAACCCCATGCTGATCCCTGTGCTGGTGAGAGTCAGCAATTCATCTTCCCGTGCTGCTGAAACCTGAGCTGGGGTTATGGAGAGCACAGGAATCCAGGCACCAGCAGCATCTCCCCTGCTGCTGGGCTCATTTTCTCCCCATAACAAAGCCCTGGCCAGCTTCCTCCCTGTCTTGCAGACCTTGTTAGTAGTTGATTTCATTATTAATCACCCTTAAGGCTCAGCAGGATCTCTCCAGGCATGTACAGGAGGGATCCACAGCAAAAGAGCACCCTGCTTTCCTGCTCCCGTTCCTGCCAGGTCCCTTAGCTGTAATCCTGTTGGGCTGCTGAGCAAAGAGCCTGCAGCCACACTCTTGACTCCACAAGGACGAACTCAGTGCTCCAATTTTCTCCTTGATTTGCTACCAGGGAGGAAAGGAAGGGAGGAAAGGAAGGGAGGAAAGGAAGGGAGGAAAGGAAGGGAGGAAGGGAAGGGAGGAAAGGAAGGGAGGAAAGGAAGGGAGGAAAAGAAGGGAGAAGGAAATTCATAAGGGGAGGGGGAAGAATCTTATCATACTCCAATCTAAATATGCCCCCAAAGGCCTCCAGGGATGGAGCTTCCACCACTCCCCTGGGCAGTTCTGTGTCCACTGAATGGTCCTCCCATGGAAGCCATCCTGCAGCAGGCTGCAGACCAGGATGTGGTGTGGGACAGTGTCAAAGGCTGTGCTCAGGTCCATGCAAAGGAGGTCAGCTGCTCAGCCTTCATCTAGTGATGTTGTGACCTTGTCACAGAAGGCCACCAGGTTGGCCAGGCAGGACCTGCCCCTGGTGGAGCTGTGCTGACTGCACCCAATCACCTCCTGTGCTGTGTGGGGTTTGTTTATTGATCTTATCATTGGCCTCTCAAGACCCTGCTGGGGCTGCCAATGAATTCTCTCCTCTCCCAGAGGAGTGCAACAGCCTGGGAGCAGCCACATGAAGCACCCAGCAATCACTGCAAGCCAACAATTCACACCTGAATGTCATTTTAATCTCCATTCTGTCTCAAGAGCACTGGTTTCACACCCTGCCCCTTTGCCACCCCTCCCACCCCAATTTCCCCCTTTTTCCCCTCAAACCCAGGGCACCTGGGCTCTGCTGCAGTCTCCTCCCACCCCAGGGGCGGCCACTTTGCCCTCCCCACCCTCTCCACTATTTAGTGCCTCCCGGGAAGGGCAGCAGCCCTAAGCTGAGCCCTTCGGGGCTGAGGATCCTCCTCTCACCTCAGGTCAGTGCCCACGGTGCACACTGGGTGATGGTGGTGGTGACAAAAGGCCGGGGGGCCTGCTGGCCCCCCGGTTGTTAGGGCCAACATTGACTCCCCCCATCCCCTCCACGGGTGCTGGCTGGGGCTCCTCAGTGGGGCAGAGCTCTCATCATGCCCACTGATACCCTTGGAACTCCCAAGGGCTGCTGCAGCCCCTTTCACTTAGCTGAGAACCTGCCAGGCAGGCTGCAGGATGGAGCAGACAGCCAAGTGCCTGAGGAAGAGCAGCCTCCAGCTGGACACAACAGACCTGGACTCTGGCTCAGTCCCCCAAGGTAAGTGAGCTGCCCCTGGCTCTGCTGGGGCTGGCCCTGGACCCTTCAGGAGGAGGGATGTCGTGCAAGGGGGGTACAGCACAGCCAGGGCAGGCACAGCTCCCCACTGCTGACCCTCCACAAGCTATCAGCTTCCCCCCAGGCCTGGGGAAACCACAGACTCACAAAGGCTGGGAAAGCTCTCACAGCTAACCCTGAGCTCAGCAGTCCCCCCAGCACCACCATGGCCACACAGTGCTGGAACACCTCCAGGGCAAACAACCAGCAGTGTGTGGGTTCAGCCTGGATGTTGGGGAGAAGCTGGGCAGCTCTTCAGCCCCTCTGAGCCAGGGCTCCCCAGCCCAGCCCTGCACGCTGGACCACACAAGCCACACGGTTCAGAAAGCTCCTCCTTGCCTCCCCTCACCACAGCTCAGGGCTGACCTTCCCCATCCCAGCCTGGGTGGTGCAGAGTCCCTTCACACCCACCCACAGCCCTCATCATGTGCTGCAGAGGTTTGAGGTCAGGCTGTGTGGAGATGCTTTCCCACTGCCCCCCCTCAGCCCAGCTGCTCTCTACCATAGCCAGTTGAGGCTCCCTCAACTTCTCCTGTCCCTTCTGGGTGCTTGCACTTTCAGGACCCTTGTGACAGCTACCATTAATTATCATGATTCATTAACATGGCACCTTTCATTTCCACAGCTGCCTGGAGGCCAGCCAACAGGGGATTGGCTTTCTGCCACCGAAGGCAACAAGCTCAGCTCTGGAAGTCACCCTGTGCCCTGCAGAACAATCACTGCCTGCTCCAGGCCTGCTCAACACAGGGACAACCTGAGAGCCTATCTGCCCCTGCTTGGTGATGAATTCTGCCTGCTCATCAGCCAAGGTGATACTCCTGCCACAGAGAGCAGCAAGGCAGGACCCACAGGACGTGCCCAGCCTTGGCACAGCTGGGGTTGGCAGCCTGGTGCTGAGGAAAGAGAGAGGATGGCTCCCAAGAGGAGCTGAGCTGCAAAACCACCTCCACATCTCCAGCACCAAAGCAGTGCCCTGAGCCTGCTGCCTCCTGGAGACCCTCACAGTGAGATGTTAACACTCAACAGGCAAATCTGTTAGGGAAGAGCAAGAGAGAAGAGTGAGGAGGGAGGGCAAGGTGATGGCTTTATTGTTTGCTTTGTTTCTCACTGCTTTTCCCCTTTAAAGCATCCTCTCTGCTTTGCTGTTTGCCTCCTGAGGGAGGATCT
Organism: Melanerpes formicivorus; assembly: GCF_026170545.1. Lineage (NCBI taxonomy): Eukaryota > Metazoa > Chordata > Aves > Piciformes > Picidae > Melanerpes > Melanerpes formicivorus. The sequence goes on from NW_027142378.1 coordinate 12,352,999, forward strand.
GAACAGGCACCAGCTGAGGACCAGCCTGGAAGGACAGATGTGCCAGAGGAGGGAAGGACACAAGCCACTGGATCTCTCCAGAGAGAAAAGCAAGCTGCACACCTGGCCCTGCAGAGCCACCACCTACCTACTGGCAGTGAGGAGTTCCTCCTCGTGTTGAGGTGGAACCTCCTGTGCTGTAGTCTATATCCATTGCTCCTCAGCCTGGTCACCATGTCCCAGCACTCAGCAGGGACACCTCCAATGGATCAGGCTGCCCAGGGCCGCACTGAGTCTGATCTTGAATATCCCCAGGGATGGGATCTCTGGGCAACCTGTTCCAGTGTCTCACAGCTCTCATGGGGCAGAGCCTCCTCCTGATGTGGTTTAGACAACCCAAAAATTGGCTGCTTTTTTTTTTTGCTTCAAACATCTCCCCTGAGCCTCCTCTTCTCCAGGCTAAGCAACCCCAGCTCCCTCAGCCTCTCCTCACAGGGCTGTGCTCCAGACCCCTCCCCAGCTTTGCCCTTCTCTGGACACCTTCCAGCAGCTCAACATCTTTCCTAACCTGAGGGGCTCAGAACTGGACACAGGACTCCAGGTGTGGCCTGAGCAGTGCTGAGCACAGGGCAGGATGAGCTCCCTGCTCCTGCTGGCCACGCTGCTCCTGCCGCAGGCCAGGATGCCCTTGGCCTTCTTGGCCACCTGGGCACACTGCTGGCTCCTGTTCAGCTGCTGTCCACCACTACCCCCAGCTCCCTCTCTGCCTGGCTGCTCTCAGCCACTCTACCCCCAGTCTGCAGCACTGCCTGGGGTTGCTGTGGCCAAAGTGCAGCACTGAGGACTTGGACTTGCTGAATGCCATCCTGTTGGCCTCTGCCATTGAGGAGCAGCAGCCAAGCTGTTAACATGCAAAGGAAGCTACAAGAGCGAGCATCACCCTCTGCTCAAAGCCCAGTTAACAGCAGCAGAGCTTGGTCCAGTACATGGAACCAGAAGTGCTGTCTGAAGCTTGATCTAGAGGTGGAAGACATTGAATTAGTGAGGTGAGGCAGCAGCATTGCTCTGTGCAAGTCCAGCATGCCCAGGCTCAGCCCCTGAGCTGTTGCCTTCATTCCATATGAGCACTGCCTGCCCTCCTGCACAGGCTTTTAAAAGTGAATTAGCAACAGGCAGGAAGAGATTTAAGAACTGGCTCTGAAACAGACACTTCTGCTTCACACAACTATCAGTGTGAGACCATAGCAGGGCAAAGGTTAAGCAGCTCATGCTACAGCAGAAGGATTTTCATATGTGTGTACTCAGACCAGAAAGGGAAGCAGAGATGGCTAAGACCATGCAGCCTATGCTGTCTTCCATTCCCCCTGGGCTCTGCCTACAATTCACAGAATGGGTTGGATTGGAAGGGATCTTCAAGATCAGCCAGTTCCACCCCCCTGCCATGGGCAGGGACACCTCACACCAGCCCAGGTCGCTCAAGGCCTCATCCAGCCTGGCCTTGAACACCTCCAGGGAGGAGGCATCCACAGCCTCCCTGGGCAGCCTGTGCCAGTCTCTCACCACCCTCACTGGAAAGAATTTCTTCCTCATCTCCAGTCTCAATCTGCCCTCCTCAAGCTTCAATCCATTTCCCCTCATCCTGGCACTACAAGCCCTTGTAAAAGTCTGTTCATGGCTTTCTTCTAGGCTCCCTTCAGGTACTGGCAGTCCATTGCTAAGTCTCCCTGGAGCTTTCTCTTCTCCAGGCTGGACAGCCCCAACTCCCTCAGCCTACAGGGAAGTTTCTCCAGCCCTCTGATCATCTTTGTGGCCTCCTCTGGACCCTCTCCAACAGATCCAAGTACACTCTGCTCTCATGAGAACAGGGTAGAGGGAGAGGATCTCTTCCCTCATCCTGCTGGTCACACTGCTTTTGATGGAGACCCAATTCTCAAGCTGTGCTCCAGCCCTAGGCTTTTTCTAGCCTTTGTGAGGAAGAGGATGCCAAGATGGGCTCACCTGTCTCCTGTACAGCTGCATGCAGTTCCACAAGGTCAAGCTTTCCTGATCTGTTGGTGTCTCTTTTTTGGAAAACTTCCTGGGGAGTGGGGAGAAGGGAAAGAAAAATGAAACAAAAGAGCTTCTCAAGCCCAGACCAGATGATCCCAAAGGCATTGTGAGCAGTGAGACACGGAGAGGGGGCAGAGAAATCAGTGTGGTACCAAATAGAAAAGCAGCCTCTGCCACAGGACTCTGAATTCCTGGATACTCAGCGTGCCAGATGCATTCAGCTTTGGGGCAGTATTAAGGCCAAGCATCTCAGTGAAACATTGGAGAGCACCCAGCACACACAACCCCCAAACAGAGCAAAAACCCCATAGACAGTCAGACATTCACACAATGGTAAGGTGGGGATGTTGACTTCTTAGCCCACGAGCCTCCCTACAGGCTTTGTCTTCCTCCCACCAAGGCAATGGGAACCTGGCTGCTGATTCCAAAGGCAGCAGGAGTCAACCTTTCCCCAGACTGGCTCCCTTCTGACACAGCTGAACTGGGGCTATGGAGGGTGAGAAGCTCAGGAAGCAGGGCCATGCCCTGGTGGTAAAGAGATCGCAGGAACAGCCAGCCTGCAGTCAGAAGCAATGCCCCAGCGTACAAGCCAGGAGTGTCACTCGTGCCAAGGATACATCCAGCAGTGCCAAGATTCCCTGGCAGGCATCCAGGCTGAATCTCAGATGAAAACTCTGGAAACCTGGAGAGAGAAAAAAAGAAGAAGCAAACAAAGGAACAAAACCCCCAGCAAACAACCCCAACACCAAAATAATCCAAACCAACCAGACAAAAAGACCCCACCCTGCAAACAGCAACAAAAAAGCCCCAACCCCCCCAACAAAACTACATAAGCCCAAACAGCAAGCAAACAGCCCAGGCAAAACCCCAAACAAGCAAACACCCTCCACACAGAACCCCAACCAAAGAAACCCCAACCAAAAACCCAGGCAAACAAACCCTGGAACACTAAACCCCCAAACAATTCCCCAAGGGAAAACAACTCTCACAGAACTCCCAGCACCAGTCAAGACCCCACAAACAAAAGCATCCCCAGGCCCAGAAACCAAAAACCCAAACAGCACAAAGAAGCCCAAACACAACTTGAAAAACCACAGAAAAACCCCAAGCCACCAAAAAGCATCACACCACCACCACCAAATAAAACCAACACAACCAAACAAAACCCCCACAAGAATACCCCCTAAAAATTCAACCACCCCCCCAACCAGACAGAAGACACCTCCCAGACAGCCACAACAACAAACCAACCACCCAACCCAGAAGGGGGTTTGGGGGAGTCTCAGAGGGAGTCGAGGGAGATGCTTCTCACCCTCTGCACTGCTCTGTTGAGACCCCACCTGGAGTACTGTGTCCAGTTCTGGAGCCCCTAGCACAAGGGCACAGAACTGCTGGAGGGGGTCCAGAGAAGGGCCACGAGGAGGAGCAGAGGGCTGGAGTCCCTCTCCTATGAGCACAGACTGAGAGAATTGGGGTTGTTCAGTCTGGAGAAGAGAAGACTCCCAGGGGACCTCATTGTGGCCTTCCAGGATCTGCAGGGGGCTCCAAGAAAGCTGGGGAGGGACTTGTGAGGGTGTCAGGGAGGGATAGGACTGGGGGGGATGGAGCAAAACTAGAAGTGGGGAGATTGAGATTGGATGTGAGGAAGAAGTTGTTGCCCATGAGGGTGGTGAGAGCCTGGCACAGGTTGCCCAGGGAGGTGGTGGAAGCCTCCTGCCTGGAGGTGTTTGCAGCCAGGCTGGAGGTGGCTGTGAGCAACCTGCTGTGGTGTGAGGTGTCCCTGCCCATGGCAGGGGGTTGGAGATGGCTGAGCCTTGAGGTCCCTTCCAACCCTGACAGCTCTGTGATTCTGTGAAAACTCTCTCTCTCTTGAGAGGCCTCAGGCCCGCAAAGCCATTCTGGATCTTACCCCACTTGAGATGATCTATCATTTATGATGATAAAAATATGAGGCAACAGGATGGATCCTACCAGTCTTAGAAAATCCAATATGAGCTCCCTGCAGGCATGTAATAGGGAATGAAATATGGTGCAGTCTCTCCAGCTATTAGAGAAAATGGAAGGAAGAGGACATCCCAAAGATGTCATCCCAAGCAGAATTTACTGCATGACCTTGAGCAAAGTCACTTGACCTGAAGAGCTTTGGGGAGCAGCACTGCAGATTAATGGAAACTTGTGCTATACATCTCTCTTCCCCTTTCAGACACCCTGCCAGCTCTGTTAATATCATTAGAAGCAGAAGCATCACTGAAAACATGATGCTGCATCAAAGCTTAGCAGCCCTGCTCTGTGCATCAATTACAGGATGAGTAACAGCAACAGACTCTAACCTCACTGCAGATCATGGGCATAGATTGTCTGTAGACTTCCACTGAGCAAGTACAGCACCACAACTCATCAATCCCTTCCCTGCAGAAAGCAAAGAGGTTTTCAGCTGGTAACAGCCCTGTTACAGTAAACAAGAATCCAGTACTGGAAGGGCCTTGTCCTCAAGCTGATTGCTTATCTAAAACAAAACACTCTCTGTTCAACAGAATCTTCTGACAGGTCTGACTGCTGGGGGTGTTCAGCCTGCAGAAGAGGAGGCTCAGGGGAGACCTTACTGCTCTCTGTAACTCCCTGAAGGGAGGTTGTAGCCAGGTGGGGGTTGGTCTTCTCTCCCAGGCAACCAGCACCAGAACAAGAGGACAGAGTCTCAGGCTGCACCAGGGGAGGTTTGGGCTGGAGGTGAGGAAGAAATTCTTCCCAGACAGAGTAATTGGCCATTGGGATGTGCTGCCCAGGAAGGTGGTGGAGTCACCATCACTGAAGGTATTAAAAAAGAGCCTGGATGAGGCACTTGGTGCCGTGGTTTAGTTGACCAGATGGTGTTGGGTGACAGGTTGGACTGGATGATCTCCAAGGTCTTTTCCAGCCTGGCTGATTCTGTATTCTGCCTGGTGGGTCACACTGCAAAGACAAAACCCCATCCTTGCCCACCTTTCACAGAGCCACAGAACCACAGAATACATCTGGTTGGAAGAGACCTCCAAGCCTGGACATCATCCAGTCCAACCCTTGACTCAGCACTGCAGGGTCAACACTAAACCATGTCCCTCAGCACCAGCTCCACAGGCTGCTGGGACACCTCCAGGGATGGTGACTCCACCACTGCCCTGGGCAGAACATTCCCAGCTTTGAGAACCCTCTCTGTGAGGAAATCTTTCCTAGCATCCAGCCTGAACCTCCCCTGGCACAGCTTGAAACCATTTCCTCTGCTCCTGTCTCTTGCCACCAAGGAGCAGAGGCTGTCCCCTCCTCGCTCCAACCCCCCTTCAGGGAGCTGTAGGGAGCAGTGAGGTCTCCCTCAGCCTCCTCTTCTGCAGACTGAACATCCCCAGCTCCCTCAGCACCTCCTTGTAGCCCAGGTGCTCCAGGCCCTTCTCTGGACACGCTCCAGCCTCTCAATGTCCTTCCTGTAGTGAGGGAAAAGGGAGCTACATCAAATTCAGCTTAAGAGGAAACAGCATCACATCAGTCTCTTGTTTGTCTTTGCTGCCTGTAATGGCTGAGCAGCCTCTCCTCACAGAAGCACAGAAACATTCAGGTTGGAAAAGGCCCTCAGGATCACCAAGTCCAGTGTGCTGCACATCTGTTGGTGCCAGTGAGAAAACTGGGAAGGCAAACTGGATTCATCATCATCATATCTGCAACATCACTGTTGTGGTTGAGAGAAAACAGCCACCCCAAGGGCTCACTGCTGCCCAGGCAGAGCTAGGGACAAAGCAATTCACAGAGTCACAGATTGCATTGGGTGGGAAGGGACCCTCAAAGGTCATCTTGGCCACCTCCCCTGCAGTTAGCAGGGACACCTCCAACTACATCAGGCTGCCCAGGACCATTCTGAACTTAAATGTCTGCAGGGACAGGGCCTCAACCACATCCACGGGCAGCCTCCTTGTGCAGAACTTCCTCCTGATGTCCAACCTAACTCTGCCCTGCTCCAGTTTCCAACCATTGCCCCTTGTCCTGTCACCACAGACCCTTCTGAACAGTCCCTCCCCAGCCTGCCTGTAGGTCCCCTTCAGATACTGAAATGTAGCTCTAAGGTCTCCCCAGGGCGTTCTCTTCTGAACAGCCACAATTCTCTCAGCCTCAAGAGAGGTGCTGCAGCCCTCTGATATTCTTGGTGGCTCTCCTCAGGACCCACTCCATCAGGTCCCTGTCTCTCTTGTGCTGAGGGGCCCACAGCTGGACACAGCACTGCAGGTGAGGTGTCACCAAGCCAGGGGCAGAATCCCCTCCCTCCATTTGCTGGTCACACTTCTCTTGATTCAACACAGGATGCAATGAGCTTGTGGAGTGCTCTGGGCTGCAACTGGCAGAGTGGAGGTCAGACTCCTCACAAGAGGGACAGCCTCAGGGCTTGCTTGGTTCTCAGAAGCATAAGTTACACAGGCTCCCTGCATTCCATCCTGTCTCTCAGGCACAGAGGAGCAGCTCTATGCATGCATAGCAGAGAAGGGTAAATAGGAACAGGAGGCATGAAGCAGGCACATTAAGGTAAAGAAAAGGTCCTCTTCCCTCACATCATTGCCCACAGAACAGACCAGGATAACTTCCTACCCCTTCTACTGGTGATGAAATGAGGGTGAAATGAGAGACAGTTTCACAGCCAAGGCTAAGGTCAAGCTGGATTGGGAGGTCAGATTCAGAGCCTGCATCCAGACAGCATGCTTGCACAGGTACTATGCTTGCTCTTTCCCCTCATCCTTTCACTTGTTGAAATCCAAGCTGAATTAGCTTTGTTTGTACAACTGCCACCATGCTGAGTCAGAGCCCTGCAAATCCTCTCTGGGAATCTAAGATGCCATCAGAGGAGCCACTTGGGTCAGATTCAACCCAGGTTCTCATCCTAGGATTCAGGAAACAGATACAGGAGCTGAGAGTCCTCTCTAAGAGGGTTTATTTTACAGAAGTATTCTTTCTTAGCACTTACTTCTCCAAGATATATTATTCAGGATCCTCTGGAGCTGAACAGAATTTATCTCAGGATTCTGTGTTATGGAAGAGAATTTTTATTGTTTTATCTTATTTTTTTTTCAAGTATCAAATCACTTTTCTCCCTCTTTTCCTGGCATGTCCCACCTTCCCTCTCTGCTTTCTGGCCCCACTCCAGCCAGTGTGAAAATCAATAGGAAAGACTCCCTCTGAATATGGCAAGATTCTCAGCTTGCCAGAACTTCAGCCTGCCCTGGGCTAGGCTCTCAGGGCTACACACAGCTCAGGGTGGTGGTGCAGATTTGCACTGAGTGAGAATCCAGACTGCACCTTTCAGCCCTGCTGTCACTTGCTCCATCAAGCACACTGCCAGGAGATCTGCTTCAAATATTTCCCTTTGTGTCATTTACAAACAGACAGACAGAAATTTTGGGATGCATCAGAATACAGAATTAACCAGGCTGGAAAAGACCTCAGAGATCATCCAGTCCAACCTACCACCCAATACCATCTCATCAACTCAACCATGGCACCAAGGGCCTCATCCAGGCTCTTTTTGAGCGGCTCCAGGGATGGGGACTCCACCACCTCCCTGGGCAGCACATCCCAGTGGTCAATCTCTCTTGTTGGGAAGAACTTTCTCCTCCCCTCCAGCCTAAACCTCCCCTGGCACAGTTTGAGACTGTGTCCTCTTGCTCTGCTGCTGGGTGCCTGGGAGAAGAGACCAACCCCCACCTGGCTACAACCTCTCTTCAGGGAGTTGCAGAGAGTAATGAGGTTCCCCCTGAGCCTCCTCTTCTGCAGGCTAAGCAACCCCAGCTCCCTCAGCCTCTCCTCACAGGGCTGTGCTCCAGACCCCTCCCCAGCTTTCTTGCCCTTCTCTGGACACCTTCCAGCAGCTCAACATCTTTCCTAACCTGAGGAGCCCAGAACTGGACACAGGACTCAAGGTGTGGCCTGAGCAGTGCTGAGCACAGGGCAGGATGAGCTCCCTGCTCCTGCTGGCCACACTGTTCCTGATGCAGGCCAGGATACCGTTGGCCTTCTTGGCCACCTGGGCACACTGCTGGCTTATGTTCAAATGCTGTCAATCTGTACCCCCAGGTACAGCCACTCTGACCCCAGCCTGTAGTGCTCCTTCTCCACACTTTTCAAAGGAGAGGCTTCCCCTCCTCCTTGTCATAGGTAAAGTTTACAGGTTGGTTTTCCTTTCTGTTGTAGGAACTGTGACATTTCTTTGGAGGATTTGTTTTAAATGCCACTCTTCAAAAAGGAAAATCCTGCTCTCAGCCCTCTGAGGCATGCAGGGTTGTGATTTGAGGAACAGCAGCACTGCTCACCTGTGGGCCTCCTGACAGCAGAGGATAGGGACCTCACAACGTAGGGCAATTTGTAGCACTCCTGAGAGCCACAGCATTCTCAAAAGCAGTATCTTAAACAAGTGCCAAAAGGGAGCACTGCTTGTGTTCTAGTGACAGCTTCTGCCAAAGGATTGCTATCAAAAGGGTAAACATGTTTCTGTCAGAGGCTGCTTGCCAAGTGCAAGGTTTGCTACCAAATAAAATCAGCCTCCTGTTCTCAGAGGTGGAACTCTTACATCCACAGAATGGTTTAGGTTGGAAGGGACCTTAAAGATCATCCAGTTCCAATGCCCTCTACCATGGGCAGGGAAACCTTCCACCAGCCCAGGTTGCTCAAGGCTCTGTCCATCTTGGCCATGCACACCTCCAGGGAGAGAGCATCCACAACCTCCCTGGGCAGCCTGTGCCAGTCTCTCAACACCCTCACTGGAAAGAACATCTTCCAAACCTCCAGTCTCAATCTGCCCTCCTCAAGCTTCACTCCATTCCCTCTCATAACTACAAGCCCTTGTAAAAACTCCTCCCCAGCTTTCTTGTAGCCCCCTTCAGGCACTGGAAGGCTGCTCTGAGGTCTCCCTGGAGCTTTCTCTTCTGCAAGCTAAACAGCCCTGACTCCCTCAGCCTCTCCCCCATAGGGGAGGTTCTCCAGCCCTCTGATCAGCTTTGTGGCCCTCCTCTGGACCCACTCCAGCAGTTGTATGTCCTTCTTGTGTTGAGGGTCCCAGAACTGGATGCAGTACTCCAGGTGGGGTCTCTCCAGGTGGTGAGAGCCTGGCACAGGTTGCCCAGGGAGGTGGTGGAAGCCTCATGCCTGGAGGTGTTTGCAGCCAGGCTGGAGGTGGCTGTGAGCAACCTGCTGTGGTGTGAGGTGTCCCTGCCCATGGCAGGGGGTTGGAGCTGGCTGAGCCTTGAGGTCCCTTCCAGCCCTGACAATTCTATGATCCTAAGATTAAGTTCAAACCATTCACACCCTGTTGTGTAGAGAAGGATTCCTGCCTCAGTGCTAAGCTGTTGCTAAGCTTCACAGTAACATCTGCTGTGTGGGACCAGCACTGTACACACAGCTCAGCCTCCTGCAGCCCCTCTCCGTTCCCCACGCTTCCACATCCAGAGTTCCCTTGAGCATACTTTGACTTCTACAGAGCTCCACCACAGCTCTGGAGCAGTCTGCACACTTACCTGTTCAAAATACTTTGTGAAGAAGTCCTCCCAGATCTTGCCTTCATACCTGTCAACAATTTCCTGTGAGGTATTAAGAAAAAAGAAACAAGTCATTAACTCAGGAAAGAAAAATAATCATCATCCAAGAAGATGCTTTCCCAGAGCTGAATTCTGTCATCCCACACTCTCCCCACCTCCCCAGTCAATGCTTCATCTGTAGTGCAACCCATTACTGAGGTTGTTCTGAATACTCTGATAACACTCAGTAGGGAGAAACATTGCCCCCTCCCCCCCAACCCCCAAGCTCCACCACAAAGGATGGCCTCACTCCATGCCAAGAAGAGAAAAAAAGGAGCTCTGTCCTCCCTCACACAGGAGGATAGAGGAGATGAAAGAGGGAATGGCCCTGTTGATGCCAGGGAAACAGACTCTGCCATAAACTCCTTGGCACAAGTTGCAGGAGTGCAGGGAAATAACCTCCAGACCTCTGCATGGGAAGAGTACTGGTCCAGAGCAGCCTTCCAGTACCTGAAAGGGGCCTGGCAAGAAGGCTGGGAAGGGACTTTTGACAAGGGCTTGTAGTGATAGGACAAGAGGGAATGGACTGAAGCTTGAGGAGGGCAGATTGAGACTGGAGATGAGGAAGAAATTCTTTCCAGTGAGGGTGGTGAGAGACTGGCACAGGCTGCCCAGAGGGGCTGTGGATGTCCCCTCCCTGGAGGTGTTCAAGGCCAGGCTGGATGAAGCCTTGAGCAGCCTGGGCTGGTGTGAGGTGTCCCTGTCCATGGCAGGGGTGTTGGAACTGGGTGATCTTGAAGGTCTCTTCCAACCCAAACCATTACATGAATCTATGAATCAGGTCTTCAAAACATTCAAGGCATGAAAGGAGAAGGGAGAGGTGAAGGAATGGACCAGGAGCCTTCACAAAGCCATGAACAAGAAAGCCTGCAGAGCAAATAAGATGGTGTCCCCAAAAGAAGTTTGCAAAAAGGCAACTAATAAAGGCCTCCACAAAAATCTGGTAGTGCCCCACATCTGTCTGCATCTGTCCACGTGGTCTGAGGGTCTGGCTGTAAACCTGAGCTGCCCTTTCAGAGGTGCTGCAACACAATCACTCACATTCTCACCCAGCCTCTCTGTGGAGCAGAGCAGCAGGCAAACCCCAACATCTCACTCCCCTCATACTCACCTTGGAGAGGGTGAAACTGCTGTTCCCACCCATTTCCCTGCAGATACAAAAGAGCAGACACACTCAGGAGACACGCCAGGGTTTTGTGTTTGCCCCTGAGGAGGCATCCCCCATCCCCAGCACACTCTGCCAGCCCATGTGTTTTGCCCCTGCAGTAAGGGGAGAAGCCTCCACAGCTCCCCAGGGACTGCTGGCCTTTCACTTCTCCAAAGCCCAATTTCTGTTCCACATCCCTATCATAGAGTCATCACAGAATGATGAATGACACCAGAGGAGCTGCTGGCAGACTGATGGTGCATTAAAAAGGTTGTTCTCAAGCAGGAGCATGCTGCAAGGACCCTTTGTGTGGGCCTACTTCCACACTTCTTGAGAGGATAAGCCCAAAAGCAATGGTTTAGCCACTGAGAAGCCTAAGGTGGGAGAAACCCCCAGCCAGCCTCTCCCAAAAGGGATTGTGCTGCCCCTGTCAGAGCAGCAAGGACAGAGCACTCCGAGGGTGCGGGTGTGCCGGCAGGGGGGCAGCAGCATCTCACCGGAGAACGTGCTTCCTGGAGAAGACCCTCAGGATGAATTCAGACTCCTGCTGAGGCTCCAGGGTGGATGGGACAATCACATAGACACCAGGCTCCAGGTGGAAGTCCTGAGTCACTTCCCTTTCATCAAGGAAGATCTGGTGCCTGTTGGGCCGGTGTTGGGTGAAGAAGGCTGGGGGCAGCTTTTTGTTGCTTTCCTGGTACTGGTCAGGGAGGAAAGATAAGAGAAACCTCTTCTGCAGCAGATGGCCAGCAGGAGCAGGGAGGTCATTCTGCCCTGTGCTCAGCACTGGTTAGGCCACACCTTGAATCCTGTGCCCAGTTCTGGGCTCCTCAGGTTAGGAAAGATATTGAGCTGCTGGAAGGTGTCCAGAGAAGGGCAAGAAAGCTGGGGAGGGGTCTGGAGCACAGCCCTGTGAGGAGAGGCTGAGGGAGCTGGGGTTGCTTAGCCTGGAGAAGAGGAGGCTCAGGGGAGACCTGATTGCTCTCTACAACTCCCTGAAGGGAGGTTGTAGCCAGGTGGGGGTTGGTCTCTTCTCCCAGGCACCCAGCACCAGAACAAGAGGACATAGTCTCAAGCTGTGCCAGGGGAGGTTTAGGCTGGAGGGGAGGAGAAAGTTCTGCCCAGAAAGAGCAATTGGTCATTGGGATGAGCTGCCCAGGGAGGTGGTGGAGTCACCATCCCTGGAGGTGTTCAGAAAAGGCTTTGATGTGGCACTTGGAGCCATGGTTTGGTTGTCAGGAGGTGTTAGGGATTAGGTTACAGGTTGGACTTGATGATCTCTGAGGTCAGTTCCAGCCTGGTTGATTCTGTGATTCTATGAAAATATTCAGTATTTACATGGAGTTACAATTTATAAACAGCACAAGAACCACCCTGGACAAAACCAGGAGGTTACCAACAGCTTCCTCCTCCTCCCCCCCATCGCCCCCCGTACATGGGACAAGAGATAGAGAAGAGCAGAGAGTATCTGTAAGTATTTAACCGCAGCCAGGGTCAGAAGCAACCAGCTAGTATCTGCTGGAGCAAAGAAACAGAAAAGAGCAAGAGTTAGTTTACACAACTACCTTTATGCTGGCATTCAGTCCAAGGGATTATTTAGATCTTATCATTACTTCCCCTTTTCCATCCAGTAGTGATTTATTCACATTCCACTACTTTCTGTCCAAGATTTGTGGAAAATTTCCTAGGCACAGCCACACCACCTCAGCACAAGCAGGTGGCAGGGCCCACAGGATTCAGTCTCATTTCAAGACAGGATGGTTCTCACTATGCACTCCCTCTGCCCAATAATTGCAAGGCAAAGAGCAGGGCTTCCTGCAGCTTTGCCAACAATTAACAGTGCTTGCAAGAATCAGCAGAAGGAGAAGGGGGTCCTTCCAAAGTGGCTGCTGCAAAAGTCATTTCCACTCTGGCAGAAATGGCTGCAGGCAGGAACTGCTCTAGAGATTGCTCTTCAGGAGCCAGAATCATAGAATCACAGAACTGTCAGGGTTGGAAGGCACCCCAAGGCTCAGCCAGCTCCAACCCCCTGCCATGGGCAGGGACACCTCACACTGCAGCAGGTTGCTCACAGCCACATCCAGCCTGGCTGCAAACACCTCCAGGCAGGAGGCTTCCACCACCTCCCTGGGCAACCTGTGCCAGGCTCTCACCACCCTCACGGGCAACAACTTCTTCCTAACACCCAGTCTGAGAACATCTCTCCCATCCCTTGGGTACCCTGCACTTTGTCCCCAGCTTGTCCTTTGCAGAAGGGTTTTTCAGAGCACTTGTGACCCAAGCATGCAGCAGCAGCAGCAACCTAATCCCCAGCCCTGACTACATCCATGTGTGCTTCATCTGCCTGACACTCCTAGCTCTTACAGATGTTTTTCTCTGCAGGCACTTTTCTCCAACAGAAGGCTGGATAAAGTGTTGATCCAGGCAATGCTGAACTCATTTTTAATGCCAGAGTGCCCAGTACAGAAGCCAAATAAATAATCCTGCTAGCTAAAACCACTGTCACCTTCTGATCTTGGCTGCTCCTCCAAACATTTAGCCATTTCAGTCCACAGCCTCGTGGCAGCGAAGCTATTTCTCTTCCTTTGCCAATATTTTTCTTACTAATAGAGCAATCTTTCTTCTGAAGGGTTGAGGGTTACTCCTTCTCATGCCCCTTATGTTAAATTCCAAGGTTTTTATATTCCATCAATACTTTGCTGGCTCTAGCTCCAATACCTTATACCCTCTGGGCTCCCCACCTCTCTCTATTGATCTTGGCTACTGCTACAAACCTGAAATTAAAGCCCTGGCTGCCACCATTCCCCCCTGGGCTGCAGCACAGCGGTATGCTAGGGCCACACTCAGATCCTCTCTGCCACTTCTAACCCTTCTGGCATCCAAAATACTGAAGTCAGGAAGGAGTGGCATCTTACTTTGTGGTTACCATGCAGGTAACTGGCAAGGTAACTGTGCTGCCCTGACCTTGCCCCCCAAACTAGTTCTTTGCCAGCCCAAAGTGACTCTCCCTTAAGAGGTGTTCTGAGTAGTAACAGGATGGAAGAAAGGCCCTTTTAAGATAAAAGACCATAAAGCTCTCCCTGTTTTAAAAAGCCCCCCAAAATGGGACTTCCTCCAGGCTGTAACTCACAAGATATTAACATTGAGGCACCAAAGGCTCCTGGATAAAGAAAATACTACAAATACAGCTGGCCTGATGAAGCTGAAGCACTTGCATCTTCAGCTCCAGAGTATGCCCAGCTAGGAAGGAACCTGAGCTCCCTGAGAAACCCCTGAATTGCATGGGACAAAGAGTTCTGCTCCCTCCTCATCCCCAGACTGAGACATGGCAGAAATATGGCTCTGGGTCTCCTGAGAGCTGAAGTGAATCCAGCTTAGACATGGCCAAGGACTGGGGCAGGAAGAAAATGCTGGTTGGATAAACACTGATGCCACTTCTAATACCTCTGAAGACAGAAGCTGGACAACTGATGTCCCCTTTTAAGGCCACTGAGCCCTCCTAACTGGCTGCTTTTCCCAAGAGTCAGTGGATAGCTCCCTGTTAACAGTGACTTACAGTGGAGCCTCCATGAATTCAAATACACTGCTACCAGCTGTCAGCCAAGGAACAAAGGCAGTCACAGTGTTCTTCAGTGTTGTCATCACAGGGACACTTGCTCAGGCCCCCCAGCAAACAGCCAGAAGTGATGACAAGGCACTCACCTGTAGGTCCACCTGCAGGAAGGAAAGAAGCAGAGCATCTCTAAGACAGGGCCCTCTGAGACCCACCCAACATAGCCACAGCTGAACAGCTCCAACTCTCTCAGCCTGCCCCCACAGCAGAGGTTATCTAGTCCTCTCCTAATTTTTGTGGCCCTCCTCTGGACCCTCTCCAGCAGTTCTATACCCTTCCAGTGCTGGGGGCACCAGAACTGGATACAGTACTCCAGGTGGGGTCTCAGCAGAGCAGAGTAAAAGGGGAGGATCACCTCACTTGTCCTGCTGGTCACACTTCTTTTGCAGCCCAGGATACAAAACCCCCACAGAACTCTTGGTCTGCAAAGCTCTACAATTTGCTGGGGCTGGAAGTGTCCCTGTTTGGGGAAGACAAGAAAGACAAAGCAATTCTTCACACCTTGTAGAGTGAAAACCCAATGAAGAGGTGAGGAGCTCGGTTCCGGTGTTTGCTGCTGGGTTTCTGCATCAGGGATATGACCACGTTGCAGGAACCCAGGCTTCTCTTGCTGTCTTCAGCTGGTAAAACATTCAGCCAGTACTGAGGATTCATCCAAAAGGTGCCTGAGCAAAAGAGGAAAAAACATTTTGATGTCCTTTTCCACCTTAAAATTGGCTTCTACCTTCCCACGTGATGCCTGAGCCACAGAGTCACAGAGTGTTAGGGCTTGGAAGGGACCTCGAACCATCACCCAGCCCAACCCCCTGCCAGAGGAGGATCACCTAGGGCAGACCACACAGGAACACATCCAGGTGGGTCTTGAATGTCTCCAGAGAGGGAGCTGTGTCTGCCATCTGACTGAACAGGTCACAGCTTGTCTGGATCTCCAGACTCCACAGGGTTTTATTCTCAGGATGCAGTTCAGAAGCTTAGCTGTGCAACCACTGTGTAAGAGAGGAGGAAGGCTCAGGCACAGGGAACTGTGTTTCCATTTGCCTGCAACTGAGGGCTCGTTTGGTTCAGAAATGTGTCACTGTTGCTCCAGCACCTCCAGTCTGTGGCCTAGCTGCCTCCGGACACCACATGCTTTGCTGCCAGGCAGGCTGAACCTCTGCATTTCCCACTCACTTCACTTAACATACCACTCCCTGAAGGTGCTGAGGAGCCAAAGTTTTACAGACAAGCTTAATGCTCCGAAGCAACTCAGCACTGGCAACTGATCCTAGGACCCTGCAGCTCATTTCATGCCATAAGCAGCCCACCGCCCTGTATTTGTGAGTGATGGATGGTAGCAACATAGAATGGTAGGAGTTGGAAGGGACCTCTGGAGATCCCCTAGATTGGGTTGCCCATGGTGGCATCCAGGTGGGTTTTGAAAGTCTCCACTGAAGGAGAGTCCACAGCCTCTCTGGGCAACCTGGTCAGGGCTCACAGGATCTGACCTGACACCCTCACAGGAAAGAAGTTTCTCCTTAAGCTCAAGTGAAAGCTCCTGTGTTCTAGTTTGCACTTGTTGCACCTTGTCCTGTCACTGGCCAAACCCCATGGGGTGCAAGCCCTTCAGCTGCTTCTTTTCTGATGTTTGTGTGGAGGGTGGAGGAGGAAGCACATTTCTGTGGTCAGCTTTGTCACAAGAGGTTTAAAATGCTGGCAACCGAGTCAGCAGTCAGTCCTCCAAAAGAGCATCTCTCACCATTACAGCACCTCAGGCTTCCTCCTGCAGTGCTTCCTTTAACCCATCTCCCCCTCTTCAGGGAGTACATCCACTTCTTCCCATCTTCCTGGCTCATCAAGTCTGGAGTTAATTTACAGATCACCAGATCTACAAAATGAATCTGGAAATCTCGCAGAGACATCCTGGGAAAAGAGTGCCAGGAGACATCTTGTCAGCAGTTCGGTTTGGTCCATATGGCTTGGGAAAGAAAGGCAAGGGAAGGGAGCAGGGAGCTTCGAAGCCACCCTGCTCCGTGCTGCGTATGGTAACGCTCATGTTTTATGAGGCAGGGAAGAAGGCAGCGTCTGCTCCAAGCAGCAGCCCCAGCAGCCGCAAAGGCAGGAAGGGCACTTCAGCCAAGCACAGGAGCGCGGAGATCGCACCGGGAGCGCTGCCGCCGCCGAGCCGCGCAGGCAGCACTGCCACCGAGCCGCGCAGGCAGCACTGCCACCGAGCCGCGCAGGCAGCACTGCCGCCCAGCCGCGCAGGCAGCACTGCCGCCGAGCCGCGCAGGCAGCACTGCCGCCCAGCCGCGCAGGCAGCACTGCCGCCCAGCCGCGCAGGCAGCATTGCCGCCGAGCCGCGCAGGCAGCACTGCCACCTCGCGGCGCAAGCTGTGCAGAAACCACACAATTGTCAGCCTGGAAGGCACCACAGGGATCACTCAGTTCCAACCCCCCTACCATGGGCAGGGACACCTCACACCACAGCAGGTTGCTCACAGCCACCTCCAGCCTGGCTGCAAACACCTCCAGGCAGGAGGCTTCCACCACCTCCCTGGGCAACCTGTGCCAGGCTCTCACCACCCTCATGGGGAATGACTTCTTCCTAACATCCAATCTCAGTCTCCCCTTTTCTAGTTCTGCTCCATCCCCCCCAGTCCTATCCCTCCCTGACACCCTCAAAAGTCCCTCCCCAGCTTTCTTGTACCTTCCTTCAGATCTTGGAAGGCCACAATTAGGTCTCCTGAGAGCCTTCTCTAGCCTGAACAGCCTCAACTCTCTCAACCTGTCGTCATAGGAAAGGAGCTGCAGCCCTCTTATCATCCTCGTGGCCCTTCTCTGGATCCTCTCCAGCACTTTTATGTCCTTGTTGTGCTGGGGGCTCCAGAACTGGGCACAGTACTCCAGGTGGGCTTCCCAAAGCTACCTTAAAAAGAAGAAGGCAGGGCAGAAGTTCCTGAAAGCTGGCCATGTCTCTAGCAGCCCTGGGAGAGCTGGCTGTGTCCTGCTTTTCCTTCCCTCCTGCCACTGAAGAACAGTGCAGCTCTCCCGTGGCAGCACAGCTACAGCTTCTCACATGGTCAAGCCGAAGACAGCAGAAAAGCCAAGCAGGGGCTGATACCAAGCAGATCACATACGCCTCAGCCTGAGTGGCAATGTGCTGCTTCATCTCCAGATGCAGCCCCAGAGATACTGGCAGAGAGAGGAGAGGCAAGACTGTGCTATTACCAGAATTCTCCATCCTCCTTCTTTTTCCTCAGCAAAATCTTCTCCTTGGGGCTCAGCAGTTCCCACTTGTACGAGCTGAGGGCAAAACCACGACATGAGTAACCAAACGTGGCCTCAGATTCAAGACAGCAGATATAGCTCTCCTCTCTGAAAAGAGGCCACATCCCTGTCCCCACGTATCTCCAGATCTATCCCTCACTAAACACAAGCCTCCCATGCCTCTGGAGAGTCTCCACAAGCACTCTGGGTCCCCTGAGATGTAGCTAAATGGCTGAGTTTTCTCCAGCAGGAGCCAGAACTGCTGCATTTCCATCAGCCAGCACATGCAGCCCAAGTACTTAAAAGATAAAAATATAGACCTGCTTTGTTGGTTAATTTTCTGTCAAAGGAGACATAACAGGACGAGTGCTTGGCATAATGAATGAAGGAGTGAGCAGGACAGCACAAAAGGCAGCTGGGAGCCAGTTAAAAGGCAGGCCTACAGTATGTTGCTCATTATGCCGTTCAGCAGGAGCAGCTGGCACACTGGCATTATGTGGCAGACACGCAGCAGAGGAGCTACTGCTCTGCTAGACAAGGGGAAAGTCACTCACATCCCCAACACCTCCCTGGGCTCCTCCCTCCTCCCCCCCAACCCTGAGCCTCAGCAAACAGGGTTTGTGCAGGGAATGAAGTGAAGCTCGGAAAGAACACGCTCTGCTTCAAAGAGCAACAGGATGCAAGCCTACAGTGGTCCATGGTCGAGAGTGCAGACCACTGACCCTCATGGATCCCAAGGGACACAACTCAGGCAGCTGCAAATATAGGGCAGCCCATGGAGGACTCCTTTGCAGCCACCCAACTCCCATGATGGGCAGCCCATGGAGGACTCCTTTGCAGCCACCCAACTCCCACACTTGGCAGCCTGTGTAGAGCTCTGCACAGTTCCTCTGGTGACAAGGGGCTGTGTGCCCTAAAACATGCTGCTGAGAGGCTCCTGCACCGCTCTCTGTCCCTTTGCATGCCATCCAGGTGACAGCAATGTGGCCAGCATGTGACATTCATGTTTCCTCTGTCAGTCTGTGAATGGAGGAGCAGAACCGAGCTTGTTGAACCTGTGTCTGTGAAGTGAGCCTGACTCCTCGAGCACTGCCTGCTGGAAAAATACAAATGCACTGCTTTGACACCAGAGGGTCTATGCAAGGGACTGTCACTTGGCTTAATTCTACTCTCAGCACTGATTCATGCCTGAAGATGGCAGCAGCTTTCCTCCAAGAAACCTCTCCTCTCCCTCAGCAGCAGACCTCTGCTTTTCAACTCACCTGTCACTCCAGTCTCCTTTCCATTCAATTTTCCCCCATGGATTTCTCAGCCTCACTAGGTATTCTGGTCCACCTTGACAGGTCACCTGCAGAAAACAGTAACACTGTGCTTAACAAGGTCTTAGCACTTCTCCTCTCTTTGTATCTCTGCACTCTGTCAAGCATTGACAAAAGCTATTTTTGTTCTCAAGATCTATTTTGGTCCTCATAGATGACAGGAAGTAGGATGATAAAAATCCATGACCATGCAGCTCTGAGTGCAGGCAGAAAGGGACTGAAATGCTTATCTTACCTTCTAGAACTGAAACTAGAGACCTCACAGATTCCTGATTTGGAGGCTTGGCTGTAAATTCCTCTCCCTTTCCAACATCTGCTCATTTTTGTGCTGATGTGGGGGCAGGACTGTTCTACTGTGGAAGCTAAATCCTACCCTAGTGCAAAGGCACAGCACAGTGGAGCCCATGGGATGACCACGTAGATCAGTGTCTTCTAAACTGGGATGCTGTGGTGGGAGAAAAGAGAGCCAGGCCAGCTAGGGGATTTGCTGGCAGCACACATCAGAATAGCTCACTTCACATGGGCTACACACCTGCTCAGTCCTCATTCCTGCCTGGCTCTTCATCCCATCAAGAGGAGCCAGACTGACTCCTCAGTCTGGAGAAGAAAAGGCTCCCAGGAGACCTAATTGTGGCCTTCCAGCATCTGCAGGGGGCTACAAGAAAGCTGGGAGGGACTTTTGAGGGTGTCAGTGAGGGATGGAGCACAACTAGAAGTGGGTAGATTCAGATTGGCTGTGAGGAAGAAGTTGTTGCCCATGAGGGTGGTGAGAGCCTGGCACAGGTTGCCCAGGGAGGTGGTGGAAGCTTCCTGCCTGGAGGTGTTTGCAGCCAGGCTGGAGGTGGCTGTGAGCAACCTGCTGTGGTGTGAGGTGTCCCTGCCCGAGCCTGGAGGTCCCTTCCAGCCCTGACAGTTCTGTGATTCTGTGACAAACATATCACTGCTAAAGCCCTGACCTAAAGGCCCTGCTGTGGATAGGAGACACAGGTGTGCACCACCCAGCTCACAGCATCATTTCCAGCTTTCCTAGTATCTCTTGCTAGAGGAGCTGAAGATGCTTTCACTCACAGCTATACCATATGTCCAAAGCCTCCCAAAGTCCTCTGCCATCCTTGCCAACCTCCTTTTGAATCTGGGCAAGAAAGTCATCAGTCCAGGAGGAGAAAGCTTGAACTTTCTCCCACTCTTTGAGACATTACTTTCCTGTGCCTTACCTCTAGACAAACAGCTTTAGGGGCCTCCCAGTGATACCTCTGCAGATCAGCAGAGTCTACCTAGTGCTCTCTACAAAGCAGCACAGTTCAGACCCCTTACTTTAGCCTTGACTCACTTCCATGCAGCTTTTTATGCTTTGGCTCTTGTGTTCAGTATTTTTACTTCTCTCTTGCCTCTCCTCTATCTTCAGAGGGAGGTTTTTCACCCCAAGTAGGTTTCAGCACATCCTCACAGCATCCCCCAGGGCCAGTCCATTTGTCTTTAACAGCTAAGATGCATTTGTAGGTGATGCTGTCAGCAGAGCCCCGTGACTCCTTCGCCCCCTTACAGAAGTGCTGATCTGTGACCCTTGTTCAGTGGAGGTTGAGACACTGAAATGGACACACATGGAAGAGACTCTTTACCAAGGGCCCCTCTCTTTCTGCCTTACACTAAGAGCAGAGTAGGGAGAAGGTGTTGCAGTGGTCCTGATTAAGGGCTGAACTGCAGTAGAGGTTGCTGACATCCCAACAAATCTGGCCTCAGGACATGAAAGCTGATCTTACCTTTCTGATACCAGTCACTGTGTAGGCATGGCCAGCAACAAGCCCATTCCTCAGGACCTTTGTTGTCTGCGTTCAAAGAAGAGAAACAGAAGGAAAAGAAACTTTTACGCTCTCCCTACTTACACAGCAGACTCACACCGATACCACAGACCTCTACCTGTGTAAGCAAATGAAGAATGGTTAGAAAAAACAAACAAATGAAGTCTGAGCTGCTAGCAGCCACATTTTAGAGACTCACAGGTTGGACTGGGTTGGAAGGGACCCTCAAAGGGCATCTTGCCCTGTGCTCAGCAGGGACAACTCCACTAGATCAGGCTGCCCAGGGACACGTCAAGGCTGATCTAAAGACAGGGCCTCAAGCACATCCCTGGGCAGCCTGTTCAGTATTTCACCACTCTCACAGTGCAGAACTTCCTCCTGATGTCCAACCTAACTCTGCCCTGCTCCAGTTTCAAACCATTGCACCTCATCATATCACCACAAGTCCTTCTGAACAGTCCTTCCCCAGCCTACCCATAGGTCCCCTTCAGACATTGAAATGTAGCTATATATATTGCAATGTTTGGACTGGAAGGTAGACTGGGAAGGTCCCTTCCTAAACTCTGGATCTTTGGCTAAAGACTATTTCACTTCTAAAAAGGCCAGGAGGTTAAGTTTTGATTTTCAGAATAGCAGGGCTTCCCAACAGCCCAAGTGTTAGCACAAGGCTTGAAAGCCTAGACCTGAAGTCATGCTCAGAACAACACACCTCTCTGTCTTTCTTTATAAACTTATTCCACGAGTCTCTGTGCCTCACCACCCGTAACAGTGGAGAATTTATCAAACCACAAAAAAAGGGGGGGAATGCAGCAGGACCTCATTTAATAAATGGTTCTTTGGTAGATAAATGGGTTCATAGATTAGTAGAATGAGTCACAGAATAGCTTAGGTTGGAAGGGACCTCAGAGATCATCTATTCCAAACCCCTTGCCATGGGCAAGGACACTTCCCAACTAGATTTGGTGCCCAAGGCCTTATCCAACCTGGCCTTAAAACATCCTCAGGGAAGGGGCATCCACAACCACTCTGGCAACCTATTCCAGAGTCTCACCACCCTCCTACTGAAGAGCTTCTTCCTCAGCTCCAGTCTGACCCTGCTCTCCCTCAGCTTCAAACCATCCCCCCTTGTCTTGTCTCTAGACAGTCTTATGCAAAGTCCCTCTGCAGCCTTCCTGTAGGATCCCTTCAGGTATTGGAAGGCAGCTCCAAGGTCCCCCTGGAGTCTTCTGCAGGCTGAACAACCCCAGCACCCTCAGCCTATCCCAAGCCCCTTGATCATCCTCATTGTCCCCCTCTGGACTTGCTCCAGCAGCTCCTAAGTGCAGCAAGAGGGAGCTGAGAAAGCTGGGAATCAATCAACCCATGTGCAAACATCAAGGATGCTGTTCCCCCAGAAAGCCATGTGTGTCAGGTGCCATCCTTCCTGAGTCACAAAGCCAGCATCAGCACCAAGGAACCGGCCTGGAAACGCTCTTAGCTGTGAAACCACTTGATGTCAAGCCAGGTCTCACCCCTAAATGCGTCTGACAGCCCATGAGAGATCTGCTGTAGGTTGCTCTTGTAAGGATATCCCACAGATCATGAGGAGCAGCTGCAAGGTTGATCCTGGTGTTAACACCACCTGTAAAATCCACCAAGGCTTCTGAAACTTGCCCAATCTGCAGATCTTCATAGGAGCCATAGAGTCTAGCAAAAAAAAGGACAGCAGTACATGAGGTTATGGTGACAAATGATAGGTTGAGGAAGCCTGTACCTCATGCTCATGTTTTGCTATGTTGCTCATGTAAATCTTTCTCATTTAGGAGACAATTGCTTCCAACATTGGCTACAGTCTGAAAGGAACTCTTCACTATCATCCCTCGCTGCACACGAGTGAGAACATGCCCAGCTCTGCTGCAGTGGATGTTGTCTGAATAGATCACTAGGCACTGACACACTGTGCCTCAACAGTTCAGTCTGACTGTCCTCATCGTTACAGAGCAACTTTCTCTGCTCTTTCTGTTCTAATGATAACTCAGATGGAAAGAGCTGAGCTTCCTCTCCTTTGCTTTGATCTTTCTCTCACTGTGAACTAGGCATTTTCATTGCTCTGGCAGAGATTATTTCAGCCCAGGATTAACAAACTCTATCAGTTATGCCTTGCTGCTTTCTTCTCAACCCTGGCAAAACACCTTGGAGAGAAGCCAGCACTCTCACCATGCCATGTGATGTGTTGAATGTCTCAGCTTTGGGGGAAACCCAGGGCAGGAACTTCTACCAAAACCAAAGCACAACTCTTCAACAGGCTCCCAAGTGAAACTTGTTGGGGGGTTTCTCAATAGTACATCAAAAGACATACCAGAAATCACACATTTGAGAATCCCTGTCTGTGACCTTCCACTCCTCTGCAGTATTGATGAGGAAGGCATCATCCTAGCCAATGCACCCCATAAAACCCTAATGCTCAGAGGACAGCTCCCCAGAATAGGTCTGTTTAAGATATGTAAAAGGTGAGTGCCCAGAGGCTGGAGCCAGGCTCTGCTGGAATGATGCCCAATGCCAGCACAAGGGGCAGTGGGGGAAGTTGAGGCAGAGGAAGTGCCATGGAAACAGGAGGAAAATGTTTTCCCTGTGAGGGTGACAGAGCCCTGGAAGAGGCTGCCCAGGGGGGCTGTGGAGTCTCCCTCTCTGGAGACATTCAAACCCCACCTGGATGTGTTCCTGTGTGACCTGGTCTAGGTGATGCTGCTCTGGCAGGGGGGTTGGACTGGATGATGTCTCAGGGTCCTTTCCAGCCCCTCACATTCTGTGATTCTGTGAAGATTTAAGTCCAAGGGGCTGGCCTGATAACAGCTATGGCAGTGGCAGCTTTTGCTGTGCAGTGACAGAAAGATGAGAGGCACTCACCACACGTGGCAAGGCCTGGGAGACCCAGCTACAGACAAGGGTAAGCTGCATGGGCACCAGCCAGCCTATGGCAGAGGGACTCTTTGCAGAGCTTGGAATGAGGCACTTACTTTGCATATGCCTTCTCCAGAAGGGCTCCCCAGAACACGTTCTGAGAGACTGAGGAGACAAAGACCAGCTCTCCCACCTCGGTCACCGGCAGGCGGTCGTCCACCACCACGTCCACCCACTCACCGAAGTGCCAGAACTGCCAGGGCAAAGCAATGAGCTGAGGCTCCCCCGGAAAGGGACCTCCCCTTGAAGCAACAGGGAAGGCAGGGCAGTGTGGCTGTGGGCACAGGACAGGCTGTCCTGAGGAGAGGGCTCCTCTGGGTCAGTGAGAGCTGCTGACCCACTGCCAGAGCCAGCTCCTCATCCCCACCCTGCCAGGGAAAGACAGAGCATGGATCAGGACTGCTGTGGCCAGCAGGAACAGTGACTATGGCCCAGTGCCCAGCACTGCCGAGGCCACGCCGCAAATACTGGGGTTGGTTTTGGGCCACCTCAATAAAAGAAGAGCATTGAGGGGCTGGAGAGTGTCCAGAGAAGGGTACCAGGTCTGGAGAACAGGGCTGATGTGGAGCAGCTGAGGGAATTGGGGGTGATTAGTCTGAGGAGTAGGAGGCTGAGGGGAGACCTCCTTGCTCTCTACAACTCCCTGAAAGGAGGTTGGAGTGAGGTGGGGGTTGGCCTCTTCTCTCTCGTATCAGGTGATAGAAGGAGAGGAAATGGCCTGAAATTGTGCCAGGGGAGGTTGGAGATTAGGAAAAATGTCTTTGCTGCAGGAGTGGTCAGGGACTGGCACAGGCTGCCCAGGGAGGTGGTGGAGTCACCATCCCTGGAGGTGCTAGGAAACCATGACCCTTCGAGACACGACTAAATGTCCATGGTGGTCTTAGCTGATGGTCTTAGAGGGCTTTCCCAACCACAACAATTCTGATCCCACAATGCTATCAGGATTAAACAGAGAAATTAGGCATAGCTGGGGAGGGAGTTTCTAAGGTTAGAGCAGGTCTGCTCAAGCCCAGCTAACTGTTGCCACTCTGGAGGAGGACTTCTCTCTGGATTAAAACACGTTTCAGGCAGGGCTGGAGAGAGGGGCTGAGCAGAGCTGTATCCTCAGAGTGCTTTGTAGCTGACCCACTGCTGCACTGCTTCTGTGGGGGGGCTGCTGTGCTGCTGGCCAGGCTGGGATGCCCTCTGGCCACCGGCCCCTGGCTAAGGGGAGCCACATACAAACTCCCTAAGGGATGCTGGCGCAAGAGGTGCCTGAGGCTGTCTGGAGCCCTCCTGCAGCGGGGTGGGGAGCAGCTGTACCCGGAAGTGGAAAATGCCAGCATATCTCCTCTCGAAGCTCTGGCTCTGTGGCACCACTGCAGCCAGGATGTCCTGCTGGAACGTCAGGGCTTCCAGGGCCGCCAGGAACCAGCAGTTCTCTGTGCCAAGGCAAAGGGACACATGCATCTGTGGCCTCTGTTCAGCTGTCCCATAGCAACACTGCAGGAGCACTGCAGTATTGGCTTGCACAAAAGCAGCAGTCAGTGGTGAGTTCAGCTTTTGGACACACCTCCCACCTCTCCATCTCCACCTCAAAGCTTGCCAGGCTCCTTACTGAGTCCAGCCCACACTAACGATTGCTTTATTCACACCATGCCCAGTGAAGAGCTAAGCCTTCTTCTTCTGTCCCAAGTTTTATACAGTCAGAATTGCAAGGAGTGTTAGCTGCTATAAAAATATTTGGATATCTATACAATGGAGCTTTCTTACCCACCAGTCCTTGGCGGAGATCAAGCTGCTTTCTGTTTGCAGGATAAAACACTGGACTTCTGTGCAGAGCCTGGGAAGCACACAGCCAGAACAAAAGGAGAGAGTCAGGTCAGTAAGGTAAGCTGGTTTAGCTTGAAGTCAAGGCCTTCTTGTGAGCAGAGCTTCACTCACAGATTCACAGATTGCATCAGGGTGGAAAGGACCCACGCAGGTCATCTGGTCCAACCCTCTGCCTGTCCAACTGGATCAGGCTGCCCAGGGACACAGAAAGGCTGATCTTGAATGCCTCTAGGGGTGGGGCCTCAGCCACATCCCTGGGCAACCTGTTCCACTCTCACTTTGAGAGTGATGAAATTCTAAACAGTCCCTCCCCAGCCTTCCTGTAGCTCCCCTTCAGATATTGCAATGTAGCTTCGAGGTCTCCCCACAGCCTTCTCTTCTCCAGGCTGAGCAGTCCCAGTTCTTTCAGCCTGTCTTCACAGGAGATGTGCTCCAGCCCTCTGATCATCTTTGTGTCTCTCCTCTGGACCCACTTGAGCAGCTCCATGTCTCTTTTGTGTTGGGGACACCATATTTGGACACAGTGCTCCAGGTGCAGTCCCAGCAGAGGGGCAGAATTTCCTCTCTCCATCTCTGGCCACACTGCTTTTGATGCAGCCCAGGCTTACATTGGCCTTCTGGGCAGCCAGTGCCCATTGCTGGCTCATGTCCAGCTTCTCACCCACCAGCACCCCCAAGTCCTTCTCTGCAGGGCTGTTCTGAATGCCAATCCAGCCTAGATTGATTTTAAGGATTGCCCTGGCCTAGGTGCAGGACCTTCCACTTCCATAAGACGGGAAATTGAGTGAGTTCCTTGTGCAGGATGTGAAACCCTTAGGTGATACAAAACATTCCCTCTACCTGATCCAAAGCTTTCAGAATCCTCAGAGTCCCTTTTTCCTAGCAGGCAATGTTCTGTTGCAGGTATCACCCTGGTGTTATCCTGTGCTCTGGTTAACCTGACACAAGTCTGGGTACACATTTGAGCTTGGCCTACATTAAATTTGGTCCCTGACATAAGCCAGTTGTGCATCACCATTGCTGTCCCTGAACCCCTGGCTGAGAGGACAACCCTTGAGACTTGCCAGCCCTGCTCCTCCAGAATTACTGACAAGTTCTAGCCAAAAGAAGCTACACTGTGAGACCATAACTGTTCAGACTTTCAGCTAACCTGCCTGACAGCTCCTTGATCTGACTGACAGTGGAGCCACAGACTAACTGCTGTCTCCCACAGAAGTTCCTGTTGCTGTGACAAGAGTGGGTTTATGAATAACCGTTCAGAGAGAAATCATACTGTTGTATTTTTTCCCCATTTCATAAGTGTCTCTGGGGCTAAATTAATAACCTATGTGTCAAACTTAGGTTTCACTCTAATGGCCTACAAATTGCCCAAGCTAATTTTCACACTGTTAGCATCCCCTGCAGGCAGCAGCAGAGAAATGGCAGACCCTCAGAAGGCAGTTGCAGTAATTAGACATCAACTTCTATCCTTGGTGAATTTGGGTGTTCAGCTTGCAGGCCATCAGTCACAGATGCAGCAAGCTGCAAGCCTGCAGGCTGAATGGCAGAGTCTCAGCATTTCCTCTGCAGCACAGGGAAGGAAGGATGTAAAGCCTTTGCTGAGCTGAGTTGGGAATTCAGAGCAAAAAGCAGCCCTCTTCATCAGGCAAGTTTAGAGCAGCAGAGAATAGTGGACTAGAGACAGAGGAGGTTTCAAATCTATCCCCATATCACTGGGGTGAAGGGACACCTGAAGGGCTTTGTAGAGGTCAGGACTCATGCTGACCTTCCCCTCCCAAATACCTCTATGCTACCACAGCTGACTCAGCTGCATTGCCTGGCACAACCCAGCTCAGCCTTCTGAGGAGTGCTCTCTTCCTCCAGCTGCAGATCCTGGCTTAGCACAAACCATCTGAGAGACTGAATTACATGTGGGAGTGGAACATCTCCCTGCTGAGGACAGGCTGAAGGGGATGGGGATCTTTAGCTTAGAGCAGAGGAGCCTGAGGGGAGACCTCATTCATGTTGATAAAGATGTGCAGGGCAGTGTCAGGAGAATGGAGCCAGGCTCTGCTCAGTGATGTCCAGTGACAGGCCAAGGGGCAATGGGTACAAGCTGGAGCAGAGGAGGCTCTAGAGGAACAGAAGGAAAAACTCTTTCACTGTGGGGGTAGCAGAGCCCTGGAGCAGGCTGCCCAGAGAGGTTGTGGAGTCTCCTTCTCTGGAGACATTCTAAACCCATCTGGATGTGTTCTGTGTGACCTACCCTGGGTGATGCTGCTCTGGCAGGGGTGTTGGACTGGGTGATCTTTCAAGTTTCCTTCCAACCCCTAACATTATGTGATTCTGTAACTCTGAGAAGCAGGGCTGCCTCTCCCAAGCTCTCCTACTTGCTCTGCAATTACCTCTCCACACCACTGAGCATCACAAATTGTGCAAAACCTCAGCCCTTCTGCACAATTGGTTAAAACTGAACAAATATGGCATCTAAAAAACAACTTAGCTGGGAGATGCTATCTGCTACTATACCTGGCAGAGCTCCCTTACGGAGAGGGTAATGTAAGGACTCAGTGCTACTGCAATACCCAGATAATTCCATACATTGCTTGCAGGAAGATTTGGCTGTCAATAACTGCACAGCAGCTCAGTGAAGAACAGAACTGCCACTGCTAGTAACAAGCCTTATCTAACAGTGCCAGGCCTCCCAGACTTGTTATCTATCCATTTGTTATGAGAACTTGCCCTGTGACCAGCCCTTGCAACCAAGTGTCTCTAGTTGTGATGTCCAGTTTAAGCACAAGATACCAGTGAAGGCCTTGAAAATACGGGCACAAGGGAAAACAGGAGCCCCAGAAACAAACCCACCAACTGGCTGGTGGCCAGTTACTGGCCGTGGTAAAAGCTCAACCTTGAGAGCTGGGAGAAGATAGCTCTAAGCACAACAGAACTCCCAGGGCTATCAAAGATGACTTCAGGGCCCTGGGAGACCTGGTTGAGGGGTCAGGGGCACAAATAATTTTTTCATCAATACCCTTAACTGCAGGAGGGAATACAGTAAGGAACAGGTCAGCAGCTAGAGTTAACAAGTGGCTTCGAGGCTGGTGCAGTCAAAAGAATTTTGGTTTTTTTGATATTGGGAAACTTTCTACTGCACCAGGCCAGCTGGCAACAGATGGAGTACATCTGTCCCAGAGAAGGGGAAAGGTCACTGTATATGAGAACGGCCTGTCCCACAAAGGTAAAAAGATCCTGGGAAGGGAATTGGCGGGTCTCATCGACAGGGCTTTAAACTAGTTTCAAAGGAGGAAGGGGCTGAAACTAGTCCCCTCAGACAAGAGTCTGGGGGTGACAAGCTAGAGAAGGAGGTGAAACCAGCAGCCCAGCTGAAGTGCATGTACACTAATGCACGAAGCATGGGTAACAAACAGGAGGAGCTGGAAGCCTTGATGCAACAGGAAAGTTATGATGTAGTTGCCATCACAGAGACGTGGTGGGACGACTCACACGACTGGAGCGCTGCAGTTGACTGTTACAAGCTCTTCAGGAGAGACAGGCGAGGAAGAAGGGGTGGAGGGGTGGCCCTGTACATCAGGAAGGCACTAGATGCCATTGAGATGGAGATTAGGGACGATCGGGTTGAATGCTTGTGGATAAGAATTAGAGGGAAGACCATCAGGGCAGACACCCTGGTTGGAGTCTGTTATAGACCACCCAACCAGGAGGAAGATGTTGACGAAGCATTCTATAGGCAGCTTAGGGCTGTCTCAAGATCTCCGGACCTTGTTCTCATGGGCGACTTCAACCTGCCTGACATCTGCTGGGAACTCAACATGGTAGAGAGGAGACAGTCTGGAAGGTTCTTAGAATGCATGGAGGACAGCTTCTTATCCCAGGTGCTGCGAGAGCCTACCAGGGGCAAGGCTATGCTTGACCTCCTCTTCACCAACAGGGAAGGGCTGGTGGGCGATGTGGTGGTCGGAGGGTGTTTGGGGTCCAGTGACCACGACATAATTGAATTCTCGGTTTTTGGTCAAGCCAAGAGGGGCAGCAAGAAGACCTCCACTCTGGACTTCCAGAGGGCAGACTTTGGGTTACTCAAGGAACTAATTCAGAGGGTTCCTTGGGATAAAGCCCTTAAAAACAAAGGGGTCCAGGAGAGCTGGACCTACTTCAATGAAGAATTGTTGAAGGCTCAGGGACAGGCTGTGCCAATGTGCCGGAAGATGAGCCGCCGGGGCAGACGGCCAGCCTGGATGGTTCATGAACTTTTAATGGAACTGAGGGAAAAAAAGAGGGTGTATCACCTCTGGAAGAGAGGGGAGGCAACCCACAGAATGTTTAAGGATGTTGCTAGGTCTTGTAGGAAGAGAATTAGGGTGGCAAAAGCACACTTGGAGCTTAAACTGGCCTCTACTGTGAAGGACAACAAAAAGTCCTTCTATAAATACATTAATAGTAAGAGGAAGGGGAAGGAAAACCTCCACTCCTTGGTGGATACGGAGGGGAACATTGTAACAAAGGATGAGGAAAAGGCAGAGATACTTAACACCTTCTTTGCCTCAATTTTTACTAGAAGGGCAGAACGTCTTCCTGACAGCTGGCCTGCAGAGCTGGCAGAAGGAGCCAGGGAGCTGCACAGTTTCCCTATGTTCCATGAGGAGGTGGTTGGAACTCTCCTTAGCAGCTTGGATCCCCACAAGTCCATGGGACCAGATGGGATTCATCCTAGGGTGCTGAGAGAGCTGGCAGATGAGCTGGCCAAGCCACTCTCCATAATTTTCCAGCAGTCCTGGCTCACTGGCGAGGTCCCAGAGGACTGGAAGCTGGCCAACGTGGTGCCCATCCGTAAGAAGGGCTGGTTGGATGAGCCAGGGAATTATAGGCCTGTCAGCCTGACCTCAGTGCCAGGCAAGATCATGAAACAGGTCATCCTGAGTGCAATAACACAGCACTTACAGGATGGCCAAGGGATCAGGCCTAGCCAGCATGGATTTAGGAAGGGCAGGTCCTGCCTGACCAACCTGATCTCCTTCTATGGTCAGGTGACTGCCTGGTGGATGTGGGGAGGCCTGTGGATGTAGTCTACCTGGACCTCAGCAAGGCCTTTGACACCATCCCCCATAGCAAACTGCTGGCCAAGCTGTCAGCCCATGGCTTGCACGGGAGCACACTGCGATGGGTTAGGAACTGGCTGGATGGCCGAGCCCAGAGAGTGGTGGTGAATGGTGCCACATCCAGCTGGCAGCCAGTCACTAGTGGTGTGCCCCAAGGATCAGTGCTGGGCCCTGTGCTCTTTAACATCTTTATTGATGATCTGGATGAGGGCATTGAGTCCATCAGCAGTAAATTTGCTGACGACACCAAGCTGGGGGCAGGAGTTGATCTGCTGGAGGGTAGAGAGGCTCTGCAGAGGGACCTCGACAGGCTGGACAGATGTGCAGAGTCCAAGGGCAGGAGATTGAACACATCCAAGTGCCGGGTTCTGCACACTGGCCACAACAACCCCATGCGGTGCTACAGGCTGGGGTCAGAGTGGCTGAGAGCAGCCAGGCAGAGAGGGACCTGGGGGTGCTGGTTGATGGTAGGCTGAACATGAGCCTGCAGTGTGCCCAGGCAGCCAAGAGGGCCAATGGCATCCTGGCCTGCATCAAGAACAGTGTGGCCAGCAGGAGCAGGGAGGTCATTCTGCCCCTGTACACTGCACTGGTTAGGCCACACCTCGAGTACTGTGTCCAGTTCTGGGCCCCTCAGGTTAGGAAGGAGGTTGACTTGCTGGAACGAGTCCAGAGAAGGGCAACAAAGTTGGTGAGGGGTTTGGAACACAAGCCCTATGAGGAGAGGCTGAGGGAGCTGGGGTTGCTCAGCCTGGAGAAGAGGAGACTCAGGGGTGACCTTATCACTCTCTACAACTACCTGAAGGGAGGTTGTAGACAGGCAGATGATGGTCTCTTCTCCCAGGCACCCAGTACCAGAACAAGAGGACACAGTCTCAAGCTGCACCAGGGGAGGTTCAGGTTGGATGTTAGGAAGAAGTTCTATATAGAAAGAGTGATTGCCCATTGGAATGGGCTGCCCAGGGAGGTGGTGGAGTCACCGTCATTGGAGGTGTTCAGGAGGAGACTTGATGGGGTGCTTGGTGCCATGGGTTAGCTGTTTGGGTGGGTTGGATTGGTTGATGGGTTGGACATGATGATCTTGAAGGTCTCTTCCAACCTGGTTTGGTTTATTCTAAATAAAGGCTTATTCTAAATAAAGACCAAAGAGCAAAAGAAGGCCCCTGGCCTGGTCTCCCAGACTTGTTATCTACCCACTTGTTATGAGAATGTGCTCTGTGGCCAGTCTTTGCAGCCAGGTGTCTCCTATGGTGTCCAGTTTAAGCATGGCATGCCAGCAAAGGCCTTGGAAATACAGGCACAGGCAGAAAAGAGAGGCTCCAGAGCTAAAAACAGCTCAGTGACTGGTGGCCAATTACTGGCTGTAGTAGAAGCCCAACCTTGAGAGCTGGGAAAAGATATCTCTAATAGTGTAGACTAAACAGTTAAGCAGGACAAAAACCATCCCAACAAGAACCAGCACCACAAAAGTCTGTGGTCTGTGGGAGAGGGGTCAACAGCTAAGCACTGTCTAAAAACTTAGCTTCTATGTGGTCAAGACCTGAAAGTCTGGGAGAGGGATTGTCACCATGAGAACTGCCACCATGGAATCACAGTGGGATCTTATAAGGAGAGGCTGAGAACCCTGGGGCTGTTCAGTCTGGAGAAGAGAAGGCTGAGGGGACCTTATCACTGTCTACAAAGATCTGCAGGGTGGCTCTCAGATGGATGGTGACAGGTTCCTTCCAGTGACACCCAGTGACAGGACAAGGGGCAATGGATGTGAACTCCATCACAGGAAATTCCATGCAAACATGAGGGAAAACATTTTTACTGTGAGGGTGACAGAGCCCTGGAGCAGGCTGCCCAGAGAGGTTGTGGAGTCTCCTTCTCTAGAGATCTTCAAAACCCATCTGGATGAGTTCCTGTGTGACCTGCCCTGGGTGATGCTGCTTTGCAGGGCAGTTGGACTCAATGAATCTCTGGAGGTCCCTTCCAACCCCTAACATTCTGTGACTTTGTGTGATCACAAGAGCTGTGAGCTCCAACTACATCAGCCTGCACCTCTCCTTCACCTGCTCTCCTGGCCTGCTCTGAGTGTTGCTGGATATAAACTGAACAAAGCCGGTCATGATTTGGGGCATCAGATGCTTCAAAGGCAATTATGAAATCCCATGTCCCCCAGCCTCCCAAATGCCAGGTGATACAAACAGTGTCATCTCTGGAGAATGAGAACACCTAAATCAAACAGCCAAATGGAAAGTCTAAGAGTAGCCTGCTCAGTGCTGGCAATCAGGAGGGAGGGGACAGGCTCTGCTCACTGTACCCTGGGATAGGGCAAGGGACAATGGATGGAAACTCCAGCACAGGAGGTTCCAGCTCAGCATGAGGAGGAACTTCTGCACCGCGAGGGTTGCACTTGATGACCTTCAGAGGCCCCTTCCAAGCCCTAACCTGCTGTGCCCAGCTGTAAAGAGTTCTCTTGCAAGTCACTTACGTGTGGCCTCTTCCACTGCAAATTTCGGGGTAGCTTCCTCAGCAGCGCTCCTGTTCCGATGGAGCTGATGTCAGCAGGGAAGCTATCATCTGTGAACAGGCATTTGTTCTTCAGGCAGGTTTCCAGCAAGGCCTGGTAGTTCTGCTGGGTGGCTGGGGTGTGCTTTTGGAAGATACTCTTGCCCAAAGGCACAGGTGACTTCTTTTTCTTCAGACATGCCAGAAAAGGCATGGTGAGCCTCACGGTCCCACCAGGGTAACGCTGAGATCTGAAGGTTCTGCAGGGGTCCCACCCTGCACAGTCCTGCTGGAATCACCTTTTCCCTTGGGATGAGGAGTGTCTTCTCCAGAAGAATTCCTGATCATTAAAAGAAATGGAAAAAGTCTATTTCATAATGGCTTTGGAATTCTATTTTTTTCCCTTTAGCTAGTGGGGGAGTGTGCAGGAGTGTGAGGGAGTGTGCAGGAGTGGTGCTCTCAGGAGATCTGGGGATCCAATTCTCATCTCATAAGGTGGACATGGAGCTGCTGGAGAGGGGCCAGAGGAGGCCACTAAGACAATTGGAGGGCTGGAGCAGCTCTCCTGTGGGGACAGGCTGCAAGAGATGAAGCTGTTCAGCCTGGAGACCTTAGAGCAGCCTTCCACAACCTGAAGGGGGCCTGCAAGACAGCTGGGCAGGAACTTTTGACAAGGGCTTGTAGAGATAGAATGAGAGGGAATGGATTGAAGCATGAGGAGGGCAGATTAAGACTGGAGATTGGGAATACAACAAAACAAAATAAAATAAAATATTAAAAAAATAAAATTAAATAAAACTAAACCACAAAACCAACCAGCAAGATAAATCCAAGTCCAGCAAAACCTGGAGTACATTAGGTGACACAAAGCCATTGCTAACAACCTCCCAATGGCTCTTTTGCCCTTTTTGCCTCATTTTGGAGAATGAATCCATCCCCCCCCCAGAGGTCACATTCCATCTTGGTGATTCTCACAGATTCACATATGAAATTCCATGCTGAGATTATTTTCTTGCCCTTGCAACATTCAAGACAGATGTTTCCCATCCCCTCCCACTGAAAAAGCAGAGCGTGATTTCATAGCCCCTTTTAAACACTAGGAGCTACACTAAACACCAGCAGCCATCAGCTTTTTGCCCCAAGTGGTGGGCTCCTGGCAGGAACTGTGATTCAAAATCTCAGCAAGCAAATCACAGCCCTCAGTGCTGACAAGGTGATCAGACCACAGCCTTCTCAGTACAGCGCAGCCTGAAGAAATGCATCGCCATGCAAAGCTGAATCAATGGTTCTCATGGCATGATGGCACAGTATTTGCAAGGCTTCCTTGCAGAAGAGGCTAAGACTCACAGTTACTTCCCCAAGCACCCTAGGAAGCTTCTCCCAGGCACCCAGCACCAGAACAAGAGGACACAGTCTCAAGCTGTGCCAGGGGAGGTTTAGGCTGGAGGTGAGGAGAGAGTTCTTCCCAGGAAGAGAGATTGTCCACTGGGATGTGCTGCCCAGGGAGGTGGTGGAGTCCCCATCCCTGGAGGTGTTCAAGAGGGGATTGGATGTGGCACTTGAAGCCATGGTTTAGTTGTCAGGAGGTGTTAGGTATTAGGTCATAGGTTGGACTTGATGATCTCTGAGGTCTGTTCCAGCCTGGATGATTCTGTGCTTCTATGATTCTAAGCTGGTCTCAGTTAGGACCCAGTTGTTTGTTACTCCCCTGGAAGCTGAAGGTCACCTGCATTCCCTGTGAGAAACTGCACAACTGCAGATTGTGCTGTCCATCCGCACACAGCTCTCATTTGTTATCAGAGCAACTGATCCACTAAGCTTGATCCTCAGGGGCAACCAAGAGGAAAAAATCTTCAAAATATAACCCTGGAACCAACAATTCAATTTTCTGTTGCACAGGAGGCATTTCAGACCTGAAAAAGGGATATAAGTGCCTAACAACTTGCCTTCTTTCTTTTTTCCTCTCCAGATGAAAAATACTGTCTGTGCCTCCAGACCTTGCCTTTTTACAGCCACTGACCTTCACAGCTCCAAAACTCTGAGCAACAGACAGGACAATAGATTTAAGAGAGCAGCGAGAGGAGGAAAACAGCCTGGAGCCTGGCTGCACTTTATGCAGACAGCCAAAACACAGATGAAGAAGAATTCCTCATTTTGCTGCTCCCCAGGAAAGGAAGTGGTGAGCAATTGCCATATTTTGAGCTACACTGAAAAGCAAACACTTCTGACTTGGTTTTGGGGTGTGCCGAGCATTCACAATGCCTGATAAAAACATTTCACTGGTCCTCACCTCAGTCTGGTGTTCATTTGAAAAGGAACCTCACAGACAGGCCTTGAAACCCAGGCATGCTGTGAAGAAAGCCCAGTGCACTCAAAAAAGGGAGGCTTACATCATAGAATCAAAGGATGGCTCAGGTTGGAAGGGACCACAGAGATCATCTGCTCCAACCTCCCTCCCATGGGCAGGGATGCCTCTCAACTACATTTGGTTGCCCAAGGCCTTATCCAACCTGGCCTTGAACACCCCCAGGGTGGAAGCATCCATAATTTCCCTAGGCAGCCTATTCCAGAGTCTCAGCTCCCTCATACTGAAGAACTTCTTCCTATGATCCAGTCTGACCCTGCTCTCCCTCAGCTTCAAACCATTCTCCCTTGTCCTGCTTCTAGACACCCTTATGCAAAGCCCCTCTGCAGCCTTCCTGCAGGATCCCTTCAGGCATTGGAAGGCAGCTCTAAGGTGCCCCTGGAGTCTTCTCTTCTCCAGGCTGAACAACCCCAGCCCTCTCAGCCTGTGCTCATAGCAGAGGTGCTCCAGCCCTTGCATCATCCTTGTGGCCCTCCTCTGGACTCATTCCAGCAGTTCTATCTTCTTGTGATGGGGACACTAGAACTGGACACAGTAATCTGAACATGAAGCTTTACTTTCAAGAAACTCAACCAGCAGCCCCAGCTGCACCAGTGCATGTTGAGAGTCAACAATCCATCCACTCTGTATGTTTTGAAAACCTTCCAGGTGAAACTTGTCTGGAGGTGCATTGTTCTGAAACCTTTCCCCCATTTCCTGGCAATCTTTGAACAAAAGATGCAGTGAAGCATTTTATGTGTCCCTGCCAAGCGAGGCAGAAAGGGACCTGGGGTCCTGGCTGATAGTAAGCTGAACATGACCCAGCAGTGTGCCCAGGTGGCCAAGAAGGCCAATGGCATCCTGGCCTGGATCAGCACAGTGTGGCCAGCAGGAGCAGGGAAGTCATTGTGCTCTGTGCTCAGCACTGGTCAGGCCACACCTTGAGTCCTGTGTGCAGTTCTGGGCTCCTCAGTTTAGGAAAGATGTTGAGCTGCTGGAAGGTGTCCAGAGAAGGGCAACAAAGCTGGGGAGGGGTCTGGAGCACAGCCCTGTGAGGAGAGGCTGAGGGAGCTGGGGTTGCTTAGCCTGCAGAAGAGGAGGCTCAGGGGAGACCTTCTTGCTGCCTACAACTCCCTGAAGGGAGGTTGTAGCCAGGTGGGGGTTGGTCTCTTCTCCCAGGCACCCAGCCCCAGAACAAGAGGACACAGTCTCAAGCTGTGCCAGGGGAGGTTTAGACTGGATGTTAGGAAGAAATTCTTCCCAGCAAGAGAGATTGGCCATGGGAATGTGCTGCCCAGGGAGGTGGTGGAGTCCCCATCCCTGGAGGTGTTTAGGAAGCGCCTGGATGAGGCCCTTGGAGCCATGGTTGAGTTGATGAGATGGTGTTGGGTGGTAGGTTGGACTGGATGATCTCTGAGCTCTTTTCCAACCTGGTTAATTCTGCATTCTATTCTGAAACACCCTGAATGGAGACACTGAAGTGTGTTTTCTCACAAGATAAACGAGCATACAGACAGGTGGAAGACCTTGTCCTGAATTTTATCTGCATGGATAATTGTCCACAATGTTGTTGGACATCTTCTGGTGCTGAAATTTTCAAGGCCAAGCAGTGAACCGGCCCCTGAGCCTCTCACTGTTGTTAACAAAAAGTCTCTAGCACAAATGCCTGGATGGCTTCAGAGCTTCAAGCAATACCTCTCTGAGCAAAGACTCATCGATAAGGACTCTGGCTGAGAATTCAAAATGCATCTTCTTTTCTGTGCAAGTTCTCTAAACTACCTCAAAATCAGGGGAAAAAACCAAAATCCATGTACTCAAGATCTGTCCTTTAGCACTCAAGGCTACAGCATCCCATTCATAATCACCCTAATCACAGTATCACAGAATGGTTTGGGTTGCAAGGGGCCTCCAAAGGTCACCTAGTCCAAACCCCATGCAGACAGCAGGGACGCCCCCCATTAGATCAGGTTGCTCACAGCCTTGTCAAGCCTGACCTTGAATTTCATCTCCAAGGATGGGGCTACAACTACCTTCCTCTTCCAATATTTCACCACTCTCATGGTGCAGGATTTGTGCCTAACATCCAGTCTAAATCTGCTCTTCTCTAATTTCAAACCCTTGCTCCTCCTCCTATCACAGCAGACCTTTGGAAACAGCCTCTGCAGCCTTCTTGTAGTCCCCTTCAGGTACTGGAAGGCTGCTCTAAGGTGTCCCTGCAGCCTTCTTTCCTACATGCTGAACAGCCCCAAATCCCTCAGCCTGTCCCCACAGGGGAGGTTCTCCAGCCCCACTGATCATCTCTGTGGCCTCCTCTGGACCCTCCTGAGTTGAAGGCTCCAGAGTTGGACACAACACTGCAGGTGAGGTCTCACTGGTGATTGCTGCTGACCGTTCACAACTCCTGCTAAAGCCAACTGAAACTTGTGATCTCTGCAGAATACTTTGGGGTCAAGCATCAGCTACACCAACCCTAATCAGCAAAACTGAGAGGGCAAGAGGGTGCTGGAAACCTGGGTTAGCTGAAACACCAGCCTGTGTTTCCCAACCATTTGGCAGGCAGAAGCTTTGGAGCTGAGACTTGCAAGGCAGCTGCTGAGGCTCCTCTCCACATTTTACATCACACCATTCTTCTCATGTTTGCTGATATGAACTTTGTGCCTTTCCCTTCAATGCTTCCAGAGCAAAGCACAGCAGCAGCTGCTGTGTTCAGCAGGGTGGTGTAATTAATACACCCAGCTGATCCTTAGAGGACAGTTCCACTCAGCACCCCTGGCAAACCCGAACTCCACGACAGCCACAAATGCCAGCACCAAACCCTTCCACACAGCACTTGGTGTTTGATGTCCTACCTTCTCCAGGTGAGTCCTCACAGCAAAGGGTAATGGTTCCACTGGCAGTGATGCCTGCTGCTGCTTACAAATAACACCTTTGTTTCCTCTACCTGTGGTTTTATATGCATGCAGTTATATTTCTGTCTTGCCTACGTAACCCTGAGGGCTACTCTTAACCTATCAAGGCAAAAACGCCTGCTGAGTAATGGCAGAAAAATTCTGAAGAGTCCAATGCAAAATGTTCCTCAGAAGACATGAAAGGACAGGTCAGGCCATCAGGCAGGCTCCTGTTTGACTTGCCCCTCGCAGCTTCCTTGTTTAGTTAGCCACTGCATTATTCACAGCACAAAGCTCCCCATTTCTTCATCTATCACTGACAAGGTACAGCAGAAAGGTGTGCTCAGCTGTGTCTTAATACATTTGAACAGGATTTCTGCTTTCAGGTAAGAGAAAAAAGCTCAGAAAGGAAGCACCCTCACCTCACCCCCTACATCTTCTCAGAACAGCCTCTTCACTTTGTCAGACACCACATCCTAGAGACTGCTGAAGAAAACCAAAACAAACCATAGAACTACAGAGCTGTCAGGGCTGGAAGGGACCCCAAGGATCATCCAGTTCCAACCCCCTGCCATGGGCAGGGACACCTCACACTACAGCAGGTTGCTCACAGCCACATCCAGCCTGGCTGCAAACACCTCCAGGGATGAGGCTTCCACCACCTCCCTGGGCAGCCTGTGCCAGGCTCTCACCACCCTCCTGGGGAACAACTTCTTCCTCACATCCAAGCTGAATCTCCCCACTTCTAGCTCTGCTCCATCCCCCCCAGTCCTATCACTCCCCGGCACCCTAAAGAATCCCTCCCCAGCTTTCTTGCAGCCCCCTGCAGATCCTGGAAGGCCACAATGAGGTCTCCTTGGAGCCTTCTCCTCTCCAGACTGCACAACCCCAGCTCCCTCAGTCTGTCCTCATAGCAGGGCAGCTCCAGCCCTCTGCTCATCCTTGTGGCCCTTCTCTGGACACCTTCCAGCACCTTCAGATCCTTCCTATGGTAGGGGCTCCAGAACTGGATGCAGTACTCCAGATGTGGTCTCAGCAGCATGGAGCAGTTCTCCATCTCTGGTGGTACTTGTGGGTACCAGCACTGTGTGTGTGTGAAGCCATATGAGAACAATGATAAGGGAAACACAATAGGAAACGTTTTGGAGGAGTATGCAGGAGCAGTGAGGGCTGAAGAGGAAGGCAGCAGCCTTCTGAGTTGTAAAAGCAAAGCAGTGAGTGAGGAAGGGACAGAGATGACTTTAGGGGTGACTCTCTGGCAACAGTATGGGGTTGAGAAGTTTGGTGTAGCTAAAGCAGAGGAAAGTCTCCTTCCCTTCCCTTTCCTCACCAAACCAGCGTGTTTGGTTTCATTCTGGGGGCCCTGCTATGCCTTTCTTTCCCTTCATCCCCGTCCCACAAACCCAGCTATGCCCAGTGGAGCCCATCACTACCTGAACTTTTGACACAGCCTGTTTGGGTTTCTTACTTGGCAATGAACAAACAGTGATAGTATCTGTGGTGGCAGGAAGTTAATGCTACTGAACTCCACTGCTCCCACAGCCTTCTTCAAAACACTCTCGGAGTGTTACTGGACCAGCTGAGTCACCACCTCTTTTCAGACTGGGTGATGACTTGCTGCTGTGCCCACCTTCAGGTGAGCATTTGGAGGAAGTAAAGCTGTCCAACCTAAAGCAGGGGATAAGCAAACACACACCTCACCATGGCTTGATCTCACATGAAAGGAGTTTCAGCAATATAACATTTGGTTTCACCACCACCACGTTAGGTTTCATTTTGAATGCAAACACTGCATGGCTTAGTCCAGCCCTATTTGCTTCCAGAAAAGTGGAAGTGAATCTTCCCCTGCAGAGCCTCTCCTGGTTGAGACGAGGATCAAGCTAAGTGACTGCCAGTGAAATTACCAGCAGCAGGGACACAGCTGAGAAACTACAAGACTTAAAAGTTGTCACCTTTTAAGAGGAGAAAGGAGGTTAGAGTGAGGTGGGGGTTGGTCTCTGCTCCCTAGTATCAGGTGATGAGAGGAAATGGCCTGAAATGGTGCCAGGGAGGGGTAGGTTGGAGATCAGGGAAAACTTTCTTTGCTGCAGGAGTGGTCAGGGATTGGCACAGGCTGCCCAGGGAGGTGGTGGAGTCCCCATCCCTGGAGGTGTTCAAGAAACCTGTGGACATGGCACTTGGGGATATGGTTTAATGGCCATGGTGGTGTGAGGTCGGTGGTTGGATTCAATAAACTTAGAGGTCTTTTCCAACTACAACAATGCTATGATTTAGAGAGGTGATTCTGCTACTGTGCTCTGGTAAGACCCCACCTGGAGTACTTTGTCCAGCTCTAGAGCACACAACACAGGAAGCACATGGGCCTGATGGGGCAAGTCCAGAGAAGGTCACAAAAATGATCAGGGGGTTGGAACACCTCTGCTACCAGGACAGGCTGAGGGAGCTGGGGGTGTTCAGCCTGGAGAAGGCTCCAGGGAGACCTCATAGCAACCTTCCAGTACCTGAAGGGGACTACAAGAAGACTGCAGAGGGACTGTTTCCAAAGGCCTGCAGTGATTGACAGGAAGAGGGGCAATGGTTTGACATTAGAGGAGATTTGGATTGGATGTAAGGAACAATTTCTGCCCCATGAGGGGGTGGAACAGTTTGCCCAGGGAGATATCTTGGGCCTCATCCATGGGGATAATCTAGGTCAGGCTGGACAGGGCTCTAAGCAACCTTACCTAGCGGAGGGTGTCCCTGCTGACTGCAGGGAGTTTGAACTAGATGACCTTTGGAGGTCCCTTCCAACCCAGACCATTCTGTGATTCTATAGCAGAGGACAGCAGCAGATGCCACCAGTACCGGTGTCAGGCACTGGGCACTGGAGTAGAGTAGTTTCTGTGCAGAGCTGTTAAGAGAGAGCTTTTGTATTTTAATGGCTCAGAAAGATTCAACCAAAACCCATCTTTCTCCCAGCAGTGAGATTTGAAGTGAAAAAAAAACATTGTTTGGGGAAAAATTAGGAAAAAGAAAGAAAAATTGAATTGGTTTTGTTCTTCTTTTCTGCTTTCAAATTGTAAAAAGCAAAAAAAACCCACAGTAAAGAACAAAGAGGATCACTCTGTCCAGCAGAGAAGCATCTGAAACCACTCCTAAGGCACTGAAAGGAATAAACATTGGACACAGATTAAAATTTTCAGTACAGGTTGTGGCAGAAAGAAAAAGCCCTAATTGTCCTCAAAACTTCCTTCCCCAATTTCACTTCCCTTTGCTTTCCCTATGTTCTCTACCCCAAGGTGAAAAAAGAGTCCTTCAGGAAGTCAGCCTCCCAGGGAGAGATGGCTGAGAAAACAGCCTGGAAAATAGAGTTAGTTGTGCAACGTTTGTGAATCACCTCAGGAACACCAATCAACACTGTCAAGGGTGGTTGTGACCTGCCGTGGTGACAAAGAGTTGAGAGGGAAGGGACTCTCTTCCAGGCAAGAAAACAGGCTTTTGGGGCCTTTGGATGTCAGGCACACATATGGTGATCAGTGTAACTCAGTGATTAAAATATCATCCTCTTGTAAGTGCAAGCGGTGCCTCCGCTGCTACCTGTTGTAGACAGCTCCCACAGCCTGCACAACAGCAACTTCGCTTTCCTCCCCCATTCACTGCATTCAGGAAGGCCATCAAGGTGGCCTGGAGAGATTTACAATCAAAGGCTTCCTGGTCTGACCTTTACTTGGCTCTGAGGATATGACAAGAAAGCACCAAAGAGACTCCATATATAGCTGCAGAAATGCCAGCAAGGCACTGGAGGAGCACAGCCCTTAAATGGCAGAACTATCTGGATGAAAGCAAATTGTTTTTTTCCCTACAAAATGAGGAGTTCTTGCCAAAATGTGTTGATTTTTACAGGAGTTTCCATCTGAAAGGAGCCAAAATCCCAAAGCCAAAAGTCTCTATAAAACTAAAGAAATAAAGAAAAGGAGTCCTAAGGAAGTTTCAAAACACGAAACTGCGTTTTCGGGGTAGCTGCAGGCATCGGCAGGAGAGCGGGGAAGCCTGACCCTCAGGAAACAGTCAGCTTGTCATTTTCTGCCAGAAAAGGGAAAAGCAGTCCCTGGAGTCATGGCTCACACTTCATGGGTCAGATCGTGCCACAGGGCGTGCAAGCACGTGGGATCACTCAAGGGGGAGAGCCAGGGAAAGGGCTACTCAGGCAGCGAGAGGCATAGAAAGGGAGCTGGACTGTGGGCCACATGCAGCTCTGGGTGTTAGCCCTGCCCCACGATAAACAACCACTGCTAATGCACTGCCACTGCCTCTCTTCCTGCTGTCTGCAAGGGGCTGGGAAGGGCTAGGAGCACACCACACACCAGGGTCACTTCCCACACTGCCCCTTGCCATGTTTCCCACACAGAATCGCAGAGTGGTCTGGCTTGGAAGTGACCTCCAAAGGTCATCCAGTGCAACCTCTGCAGTCAGCAGGAGCATCCTCCACTAGAGCAGGCTGCCCAGAGCCCTGAAGAGCCTGACCTTGAATACCTCCAGGGATGGGGCCCCAACCACCTCCCTGGGCAACCTGTTCCAGTGCTGCACTACCTCCATGGTGAAGAACTTGCTCCTAACATCCAACCTAAATCTCTTCTTCTCTAGTTCAAAGCCATTGTTCCTCATCCTATCACCACAACCCTTTGCAAACAGTCTCTCTCCATCCTTCCTGTAGCCCCTTCAGGTACTGGCAGGCTGCTATTAGGTCTCCCCAGAG
Organism: Melanerpes formicivorus; assembly: GCF_026170545.1. Lineage (NCBI taxonomy): Eukaryota > Metazoa > Chordata > Aves > Piciformes > Picidae > Melanerpes > Melanerpes formicivorus. The sequence goes on from NW_027142378.1 coordinate 12,396,036, forward strand.
CCTTCTCTTCTCCAAGCTGAACACCCCCAGCTCCCTCACAGTCTCAAGCTGTGCCAGGGGAGGTTTAGGCTGGAGGGGAGGAGAAAGGTCTGCCCAGAAAGAGTAATTGGCCATTGGGATGTGCTGCCCAGGGAGGCGGTGGAGTCCCCATCCCTGGAGGTGTTCAAGAGGGGATTGGATGTGGCACTTGGAGCCACGGTTTGGTTGTCAGGAGGGGTTAGGGATTAGGTGATAGGTTGGACTTGGTGATCTCTGAGGTCTGTTCCAGCCTGGTTGATTCTGTGATTCTGTGTCTGTGGGCCCCCGAGAAGGGCTGGGCTGCAGCAATGCAGACGAGTGGTTGGTTCGGAGAGGGTCTGGAGCCGCAGCTCGGGGTATCAGCGCTCAGCCGAGTCCCCGCCACAGCCGCATCTCACAGCGAAGCGCGCAGCACAAGCAAATGGTGGCAGGGCTGCAATTCCCCGCGGCGGCCTCTGGGCGGCGCTGTGACATGCTGCGCCCCACCGCCGTTTCCCTCCGCATCGCGCCCCCTCCCCCCCCAACATGGCGTCGCCCAGCGCGGCTTCACCCGCGGTGTTGAACGGGCGGCGCCTGCCAGGAGCCGTCGACTTCCGTCGCCGGCCCGTTTCCGGGAGCACCGCCCTTTAAACACCGCCCGCCGCGCTCGGAGGGCGCCGCCGCCCCTCCTGCCCTGCCTCCGCGGCGTGCCCACGCCGGCCGCCGGCGGCGTGAATGTAGGCGGCGTCCGCCGGTGCCGCTCGTCGGGGCCCGCGAGGGGAAACGGCTTTAGCATCCTCCCGCCGGCGCCGCTTTCTGACTGAACCGGCGGTGCGGGCCGCGCACGGGAAGGCGTCCCTCGCCGGTGGGCGTTGGAGGGGAGCGAGGCCTGCCAGGCCGTGTCCGGGGCCGCAGCCTGAGGGGGCATGCGGGTTTAGCCTGGGCCGGCAGCCAGCGCTGTCTGCCCGAGCCCCCGCGCCCCGCGCTGCTTGCTCGCTGCGGAGCTGGCTTCAGCTGGCCCCAAAATGTTCAGCTGGCTGGGCACCGATGACCGCCGGAGGAAGGACCCCGAGGTGTTTCAGACGGTCAGCGAGGGCCTGAAGAAGCTCTACAAAACCAAACTGCTGCCCCTGGAAGAGCACTACAAGTTCCACGAGTTCCACTCGCCGGCCTTGGAGGATGCCGACTTCGACAACAAGCCCATGGTGCTCCTCGTGGGGCAGTACTCCACCGGGAAGACCACCTTCATCAGGTAACACCCAGCTGCCTGCCTTCCCCACGGGGTGCCTCCAGCCCTCCTGGCTGTGCGCCTTGCTGGGGGCAGAAGGGGGCCCAGGACCCCTCTTCTGTTTCCTGGCCCATCACCAGTTTTAAACTGAAAGCCGCCTCCCCTCCGACTCTGAGTGTCCCTTCTCAGGGGCAAGGTGGTGGCAGAGGGCTCATGAAACACCGACGTGGCAAGAAGTGCCCAGTGCGGGCAGGACTTTAGATGTGAGTCACTTGGGGCCCTCTTGTCCGTTCAAAGTGCAAAGGCTGCGGGAAGCCTTGCACAGGGTCGCTGCTTGGCTCAGGGTAGCCCTTGCACCAGCCGCTGGATGTAGATTTTGGGTGGTGGGGCAACCTACGGACTAGAGAGCCCTAAAGTGTGTTGGGTGGATCTGTGTCATAGAGTCGTAGAATTGTTAGGGCTGGAAGGGAGCTCAAGGCTCAGCCAGCTCCAACCCCCTGCCATGGGCAGGGACACCTCACACCACAGCAGGTTGCTCACAGCCACCTCCAGCCTGGCTGCAAACACTCCAGGGATGAGGCTGCCACCACCTCCCTGGGCAGCCTGTGCCACACACTGTGTCCTCACACATGTGTCTTTGTGCTGTGCCGCTGTGCTCAGAGCCTGGCGTGAGGAATGTGTGTACCCAGGAGGGACCTGCCCATCCTTGGGGCTCCAAAAGGAGCAAGTCCTGCTCTGATCAGGTGCTAGGAGCAGCAGGTTCATTCCTAACTAAAGAAAGGGTAGGTGCCAGCACAGGTTTGATGTGATGCTGGGAAGAGAGGGTTAAACTTTTCCAGCTGGACTTGCTTGCAAGGATCTCTCCCTTCAGCCACACTCCTAGTCCAACTTGCAGCAGCTGTTCTCATGGGATCATAGCTGAAGCTGTGCTGTCTGCGTTTCCTCTGTGATTCATAAGCTCAGTGTTAAATTCCAGCCTTTTTCTGCTGTGGCTGTGTTGAAATCTGCAGGATTACCCCAGTGCAAATCTGGACATGAGCCACGAGCAGCCAGCCCTTTGTTCCACCGGTGTTTCTTGGTGGAGGAGGGAGCTGTGGGGAGTAGAGAGGCATGAATCAAATTGCTTGTACTGCTCCAGGAGTGACCTTGAGAAGTGCAGAGGGTTCTATGTGTGTGCTGCAATATTCCTGCTGCTTAATGCCCCAGCCAGGAGCCAAGAACAAACTGCACCTCTGCTGCCTTGTCACGTACCTGGCAGCCCAGGCTGAAGAGTAGAAAGGTGCTTCAGTGGTGGGCAGGTCAGGTAGGTGGTGAAGGGGCATGAAGCACCTTGGAAAGCGTTGGGCATGCTGTGAGAGGGGGAGTTGCTCCTGTGGAAAATCAAGCTAGCTTAGATAGCATAGCTGTCTGGTTCTGGTTCCCCCCCAGGTCTTTTTTCTGTGGCTTGCTATCAAGCCTGTTTGAAAGGCTTTTTCTGTCCTCTGGGTTGCTGATGTTCAGAGCAGAGCTTGCCCTGAACACAAGCAGGCTGCTGGTTGTGTAACTACAGCATCTCTTCCCAGTGCTTCTCTGGATTGCCAGCATCAGCGTTTCCCCTGCAGTACTCTTCACCTGGGTGCTGCTCTTAGCAGAGCCTTCCTGCCTTTGCTGCTCTGCTCAGTACAGTCTTTTTCCTGTAGGCCTGAGCTCCTTTTTCAAGGAGTTTGGGTGTCCCAAGCATGTTCCAGGCAGAAGGAGAAGACTGAGTCTTCACTCGTGTGGAATGGCACCAGCCTCTCTGCTCTGCTGTCAGCAAGCTCGCCTGAGCTGCTGTTTCACCACTGCACTGCATCTGGGCTTGTGTCCTCCCAGCTTCCTCTGCACGGGGCTGGGATGAGCCTAACCAAAGGCTATGGTGAAGCTAAGGTGATCAGGAGCTGCTGCTCTGCAGGAGTGCCAAATGGAGCTGAGAAGCCTTCTAGGAAGGCAGTCATCCTCGTGCAAAATGGTGCCTAAGAAGGTGAAAGTTGAGGCCCTGGGGGTCTCGGAGAGTTCCCTCGTAGCAGGAGTGTGAAGCTGTGTTACTCCAATGTGTCCCCAAACAAAGGCAGGAGGTGCCAGAGAACTGTGTGCTGCTCCTGATAGGCTTCCAGTCCGAGCCTGCAGGCAGTGGTCATCAGAGAGCTGGGATAAGCAGATTAGCATCCAGAGTTACTGTGGGCAGGCAAGAGAAGGGGGGAAGTTGAACAGGGGCTGGGGGGGAAGGGAGAAGGGAGGCAACCATTATGGCTTAGTGGTAGAGCAAAGTACGAAACAGCCTCTGGACATCTCTTCCATGATTATATCCGGATGGGAGGTAATTAGGGTTGTCCTCATGTATCCATTCCACTCTTACATTACATCCTGCTTGTACTGCCTGGCAATTTAGAGAGGTGACATAATGCCACTAAGTGCTGCTGTGGAATGAACTCAGTCCCAGGCCACCTGGATCCCAAAGGACCTTAATCACCTGCCTGGGGTGGGTTTATCTCCCAGGTATTTCCTTGGGAAGTGTGAGGTGAGACACATGCACCTAAGGGGCTGCCTCCCTGGCAGGGGCTGGTGGCAGGAGGTAAGGCAGTCAAGGTCAGCAGTGAGAAGCAGAGGTGGTGGTGGGGAGGGCAGTGAGCCTGTGTGGGTTAAAGCCAGCAGTGCAGCAGAGGAGCACTGGCTTGTTTTCAGGGGAGCCAGGATGTTTTCTGCCCTGCTTTCGGGGACCCAGAGAAGGGAGCCTTATTCTGCTCTCTGAAGGATGCAGTGTTGCTCACTGCAGCTTCTCCATTCCTCTTTCCTGCTGTAGCCTCTCCTCTTGCTCACTCCCATTTCTCTCCTCAGCATTCATTTGGCTGAGGCTTTTTCTGCAGGGCTGGAGCCTGGAAGGCTGTGATGGCAAGGACAAGGCAACACCTCTACCTGGGAATATCTGACAGCCATGGCAGGATGTCAGTGAAGCCTTTGTGATGTTATTGCTGTTTATGTTTCCTGTAAGAGGGTGGGAGTGCAGGGCAGAACATGACTCTGCCAATTAGCTTAGATTCCATGGCCTCTTCTAAAAATAATCCTGGCCCCTGTCCAGCCATCCTGCTGATAAAACAAACAAGCCTTGCAGAGCCCTCCTAACTGTCAACAGGCCTTGCTTTTCTGCTGCAGCCTCCCTTTCCTCCTGCAGCTAATCGCTTGCACGTCCTGGCCCCTCCAGGCCGTTCGACACAGGCCCCATGCAGAGCTCTGGCATGACCTCCCTGCATGGCCCTGAACCTTTCCCTTCTGCCTGCACCAGGCAGTTGTCACCATTTCCTCCTGCTCTGTCCTCCTTCCTTTCCCTCTCTGCATCACCTCTGCTGCCACACACAGCAGTATCCTGCGTGGCTCCTGTATGACTCATCAGGTGCAAGCTGCCCCCTTCCCCCACATCCTGCAGAGTCCTGCCCAGAGAGCCTGCAGCCTCCTTGCCTGCCTCCTAGGCTGTTTCAAACCCCCCTGGGCAGGGGGGCCTCGAGGCTAGCACTGCTGCAGCTTGCTTGTCCTTGTCCCTCACAGGGAGTAGGGACAGGCTTGAAATAGGGCAACTAGCACAATGCTTCCAGCCACACACTAACTCCAGACACCTCTCCTAAAAAGCACACTGTTATTAAAGAGAAATCCCCTCTGGTTTGTTGCTCTCTGTGGGCTTCTCCAGCCTGGATGGAGTCACTCCCTCAAGCCCCTGAATGACAGAATCACAGAATGTTTGGGGTTGGGAGGGACCTCAAAAGCTCATCTAGTGCAACCCCCCTGCCAGAGCAGCATCACCCAGGGCAGGTCACACAGGAACACATCCAGGTGGGGTTGGAATGTCTCCAGAGAAGAAGACTCCACAGCCCCTCTGGGCAGCCTGTTCCAGGGCTCTGACACCCTCACAGTGGAAAAGTTTTTCCTTATGTTCACAAGGAGCCTCCTCTGCTCCAGCTTGCACCCACTGCCCCCTGGCCTGTTGGACATCACTGAGCAGAGCCTGGCTCCATCCTCCTGACACTGCCCTGCACATCTTTATCAACATGAATGAGGTCTCCCCTCAGGCTCCTCTGCTCCAAACTATAGAGCCCCAGCTCCCTCAGCCTGTCCTCAGCAGGGAGATGTTCCACTCCATCTCTGTGGCTCTGTGCTGGACTCTTTCAAGGCAGTTCCCTGAGGTCCTCCTTGAACTGAGGGGTCCAGAACTGGACATAATATTCCAGAGGTGGGCTCAGCAGGGCAGAGGAGGTGGGGAGGGAGAACCTCTCTGGACCTACTCACCACTCCCCTTCTAATCCACCCCAGGATGCCATTGGCCTTCTTGGCTGCAAGAGCACAATGCTGGCTCCTGGGCATCCTTCTGTCCACCAGGACCCCCAGGTCCATTTCCCTTACACTGCTCCCCAGCTGGTCAGTCCCCAAGCTATCCTGCTCCATGGGGTGCAAGATTCTCCCATTAGCCATGTTGGATTTCATTTGCTGACTCCCCATTCAGCAGTCCAGAGTAAGGCATGGTTTGCTGGCAGGGGAAATTGCTCACTGTGGTGTTTTCCACAGCTATTGTTTGCTCTTCTCTCCCAGAAATCCCCACCGCTGTGACAACTGCCTGTGCTCTCTGGCTTGCTTCTGCTGGCAGAGGCAGCCCTGTCAGTGCCTAGCAGAAGTGCCTTCCCCCATCACACAGTGTCAACAAATGCCCTTGTGTTTGTCCTGTGCACAATGAGGTTCTTGTGCTTGCAGAGTGCTCCCAGTCTGCCAGAGAAGCCTTGAAATAGATGCTGTGCCACTAGGCAGTGCAGAGCCTCACCCCTCTGGTTCCATACCATTGTTGCACATCAGGTCAGTAGCATTGGCTTGGAGCTACTGCTGGATGAGAGCTTTTGTCAGGAGGCAGCCTGGCTACAGGGCAGCTGCTGCTGTCTTCAGGACTTTTGCTTGGGCAATGGCGAAGCTCAAAAGCTATCATGGTGCATTGATCACAGTCACAGAAACATTCAGGTGGGAACAGACCCTCAGCATCACCAAGTCCAACCCAGAGCCCTACCCTGCAAGGCTCACCTCTACACCATAGCCCCAAGCACCACATCCAAACCACCTTAAACACACCCAGGCCTGGGGACTCCACCACCTCCCTGGGCAGCACATTCCAGTCCCTGACCTCTCTTGATGGGAAAATAATTCTTCCTGATGTCCAGACTAAACCTCCCCAGTCCCAGCTTGAGGCCATTCCCTCTTGTTCTGTCACTAATCACCTGGGAGAAGAGACCAGCAGCAGCCTCTCCACAAGCTCCTTTCAGGTAGCTGTGGACAGCAATGAGGTCTCCCCTCAGCCTCCTCTGTTTCACACTGACCATCCCCAGCTCCTTCAGTTGCCCTTCGTCAGATTTATTCTTCAGGCCCTTCCCAGCTTCCCTGCCCTCCTCTGCCCTGGCTCCAGCACCTCCACATCTCTCTTGTGCTGAGCTGCCCAAAACTGGACACAGCACTCAAGCTGTGGCCTCCCCAGAGCTGAGTAAAGAGGACAATCCCCTCCCTGCTCCTGCTGGAACCCATCTCAAACTCATAGAAAACAGCAGGGGTTGCTATGGCAAGGCTGTGCCCTGGCACAGGGAGGAAGGGCTGTTTCTCAAAAGCACTTGCTGCATTTGACAGTTGTTACAGAGTCAACCAGGTTGGAACAGACCTCAGGGATCATCGAGTCCAGCCTATGACCTAATCCCTAACCCCTCCTGACAACCAAACCATGGCTCCAACTGCCACATCCAAGACTTTTCTGAACACTTCCAGGGATGGGGACTCCATCACCTCCCTGGGCAGCACATTCCAGTGGCCAATCTCTCTGTCTGGGACAAACTTTCTCCTCCCCTCCAGCCTAAACCTCCCCTGGCACAGCTTGAGACTGTGTCCTCTTGTTCTGGTGCTGGGTGCCTGGGAGAAGAGACCAACCCCCACCTGGCTACAACCTCCCTTCAGGGAGTTGCAGGCATCAAGAAGGTCTCCCCTGAGCCTCCTCTTCTGCAGGCTAAGCAACCCCAGCTCCCTCAGCCTCTCCTCACAGGGCTGTGCTCCAGACCTCTCAGATTATCACTACCTGTTTCTTTTCTCTCAAGTATTTGCAAGAGGAGGACCCAAAGGCTGATTGCTAAGGATTCAGTGAGTGCCCATCCCTGAGGCACTGTTAAACAGACTGTCAGGCCCAAAGCAGAGCCTGAGCAGGAGAGAGCCCACAGCAATGAGTGGCGTTGCAGCAATGCCCATCAGGGGCTAACGTTTCTGAATTGCCTTCCAGAGGACTGAGCTTAGTTTCCATAGTCTGGCTAAGTGGCTTCTGACCTAGCAGATGCTTGTTGCAATGTAAAGAGCTTTCCAGGGAACTGAGCCAAGAACATTCATAAGATAGTCTACAGAACCCTGGATGGGACAGAAGCAGCTCCTCCTTGTTCTCAGCTGCCTCAGGCTAGAGCAGAGTTCCTGTAGCTGCCAGGGAGCTGTACTGTGATCACTAGCCAGGGAGGTGGCACACACCAGCATCACCTGCAGCCTGCCTGTGTTAGTTGATGACTGAAAGGCTCAAGGAGCCCTTGTGTAGGCTTTGGGTAGATAGGATGTACCCACCCTAGCATGGGAGGGCTGTTCCCTTCCTGAACTCCTTCCTGGAGTATTTCAGTGTTTTTGGTAACTGCCAAGCAGCTGCTGTTTATCAGTGTTGCCTCCAGAAGGCATTTCTGATGGCATTCATGTGAGGGCAGGACTTGGGAATCACTCTGGAGGAAAGCTGTAAGCAAATAGATGATAGATACCAATGAAGAAGGTGGTCAGCTCCTGAGGGAGTGCTGGGTGTCACTGCTGGAGTGATTCTTGCTGCAGCCATTACCTTTATCAGTGTGTACCTAGGCAGGGAAGTGGCAAGTGGCTTGAGCTACGTGCTGGGTGTGGATTTGCCTTGGTTTGCCTCTAGAGCCAGCTGATAGGGCCTTGGCCATTGGAATCTGAAGATCATAGAATCAATAAGGTTGGAAAAGACCTCAAAGATCATCAGGTCCAACTTGTCACCCAAGACCTCATGACTAACCGAACCATGGCTCCAAGTGCCACATCCAGTCCTTTTTTGAACACCTCCAGGGACAGGGACTCCACCACCTCCCTGGGCAGCAATTTCCAGTGGCAAACAACTCTCTCTCTGAAGAATTTTCTCCTCACCTCCAGCCTAAACTTCTCCTGGCACAGCTTGAGACTGTGTCCTCTTGTTCTGGTGCTGGGTGCCTGGGAGAAGAGACCAGCCCCCACCTGGCTACAACCTCCCTTCAGGGAGTTGTAGAGAGCAAGAAGGTCTCCCCTGAGCCTCCTCTTCTGCAGGCTAAGCAACCCCAGCTCCCTCAGCCTCTCCTCACAGGGCTGTGCCCCAGACCCCTCCCCAGCTTTGTTGCCCTTCTCTGGACACCTTCAGGTGTCTCAATGTCCTTCTTAAGCTGTGGGGCCCAGAACTGGACACGGGACTCAAGGTGTGGATGCTGTTCGTGGTGTCAACAAATAGCTTTGTTGTTCTCAAGGCGCTGGGTTATTGCCTCTGTAAAAATGATGGTGAAAGCAGGACCCCCCCTGCCAAGAAAAAGTTAGCACAAGCCTTCATGCCAGGGGTCCTGTAGTCCCTCATCGAGCTTAGCCTCTTTGATAAGACTCATCTGAGTCAGCCATTGCTGGTCTCAATATTGGAAAATCCTCATCCCCTCTCCCATTTTCCTTCCCCATCACCTGAGTCTTCTTTTAACATCACAGCAATTCTCCGTTTATCTGTTTCTGCTTTCTGCCTCCCAAAGCTGTGGTCAAAACAGGGGAAGAGGAAGTGCCAGAACAAGTAGCAGCAATTCATTACTATACTGACCTCTCTAGCTTGGCAGTCGTTATGGCTCTTAGTTGACAAGCCAGAGCTTATCATCAGGTCAGGAGGTCTGACACCACCCCATACTGAGAGCCAGACCAGTTCCAGCTACCTTCTGCAAGCCACATGGCTACAGTGGTCTTAATTTTCAGCACAGGATCAGCAGGTGGATGTTTTCTGCACCCACACTGACAAATACAGACCTGACCTCCTTCCTGTGCCAAGGGGACCTGTTGCATGGATGCCACTGACACCCCTGAATGTGGCAGGATATGTCAGGATGTGCTGCCAGGGTCCTGTTCAAAGCCCTGCACCCACATGGGAGACTCTTTCCCTGCAGTGTGCCAAACTGTACCTCCAGAGGAGCTGCCAGTGGCTTAGCAAATAAAAAGGGTTGCTGTGCTTCCTCTGCTCTTGACAGGAGATATGGGACATGCTCTGCCACCCACATGTTCCATGCTCAGTGTTCTGGAGCAGTTTGTGATGCAGACCTGTAGCTGCATTGCAGAAGCACACAAGAAGGGAGGCTTGAGGCTCCCAACAGTCAAGTAGAGGAGAAGTGGGCATTTGATTTGGGCTGGGGGCTAAGCACATCAGTTGGATGAGTCTGTTGGAATGAGCAGCAGTGAAGTAGTTGATACTGGCACCAGGGGACAGTAAGGTTGGGGGATTAGCTCTGTACTGCAGGGGAACTTTGATGAGTGTATTCCACATGTCTTGAGGATTAAAGTATCACCTCCATTTCTTAATCCACAGGAAAGAAGAAAGCTTTAACAGTGGACATCCAGAGTGGAAAGGCTCCTGTGACATTTGCCAGATGATTCAGTGACAAAGGCTAAAGAGAGCCTCTGAAGGATCCATGTTCTTGAGCTCCATAATTAAGCTCATTCAGGACTCAGGCAGCTCATGTCTCATGCCCACATACTGTTTATTTGCCTACAGGTACCTGCTGGAGCAGGATTTCCCAGGGATGAGGATTGGACCAGAGCCTACAACTGACTCCTTCATAGCAGTTATGCAAGGAGATGTGGAGGGAATCATTCCTGGAAATGCACTGGTGGTGGATCCCAAGAAACCTTTCAGGAAACTCAATGCCTTTGGCAATGCCTTCTTGAACAGGTCAGTGCTCAAAAACTTAGTTGCTCTGGAGAGTAAAGCTGGAACCTAGTGGAGCTGCCTAGCCAGCAGTTCCCCCCACATCCACATGCCTGGTGCAAAGCCATTCCAGTTCTACTGGGTACACATCAGTCACTCACTGCAGGGCAGATGAGCAAGTTCAAGAGGGACAGACCTTCCCTTTACTTCAGCAAACACAGAATGTGGCACAGGCTGCCCAGCTCATCCTGCAGGAGTCCAGAGAGAAAATTACTACCCTTCACCCTGCCTTGCTGTTATATTCCTAGCTGCTGCTCTTCAGCCATCAGCTCAGTTCCCTGAAATTGCATTGTCCAACCAGACACAGCCACTGAAGGCAGTAGAGACATGGGACTGGCACAACACACAGCTCTTTGCTTGCTTGCACTTCCAGCTGTGACTTGAATGTCCCCTTGTAACAAACCCAGGCTCTCTCTATGCTGGTGCCTCAAACACATAACCTGAGGTGCAAATTGACAGCTCTCCTAAAAACAGCTGTGGCAGGGACAGTGGCTCTGTGATAGGAGGAGTGTGACCTTTCCAGCCCCTCAACCTAGTCCAGCCACACTGAGTTTTGGATCCAGGCTGGCTTGCAGGAAGCCAGCAGCACACACCCATATCCTGGATGAGCACAAGCTGTGCTACAGTAGGCAGATGGGAACCAACTGCCTGACTGCACCCCACAGCAGCACCTTCCCAGCTGAGAGTGTGTGGGATGCTGCAAACACGGCAGCTGCCTTGCCAAGCAGTCAGGAGAGCCTGGGCTCTGGCTCCCTCTCACCCTTTGATCTTAGAGAATTCCTATCCAGAGAGTGCAGCAGCAGCTACTGGCACTGAGCACAGGAGTGCTGCTGTGGGCTGCAGTAAGAGCAGAAGAGGGACCTGCAGAGGAGCATGATGAGAGAAGAGGCATCTGGGTGGAGTTGCCACTCTGCAGGCAGCCTCACAGTGCCTCTGTGAGCAATATTTGATCACTGCACACGCTCACTATTCAAATGCAGCAACACAGTCCTGCATCTGTGAGACTGAGAGGTTGTCAATATTTTATAGGGCCCAGACCATCTGCACTGGGCCAGCAGTTGGATCAGGTGGCCACCCACTCCCTACACCAAGGGAGGAAGGTGGTTTGCCCTGAAGTGCAGAGATAGTAGACATAGAGAATATCATTCAGAGCATCTCTGTTGGCAGCCAAGAGCTGCCACAGCAGGCAGATAGTTCACTGCAGAGGAGAAGCAACATCAGGAAATAAGAAAGCCATGCATAGAGAGCAAAAAAGCCAGCAACCCCAAACTGAACTGGTTGGTGTGTCTTGAGTGCAATTTGCTGCTCAGCCTGCATGGGATCTGTGTCCTGTTAACCTAGTTCCCTGTATCATGCTGTGCTCCTGACTCTCCTGCTGCCCTTCCTTCTCCTGTGAGAAAGCAGTCAAGTATGTTCCTGTGAGAACAGCAGGGCAGAGGGGCAGAGCAGTGACTCAGTAGCAGCAGAAGTGCAGTCTTGCCAGCAGTGCAGGGAGGAGCCAGGGCAGCTAATTAACCCCTTGGGTGCTGACAGATAAGGTGATGTTTTCTAAACTGGCAGAGGAAGACAGGCTGAGGGGAACCAGCTCAGCAGTGTGAGCATCACAGTGCTGAAAGTGCAGATGGCAATGCAGAACTAATTAGGAAAGGAAGTGCAAGCAGGAGTTGACTCAGAGGACCAGGAATTTACCGGAGGTAAGGCAGGGTGCACCCAAGGGGCTGGGTTAAGCCTCCCACTCTTACCACTTGTGTGCCTGGCTTCTTGGCAAGAGTCACTGCAGAGCTGTCTCTGCCTTGCATATGTCTTGCTGCTGTGTGTGTGTGCTGAGGCACTGACCTCAGCCAGGCAGCTGCAAGCAAGGCATTTGGAGGAAGGAGGTGATCTCCCTCACCCACACCCCTGAGATAAGAGAGTGACCATGAGCGAGGCCACTTTATCTGTGGGTGTTAAAGGCAATGCTCTGCTATGGGCACCAGTGGAGAGGAGCAGAGCAGTACAGGGCAGCAGCATTCACACAGACCATGCTGGTCACAGCTGGCAAGTGGCAGCTGACAGCACTGCGTCCTTGGGTGCAGAGCCTGCTGCTCCAGGGGAGCTCAGTGGAGGAGCAGGAGTGAGCATCCAGCCAGCACTCCTTTCCCAGCAGAGACTGGGGTCTACTGCCTGCCAGGAACAAGGGAAGAGTGGTACCATCAGGGTTTGGCTGGGAGACAGGAGCTAATTGTGCTGCTCAGAGCCTGTCTCCTCTCTCCACTGCTTCCCAGGAGTGCTTACCTTCCTGGCCAAGGGCAGAGACAGAGCTGACAAGCTGCCTGGGGCCGAAAGGAGGACAGCAGTTCTGCAGCACCTTGTCCCTTGCCCACCTTTCCTTGCCTCAGGTTGTTCCTGGATACTGAGGGAAGGGCTTGTTTTCCTCATTCCAGCTCTGGAAGGCTCCCAGCAGAGGGATTACAGGTTGCACCTCATTACCAGGAGTTGTTTGGCACCAAAGGCCTGGAGCAAACTCAGGAATCTGTCATTACTTTCATACCTCATTAGCTTGGTTGCAAGATTGCCCTCAGCCCCAAAGTCTGTCCTGGGTGGCTAAGGAGGAGTCAGTCCTGCTTTTGTCTTGTCAGTGGCAGGAGACATCCTGAGTGACAAGCTCCTCCTTCGTGGCCATGCTCTGCCTGCAGAGGTACTGAAGGTCTAGGCTGGCACCATGTTCTTCCCTTCACATGGCCCCAGGCATAACTAGGTCATGCTCACTGAAGTCCTGCAGCTCTGTTGGGACAGCAGGAAGGCAGCAGCCTTAACCTTGCCAGCAGAGCCAGAAGGCACTCACTTGTGCTGGCCTCTGACCTTGTATCTGAAAGCTCCTGTGGAGCACTTGGCCTGGAGAAACTAGTGGGAAATGTCCTTGCCTGAGTCACTTACCAGGACAGGGGCATAACAAGCCCTTCTGAGCCTGTTGTTCTCTATTGCTGTGCCTGGCATTCAACAGGAGAATCAAGCCTCCCATCCCTGGAGGTGTTTGCAGCCAGGCTGGATGTGGCTGTGAGCAACCTGCTGTAGTGTGAGGTGTCCCTGCCCATGGCAGGGGGTTGGGACTGGCTGAGCTTTGAGGTCCCTTCCAGCCCTCATGATTCTGTGAGTCTAAGTGAGCCCTTAGTTTAATACATGAAGTGTTACACATTCAGAAATGCTCCTTGGTGCCACCTGCTAAGCTGTGGATGTGGGAGAAGGAGGCTGTAATATGTGGTCTGAAATAGCTGACAGCTTAGGAGAGAAGTCACTCAGCTAACCTGTGAGGATTCACTTTTGTCACAAGCTTCTTGGAGTAGAAGAATTGGGGTGAGGCTGTGGCCTAGCCTAGAGGAGTTCATAGCTGCAGGGGCTTGAGGAGAACCAGACACAGCAGAGCACTGCAGGGCTCTGTCTGCAGTCCTGGTGCCATCCCTCATGCTTGCTGTGTCTCTGCTCCCTCCCACAGTCACATTTGCTGTGGCTGGGTGTCACACCACTGGCAGCATCCATGTGCACACACAGAGCTGCCTGGAGTGCCATCACAGCAAGGCTCTCCATGGAGTCCTCCCAGGAGCCACAGGAGGATGTAGGCTCTCACTGGCCTTTGCTGTTACCAGCCACTGGAACAGAGGCAGCCTGCTGAGCTTTTCTTAGGCAGTGATTTGCATAGACACAAGATGGGGAGCAGCTAGCTAAAGAGCAGTTACCCAGAAATAGAGCTGCAGAGGGGGAGGAATGAATTACAAACTGAGTGTAAGTCAACAGTGTCAGAGTGCTGTGAAAAAAGCAAACATCTTGAGCTATGTAAACAGGACTGTCCCATGGGAGAGGCAAGCAGCAATCCATCTGCTGTGGTCAGCACTGGCAAGGTCACAGCCAGAATGCCACAGCAGCCTGGGGCATGGGTCCTGAAGAAATACGGTGAGCAGTTTGAAAGCACTCAACAGGAAAGCTGCAGGAGCCTTCGGGGATTTGAGGCACCAGGGTGCATTGGAGCCCAGAAAGCCAATCCCATCCTGGGCTGCATCAGGAGAAGCACAGCCAGCAGGTCAGGGAGGTGATTCTCCCCCTCTGCTCCACTCTTGAGACCTCACCTGGAGCTCTGTGTCCAGTTCTGGAGCCTCTGTTCCAGGAAGGACCTGGAGGTGCTGGAAGGTGTCCAGAGCAGGGCCACGAGGATGAGCAGAGGGCTGGAGCTGCTCTGCTATGGAAACAGACTGAGGGAGTTTGGGTTGTGCAGGCTGGAGAGCAGAAGGCTCCCAGGAGACCTCATTGTGGCCTTCCAGGATATGCAGGGGGCTCCAAGATAGCTGGGGAGGGACTTTTGAGGGTGTCAGGGAGTGATAGGACTGGGGGGGATGGAGCAGAACTAGAAGTGGGGAGCTTGAGACTGGCTGTGAGGAAGAAGTTGTTCCCCGTGAGGATGGTGAGAGCCTGGCACAGGCTGCCCAGGGAGGTGGTGGAAGCCTCCTGCCTGGAGGTGTTTGCAGCCAGGCTGGAGGTGGCTGTGAGCAACCTGCTGTAGTATGAGGTGTCCCTGCCCATGGCAGGGGGTTGGGACTGGCTGAGCCTTGAGGTCCCTTCCAGCCCTGACAGTTCTGTGATTCTATGATTTAGAAATTATCTGAAAAGCAGCTGGAGAGAGCTGAAAGAGGCTGGGAGCGGGGAGGAACACCAGCAAAGTGTTTTCCTTAGGGGAAAGAGAAGGGAGACAGGATGACAACAGTATCCATTGTGACAGGAACGGAGAAATAAATCATTTTCCACAGCTACTGTTTGAGACTGAAAGGCAGTGTGGCATGGAAGGTTTAGATTAGACATGAAGAAAGAGAGGCTGTGCTGGGAGGGATAATTAAGTCATGGAGTAGAGTCCCAGCAAATGATAGAGCTGCATTGTTAGGGCTTTAAACAGCACTTCAGACAAGCACCTGATTGATCCTGCCCTGGGGCAGGATAGGCTACGCAAGCTCTTGAGATCTTAGGCTCCCTGTGCCACAGAATTTCCATGGTGCAAGAGCAGAATGGTAGAGTGTTTTGGGTTGGAAGTGACCTCTGAAGGCCATCTAGTCCAACCCCCTCTTTCTGTTTGTTTCAAGGCCAGATTTGAAAGAGGACAAGAATCCTACCATATTGCTGAGGGGTTTTTGGCTGCTTGGGTTTTTATCTTTCTCTCTTCAACAAGTTAGCTTAGTTCACTTGAGCTCAGGATTCTTGCAGGGCAATGCTGAAGTGCAGAGGGACAAACACCACTTGGTGCTAAACAGCAGATGAAAACATTTGGGTTTCCACAGTTTCATTAATAATTCATCATTTGGAGGGCCACATATAAAAGCCCTGTGATAGATCATGGCTGAGACCTGTGTTCCAGAAGGAGCAAAACAGCCAAAGGGCTCAGATCTGCCTTCTTTCTCATCTCTTCGCATCAGCAGTAGCTCCAGACTCCAGCTGAAGAGAGATCAGAGCCTGGCTTCTTCCATGGTGCCTAGAATCTCATTTATGATCTATTGCACATCATAAATAACCTTTTGCTCTTGTTTTAAACACATTGGAGACCACACCTGGAGTACTGTGTCCAGTTCTGGAGCCCCTCTTACCAGAAGGATCTGGAGGTGCTGGAAGGTGTCCAGAGAAGGGCCAGGAGGATGAGCAGAGGGCTGAAGTTGCTCTGCTGTGAGGACAGACTGAGGGAGTTGGGGTTGTGCAGGCTGGAGAGGAGAAGGCTCCCAGGAAACCTCATTGTGGCCTTCCAGGATCTGCAGGGGGCTCCAAGATAGCTGGGGAGGGACTTGTGAGGGTGTCAGGGAGGGATAGGACTGGGGGGGATGGAGCAAAACTAGAAGTGGGGAGATTCAGACTGGATGTGAGGAAGAAGTTGTTCCCCATGCAGGTGGTGAGAGCCTGGCACAGGTTGCCCAGGGAGGTGGTGGAAGCCTCCTGCCTGGAGGTGTTTGCAGCCAGGCTGGATGTGGCTGTGAGCAACCTGCTGTGGTGTGAGGTGTCCCTGCCCATGGCAGGGGGTTGGGACTGGCTGAGCCTTGAGGTCCCTTCCAGCCCTGACAGCTCTGTGATTCTGTGATTTACTTTTCTTCCAGGTTTGTTTGTGCCCAGCTACCTAACCCTGTGCTAGAGAGCATCAGTGTCATTGATACACCAGGAATCCTGTCTGGAGAAAAACAGAGAATTAGCAGGGGTAAGTCTCAGGTTCAGTTCTCCAAATGCCAGCAGTGGAAATCAAAAGGACCGTGGTGGGTTGTTTATTGACATTCTGCCACTTGCTGTTCAAGATCTGTGGAAAATTTTGAAGGTCCACCCTAAAACTACCAGAAGGACTCTGGTTGAGCTCCACCTCAAGCTGTAGACAAGGCCTAAGAGGTGCCTCTCATGGCTGCAGCATGACTTTGCCAGTGTCCCTTTGGACTCAATTTGCTGCTGTAGGCAACTGAAATGCTTTGAGGGAAAGCTGCTGACAAGGTCAGCAGTACCTGTGCCACACTCCAGCATTTCCCAGAGGAGCAGATTCCATCAGGGAGAGTCCACTGCTGCCTGCCTATCTGCTCTGCAGGAGCACTTGCTTTCAGTGGCTTATTGATCAGCCACAGGCAAGGCTTCCAGGGCAATCAAGCTGGTTTCTTTCCAGCTGACCTAGCTGGCTTCTTGCACTCTCCAGACTTCCTAAATATAGCACAAGACTGGATGGGCTTAAGAACCACAGGCACCCAATTCCTTCATTGCAGTGAGTAATCTGGAGATCCTGGGGACACTAAGTGGATCTGATAGATAGCAGAGTCCCTTAGTGAACTGTGAGCATCTCAGGCTGACCCATCTGAAGTGAGCAACATCTTGATGCTTTAAACCTAACATCTGTGGTCTCTTGATTGCTCTGTAAGGTAGTGGTGGTATAGCTCACATTTCTTGCAGGTTACTTGCAGGAGTTAGGAGCTATGCAGCACTTCACTGGAAGAGAGCCAAGAGTGGTAGTAGTGGCATTCAGACTTGAGAAAGCAGTTCTTACTCACACTGCCTATTAACTGCACAACTCCAGTTCAGCAGCACAGGCTCTGCCCAAAGTGCTGAGGCCTTTCCCATGTTCCACTCTTCTGTCTCAGAAGATTTAGGCTGTATATTAGGAGAAAAATTCTTTACAGTCAGGGTGGTGAGACACTGGAACAGGTTGCCCAGGGAGGTTTCTCACCCTGGAGGTGTTCAAGGCCAGGTTGGATCAGGCCATGAGCTACCTGGTCTAGTGGAAGGCCTTCCTACTCATGTCAGGGGGGGTTGGAGCTAGGTGATCTTTACGGTCCCAGCCCAAACCATTCCATGGTTTCTGATGGATCATGCCTTTCCCCCTTTCATAACACTCCTTGGCACTGAAATTGTTCTTGGAGACTTCATTTTCCCCTTCAATTGAGCAGCCACCTCCCAGAGAGCCAGGTCTGGTTTGTTCTACTGGGATCTTGCACCCCAGGGCCTTCAGCCAAAGAAGTGTTAGCAAAGCCATAGAGGACAGCTGGAGCTAGCTGAAAACTCACACTGAGGTTATTCAGCATAGGTCTCTGCACTACAAAGGGATCGTAAATTCATAGACTCATAGAATGGTTGGGGTTGTAAGGCACCTCTAAAGGTCATTTAGTGCAACTTCCTCTGCAGTCAGCAGGGACATCCTCAGCTAGATCAGGTTGCCCAGAGCCCTGTTGAGCCTCACCTTGAATATCTCCAGGGATGGGGCCTCAGCTACCTCCCTGGGACAACCTCTCCCACTGTTCCACCACCCTCATGGTAAAGACCTTGTTGCTAAGATCCAATCTAAATCTACTCCTCTTCAATTTCAAACCACTGCCCCTCATCCTATCACTGCAGGCCTTCGGAAGCAGTCTCTCTCTCTTCTAGTAGGCCCCCTTCCACCTTCCAGGTGGGCTGCAAAAGGTAGCAAAGTGTGCAAGACTCCATCAGAAGGCTGAAAAACACTCTGCTGAAGAAAGGAATGTTGCACAGCAATTCAAACCTTGATATTACAGGCTGTGAAATTGTTTTCAGCCCAGAAATGCCCCTGAAAGGAGGCAGTTGTGAAGCTGTCCCTGTGAGGCAGACATGCTGCGGAGGAAATGTATTGGTTGTTAAAAAATAGAGTAAAAACTGTGTCGGTCCAAATGGACCTTTTCAGCTCCTCAAAAAGATTCCATATCCCCTTTCTGGCTCCTCACCAGTTCAAATCTTGACATATGGTGCAAAACTTTCCTATTTTCCAGCTATTTGTAGTTCTAGAACTCTCCTCCTGCCAGAATGTGCTGGTGCCTCTTGCAAAATTTCTTGCAGCCTCCCAGTGGGCCTTGGTGTCCCATTCCTCAGCTGCTCTAGTAGATGCCAGCAGTGCCAGCACTCTGACTCACAGCTGTGCACTCTTGGGAAAGCCAGTGGGGCGCTTGGACCCCACACACACCTCTCCAAACAGCTGAGGGAATGTTGCTCTTAAGCAGGGAAGAGTGAAGAGGAGTCCTGATTCATAGATTCATGACATGGGTTGTGTTGGAAAGGACCTTAAAGATCATCCAGTTCCAAGCTCCCTGCCCTGGGAGCCTCACGCCAAACCCAGGCTGCTCAAGGCCTCATCCAGCCTGGCCTTGAACACCTCCAGGGAGGGAGCATCCACAGCCTCCCTCAGCAGCCTGTGCCAGTCTCTCACCACCCTCACTGGAAAGAATTTCTTCCTCATCTCCAGTCTCAATCTGCCCTCCTCAAGCTTCAATCCATTCTCTCTCATCCTGGCACTACAAGCCCTTGTCAAAAGTCCCTCCCCAGCTTTCTTGTAGGTCCCTTCAGGCACCGGAAGGCTGCTCTAAGGTCCCCTTGGAGCCTTCTCTCCTCCAGGCTAAACAGCCTCAGCTCCTGTCTCCCCCTGTCTCATGGGGGAGGTTCTCCAGCCCTCTGATCATTTTTGTGGCCTCTTCTGCACCTACTCCAGCAGTCCCATGTCCTTCTTCTGCTGGGGAGCCCCTGAACTGCACAGAGTGCTGCAGGTGGGGTCTCAGCAGAGCAGATGGTCAGAATCCCCTCCCTGTGCTGCTGCTCTGGATGCAGCTCAGCACACAGCTGCCTGCTGGGCTGCCAGTGACCACTGCTGGCTCCTGGGGAGTTTGTCATCAGCTGACACCCCCAAGTCCTTCTCCTCCAGACTGCTCTCAGGCCACTCCTCACCCAGCCTGGATTTGTGCTTGGGATTGTCCTGACCCGGGTGCAGGACCTCACACTTGGCCTTGTTGAACTGCATGAGGTTGGCTTGGGCCCTCCTCTCCAGCCTGTCCAAGTCCCTCTGGATGCCATCCCTTCCCTCTAAGCTTTTGCATGCTATACCTGCTTGTAGGGCTGAGGGCCTCTCCCAGCACATGGGACAAGTTCCTGCTGGACAGCTTTTCTGCCCTTACTGCAGTCAGGTGCTCATGCATTGGCCCTGTGACCACACTGTGGCAACTCCACCCTTGTGTCAGGAGGGGAGAACCCTGGATGGAGCACAGCCATCCCACCATCATCCTACCATGCCAGGAATTTGTTCTGCTGCATTTCTCACCAGACACTGGGATTGTCACAACCTGGCTGTCCAGGACAGCCTGAGACTGCTCACATAGCCCATGCTGGATGGCCTTTCAATAGCTGCAGGATGAGATCCTGATCTGCTTTAGATCAACAGGGCTGTGTTGAAGCCTGCAGAACCCCAGCAGGTTTTGTCTGTGGGGCATCCAGCCCAGGGAGCAGAGAGTCAAAAGAGTGATGAGCTGCTTAATGTTTAGGCAGATCTGCTGCCAGGCATTGGCTTGGGTTTATCTCAAGGAAGCTGGTGTTTGCAGGGAGTGCTCACCTCCTGGATGCCATGGAAGAGTAAAGGAAAAAGTGGTGAGGCTGCTGACTTTGCCATGAAGCTTGTGAGCCAGCTGCCCTCATTAGCAAGTTGGTTTGGGAGGCAGATAGAGCAATACTGTGGTTTCTATGCAGAAAGCAAGACATTGCTCAAAAGTGCTGACACAACAGAGTGCTCCTGCCCTTCTACACCTTCCCAGGCTGCTCAGATTTCACTTGGGAGTGAAGCAAGACCTGAGGGAGTCTTAGTGAGGTTTCTCAAGAAACACTTTGAAATTTCTTAACTGCCAGGAGCTGGGAGTTCTTACCCACTTGGTTTGCTAGTAGTAGGTTTTAAGGCCCTCAGACTGAGAGGCATGTGATGGGAGGTCGGGGAAGGGAGTAGATAACAAAGCAGCTTTCTGTCACGAGTTT
This sequence comes from Melanerpes formicivorus, assembly GCF_026170545.1. Classification (NCBI taxonomy): domain Eukaryota; kingdom Metazoa; phylum Chordata; class Aves; order Piciformes; family Picidae; genus Melanerpes; species Melanerpes formicivorus. The sequence goes on from NW_027142378.1 coordinate 12,416,576, forward strand.
GAGGGGAAGGGTAAAGATGCAAAAGATGTGGCAGACTTTCTCAGCCTGCCGTGCCATGAGAGCCAGCAGCACTTCTGAAAACAGCAAGTTTCTCTCACTGGGAACACCACAGCTCTGTCTCCTCTCCCATTAGACACCAAGAGCATTAGCTGACCTACACACTGCCATCTTAGCAGCATGCTGTTGGATCAAAGCTATCCAGCAGTCTCTGTGGGCCACCTTACACCTCTGAGTTTCAAGGTACTAGCTGTTCCTCTTACTGCATCCATGTTGCAAGGAGCAGGTGCAAGAAAACTGGGTTTAAAGGAATGATTCAGGGCCCAAGACTGGGTTCTGAAGCTTTTCCTTTGTCTGAGCTCAGCTCTGGATTAAAGTCTCTGCCTCATTGCTGGTGGAAGGACCAACCTGACAAATAACAGCCCCTTCTCTGATGGACAGCAGCTCACCAATGAGGCTGCTAGCAGCAGAGTCAGCCTCTTGTAGCCAGCAGCAGACCTTTGGGTAGCAAGCTTTCCTCCAAGGAGTGTTGTGTAATGCAGAGGAACAGAGCTCTCTGCTGGCTCTCTTCCAGGACTCCCCCATGTAAGAGCCACCTTCTGCCTAGAGAGCAGCCCAGGACGTTTCCCAGTAGCAGACCTGCAGGTGGAGGCCTGTCAAGCAGCTGAGAGTGATGCAGACTGTCAGAGCTGAAGTCTCCATCCCCTTGGCATGCAATGAGCTCACCAACACTGCCACAGCTGCTGCTGCCCTCTGCCTCTAGCGTAGCCAAGGAGCCACCTGCAGTGATCTCTTCTGCTGAGCTCCTGTGACTCATGGTGGGCACCCAGGGTGTCACAGCTGTCACTAGACCTCTTAGGGTATAAAAGTTTCATTTACAGGCCTGATGGGAAGTGTTCCTTGGAGGTGGTGGCCCAAAGCCATGGTGGTCTTCACTGCTGCTCTGTTACCCTTGCCTGGAGAGCAGGCATTTCTCATCTGGTCTTTTTCACACACTGGGGCATGGCTCTGTGTCTAGGTGTGAAGAAGGAGTCCTTGCATTGCCTTCTCCCTTTCTTTTGCTGTTTACAGCTGAGCATCAGGCAACAGGCAGGCTGCAGAGGTGCTCATAGAGGAGGTATTTGTAGCAGAGCAGCACAGCTTTGGCTGCTTTGACAGTTCTGTGATAATGTGGCTGCTGTCCATTATGTGACAAACCACTGTCCTGGTTTGTTCTGTCCTGCTGGGAGGGAAGATGACAAGGGGATGACTGTGCTGAAACAAATGAGAACAAAGGAGAGAATCACAGCTCAGGACACACAGTGCAGCAGACCCAGGGCAGGAGTTAGGATTTCCTCACAACTCATCATCTTGAGCAGTCTGCCATGCTGGCTGAGCCACCCTGCAGTGTCTGCAGCTCCTGTGCTTCAGTAGCAGTGCCATCCCTGGGGGGCTGAGCCTCACATGCTCTGCCCACCCTTAGTCTCACAGAATCACCCAATTAACCAGGTTGGAAAGGACCTCTGGGATCATCCAGTCCAACCTATCACCCAACACCATCTCATCAACTAAACCATGGCACCAAGTGCCTCATCCAGGCTCTTTCAAACACTTCCAGGGACAGTGACTCCACCACCTCCCTGGGCAGCACAAACCCACCCCACCCACCAGCCTTGTCCCATTGCCTGGGAAGGAGAATTCCCAAACAGTGAGCAGCTTCAGCAGCAGGGGCATTTAGTCACTCTCCAGTCTGACAGGGTGAACAGCAGTGCTCATGGCAGCAGCCTCGGTCAGTGCAGGGCTCCCAGCCCAGCTGTGCTTCAAAGTGCCATGCTTGGGAGGGAAGAGCAAACACCCAGGGCCTGGTGCTCATCCTCTGCATGCAGTGTTGTTTAGGGTACAATGGCAACAAGAAAATGTTTTGTTTTGCTGGGTTTTGTTTCCTCAAGAGATGAGTCATGTGTGCTAGCAACAGCATGGAATACAGCTGAAAGCATCCACCCTGCAAGCTCAGAGAGAGGCATTTCAAGTATGTGCTATAGTACTCCCTGCTGGGGCTGTTTGCTTATATTTGCTCTTTCCCTCTGCCTGGGAGGGTGAAAGTGCACTGCTTAGCTTTGACTTCCCACTTCACCTACAGCACTGCAGTGCAGCAACTGCTCTGCCAAGCTTGCCTGATTTTTGTCCCAGTCTCACAAACAATTTTTCCTCTAAGAGCAGCACAGAAGTGAGCAGAAGGACCTATTTATCCATAGAAACATGTGAAGCCCTGAGCCTCAGACTGCTAATACAAAACACAGGATTGACCAGGCTGGAAAAGACCTTGGAGATCATCCAGTCCAACCAATCACCCAACACCATCTCATCAATAACCCATGGCACCAAGTGCCTCATCCAGTCTTATTTTCAACACCTCCAGGGATGGTGACTCCACCACCTCCCTGGGCAGCACATCCCAATGGCCAATCTCCCTTGCTGGGAAGAATTCCTTCCTCACCTCCAGCAGCTGATGCACAAGGAAGTGGTAGAGGGGACAAGTTCTGCTGTGTGCACACAGAAGCCAAACAGGCTGCTACAAGCAGCTTGACTCTGGACAATGCTCTATCAGCTTTACTCCACCTGATTTGAATACACTTAGGAAGGTTTCACACATTTTCCACTGACATAAAGCAAGAGTCCTGTCAGATCTCCAGGCTCTTCCCAACCCTGAATCCCCTGCAGTAAGCCACATGAAAGCAAGGTCTGCCACTTGAAGTACTGCTTAATGTGAAGCTTGGTGTTTGGAATCTGACACCCACCCAGCTTTCCTAGCTAAGAGCATAGGCAGATGTGCTGTGCTTTGAGTCCTTTTGCCTTTGCTTTGGAAAGCTTTAAGCCTCCAAAACATCAACGTTTCCATGAGTTGCTGGTACTGAGAGGGAGGAAATGCAGAGCACTGGCTGGAGGATGCAGCTCCTAGTGCTGTGAGTCAGCAGCTGGATGATTTGTGTGTAGGCAAAGGCAGAAGTGATCAGCAAGCTGAGGCCTGCTCCAGAAACTGTGCCATGTGACATTCACAGAAATCTTTTTCATCCTGGAGGACTTCACTCTACTTCCCAACACCCCCACAGATGAACATTGCAAGGATCTCTTTCTATCCCCTTGGAAAGCAGCCACTTCCAGAGAGGAGCACAACAGCTTTCTACAGGGAGGGTTTAATATGAGTTGCAGGGAGGTATAGCCAATGCTCCTCTCTCACTTTCCATCTTCCCTTCTGTCCTCTCCTTGCTGGCACCACCACCTCCTCACCTTGAGAGGAACTTGCCCAAATCACTTTTTTTCCACCCAGCCTCAGCTGTTTCATCTCTCATTCTCTTCCCCCACTCTCCACTGTGCTGTCCCTCCTTATGTCTCAGCAGCCACTTGCCCTGCTTCCCACTTTGTGTGTCCTCAGAGGGGTAGGTCACTTCCCCCTCCCTTCCTCCATTTTCATATGACCATTGTGTCAGCTTCTCCTTTGCTTGCAGCCATCTGTCACACTCGGGTAACACCTGCCCCTCCTGGCAGGTTCTTCCCCTCCAGTGCGGGCTGCCTGCTTGTTCTGCCGTTACATAATCTCCTTCCCTGGACTTCCAAGGACTTTCAGGCACAACATCCCTTTGCCCAGTTAGACTAAGCCTTTGGTCCACTTTGTGGCCCTCCTCTGGACCCACCCCAGCAGCTCTATGTCCCTCTTATGCTGGGAGCCCCAGAGCTGGACACAGTGCTGCAGGTGAGGGTCTCATGAGAGCAAGAACAGAGGAGGCAATCCAAGCTCAGCAGCCCTCCCTCCTGCTGTAGCTCTGGTGTAATGGCTAGGCTGCTAGGCTGCACTGGTTGCCCTCTAGACTTTAGGGAAGACAGAAACAGTAAAGAAGTGTGTGGGGGGTGTGTGTGTGGAAAGCCTTGCCCTAATTGTCACACATTCATTCATGAAAGCCACGACTAAAATAGTATATTAAAGCATCTAAATGCAAATAGCATTCTCTGTCCTGATTTCTCCTAACAGAGTGTAGCACTGATAGCCCTGGATGCTGCCCAGCCCAGGAGAGCCTGGCAGCAGAGGAGAGCACCAGTCTCCCAGTGAGGCTTTAAAGCAAGTGAAAGTCACACCACAGAGCTAAGAACGAAGGTCCTGTCGTTGCTGCTGATTTAAACACAGCTACACAGACACCATTTACAATTCCCAGTGTGGCCTGGAGATGGATAGAGTGATTAAGGGTGGAAAAGACCTTCAGGATTATCAAGTCCAACTGTAACTTGACTCCCATGACCACTAAACCGTGTCTTGAAGCCCACATCTACAGCTTCTTGCACACCTCCAGGCATGGGGACTCCACCACCTCCCTGGGCAGCCTGTGCCGAGCCCTGGCCACTCTTGCAGGAAAAAAAAGTGTCCCTAATGTCAAGCTGAACTTCCCCTGGCACAGCTCAAACCTATTTCCTCTCATCCTATCACTAGTTACTTGGGAGAGGAGACCAACACCAGCCTCAGATGCACCCATCCAAGGCACATGAAATGTGCCCCCCCTGTTTGTATGTTCCCAGAGTGCTGTCTTTAAGCATCAAGTCACAGAGTCACAGAGCTGTCAGGGTTGGAAGTGACCTCAAGGATCATCCAGCTCCAACCCCCTGCCATGGGCAGGGACACCTCATACTACAGCAGGTTGCTCACAGGTACCTCCAGCCTGGCTGCAAACACCTCCAGGGATGAGGTTTCCACCACCTTCCTGGGCAACCTGTGCCAGGCTCTCACCACCCTCAGTCCTTAGCAAAGTCAAGAGGCATCGTTTTGCTTTGTGCACGAGGCAGGTGTGACAGGGTGGTGACTCAGCTGAGGCAAGGTATTTGCACCCTGGGTTTTGAATCAGACGGGAAGTCTTACCCAGCTAGACAAGACCTAAGAGTTGTTAAGCAGTAGAGATGCACATCTCAGACCAGTCTGGGTGCAAGCATTGCAGTTACCTTGCTTTCTCCAGCCTTTGCAGGTTATGCTGATGGCTGTAAGTCGGAAGTTAGACTTCTCCTGTTGCCACATGCCAGACTCCTGCAGTAACTGCTCGAGTTTGGCACTTTCCCTGTGATACATTTGAGGGAAGCCTCTGGCACAAGTTCAAGACTTCTTTGGATGGTCTCTTATGGTGGAGAGGATGAGAGAACTATCTTCAGCTGTGTGCACTTTGGGCTCTTCAGTGTGATGGGCAGTGCCTCATTCTGCCTTCCCTGGGACAAGGCATGATGGTTTAGGTTTCCCCTACCAAGCTACCCGATCTCCTAGGGAAACTGCCTCTTTGTAAGCTTAGCCTCAGGTGGCATAGTTCGGGTAGGGCAAGTAGGGTCTGGAGGAGGGCCATGCAAATGATCAGGGGGTTGGAGCAGCTCTGCTACAAGGACAGGCTGGGGAGATGGGGGTGTTCAGCCTGGAGAAGAGAAGGCTCTGGGCCTTCCAGTACCTGAGGGAGACCTACAAGAAGGATGGAAGGAGACTTTTTAAAGGCCTGTAGAGACAGGATGAGAGGCAGTGGCTTCAAAGTAGAGAACAGCAAATTTAGATTGGATGTTAGGAACAAGTTCTGCACTGTGAGGGTAGTGGAACAGGTTACTCAGGGAGGCGATTGAGGCTCCTTCCCTGGAGATAGCTGGAGGTGAAGCTGGATGACCTTTGGAGGTCCCTTCGGGCCTGAACCATTCTGTGACTTCTCTAGTCCCACAGAGGCTGATCTCTGCTCTTCCTCCCTCCCCAGGCTACGACTTCGCCGCCGTGCTGGAGTGGTTTGCGGAGCGGGTGGACCGCATCATCCTGCTGTTCGACGCACACAAGCTGGACATCTCCGACGAGTTCTCCGAGGTCATCAAAGCCCTGAAGAACCACGAGGACAAGATGAGAGTTGTTCTCAACAAGGCCGACCAGATAGAGACTCAGCAGCTGATGCGGGTCTATGGGGCCCTCATGTGGTCCCTGGGCAAGATCGTCAACACCCCCGAGGTCATCAGAGTCTACATTGGCTCCTTCTGGTCCCACCAGCTGCTCATCCCCGACAACCGCAAGCTGTTTGAGGCAGAGGAGCAGGACCTGTTCCGGGACATCCAGAGCCTGCCCCGCAACGCGGCCCTGAGGAAGCTGAACGACCTCATCAAGCGAGCACGGCTGGCCAAGGTGAGTGCTGCCACCCAGCACCCAGGCACTCGGCCTGCTGCCTAGCAGAGAATCACCCAGGTTGGGAAGGACCTCAGAGATCACCAAGGACAACCTATTCCCTAGTAACTAACACCTCCTGACACCCAAACCAAGTGCCACAGCCAAGCCTGTCTTGAGCACCAACCCCACCTGGCTACAGCCTCCTTTCAGGGAGTTGTAGAGAGCAAGAAGGTCTCCCCTGAGCCTCCCCTCCTCCAGGCTAAGCAACCCCAGCTCCCTCAGCTACTCCTCATAGGTCCAGGCAAGCTGTGGTTGCTCTTCAAGGTGGAACAAGATGGGCTCGAGTCCTAGGCACAAACACTCTCTTGCTGGGAAGAGTTTTCTGAGGTGCTCTTTACTCTTTGTTTTCTTCATTCCATGTTAGGTCCACGCCTACATCATCAGCTCCCTAAAGAAGGAGATGCCCTCAATGTTTGGGAAAGACAACAAAAAGAAAGAGCTTGTGAACAACTTGGGAGAGATTTATGCCCGGATTGAACGGGAGCATCAGATCTCACCTGGGGATTTCCCGAACCTAAGAAAGATGCAGGTAAGCAGTGACACCCTGGCTGGGCACCAGACACCCAAGGGCAGAGCGTTGGAGTGACTGCAGGGAACACCACAGAGGAGTGTGGTTCTTGGTGGCTGTGATGCTGGCATGAGCCTTGCAATGTGTGCAGGCTGTGTTTGGGCAGGAGCACTTCTTGCACACAGGATTCCTGTGAGACTGCAGCTGCCTTCATTCCTCAAATCTTTGCCTGAGGAGCACTTTACAAAATTATTTCCTGTGGTTGTCTTTAACTCCAGGATCCATTTGCAGATTTTTCAGGCCTAAGAGCGCTGCCAGTTTATATTAGAAGGGAAACTGGGTCCTGGAAAACCTGTATTTGCCCCTCTCTCCTCAAGAGCTCCATTGTTTTTCCTATGCCTTCTACTTCACTCTCTAGAAGGAGAGAAAGGAGGATGTGAAAACTTCAAGGCCCTTTTCTGTTCTAAGCAGAGAAGCAAAGTTTCTGCTCTGCAGAGCTGAGACCTGACCCACTGTCCATGTAAGTCAAAGCCTTGAAGGGCCCTTGGATCAGAGCCTTGTATTGTGTGTGCAGACAATGCTGGACGCTGCTATGTGGCTTCACTCCAGGCAGAGACCTGTTCTGAGCTGCTGAAGTCATTAGTACCTCCCTGTGGAAAACACAGCATCTGCTCTTCTTTTTGTTTGTTTTGAAAGTCCATTTCTCATGAGTTCCTGGGAATGAGGTCTGTGGAGAGTGATTCCAAGAGGTCCCATTCACTGCTTGTTAAACTGCATTACCAAGGGTTAGTAATTGCATGTGTCGATCCAGGAAGAGTGAGCAACATGGAGTTAACGAGGGTGAAGGATAAAGCTGGAGGTGGTTTTGCAGATTTTAGAGGAGAGCTACCTGCAGGCACTGCTCCAAGCCCTTTTGCTTAGCTGTGAAAAGATGCCATGCTTCAGTGACCTGCTCACCTCTCTACAGGCACACGGCTGTCTGTAAAGCACCTGAGAGATGCCCTGAATGAGGTGGCCAGCAGTCTTTTGCCAGAGTGGCCTCTCCTTTCCAGAGTGCAGAGCGGGACTGGCTGGATGATCCAGCAAGAGCTGCACAGCCAGTTTGCCTTGCACAATTTGGTCTTTAAGGAGATAGGAAAGGAGGAGCCTTCTTTACAGGGTGGCCATCCTCTGGGCCTTTGTGTAGAGCACTCAGCCCCCCTCTTTATAAGCCAAGAAAGTCATGTTCTGTAGGGTTTAAAGAGGATTTCTCAGAAACATTCAGGTTGGAAAAGACCCTCAGGATCACCAAGTCCAACCCACAACACTACTCTGCAAGGCTCACCCCTAAACCAGAGCCCCAAGCATCACATCCAAACCACCTTCAAACACATCCAGGCTTGGGGACTCCACCACCTCCCTGGGCAGCACATTCCAGTCCCTGACCACTCTTGATGTGAAAAACCTTTTCCTGATGTCCAGTCTAAACCTCCCCAGTCCCAGCTTGAGGCCATTCCCTCTGGCTCTGTCACTAACCACCTGGGAGAAGAGACCAGCAGCAGCCTCTCCACAAGCTCCTTTCAGGTAATTGTAGACAGCAATGAGGTCTCCCCTCAGCCTCCTCTGTTTCACACTGACCATCCCCAGCTCCTTCAGTTGCTCTTCATCAGATTTATTCTCCAGGCCCTTCCCAGCTTCCTTGCCTTCCTCTGCACTCACAAAGCCAGCCAGGGAAACCCCATCCCATGCTGGGGCAGAGCTGTCAGAGGAGGAAAAGCTGAGCTCCCCCCAACTCCTCCTTTTTGAGCCAAGCAGCAGAGAGACACCCCACCCCACACTGTCCCAGCTGTGTGCAGGGCTGGTGGCTGACCTCTGGCTCTTGTCCTGTTTCAAGGATCAGCTGCAAGCCCAGGATTTTAGCAAGTTCCAGCCTCTGAAGAGCAAGCTGCTGGAGACCGTGGAAGACATGCTGGCCAACGACATCGCCCAGCTGATGGTGCTGGTGCGCCAGGAGGAGTCCCAGCGCCCCACCCAGATGGTGAAGGGGGGAGCCTTCGAGGGCACCTTGCACGGTCCCTTCGGCCACGGCTACGGCGAAGGCGCCGGCGAAGGCATCGACGACGCCCAGTGGGTGGTGGCCAGGGACAAGCCCATGTACGATGAGATCTTCTACACCCTCTCACCTGTGGATGGCAAAATAACTGGTGCCAACGCCAAGAAGGAGATGGTAAGGTCCAAGCTGCCCAACACGGTGCTGGGCAAGATCTGGAAACTGGCTGACATCGACAAGGATGGCATGCTGGATGATGAGGAGTTTGCCTTGGCCAATCATCTCATTAAAGTCAAGCTGGAGGGGCATGAGCTGCCAAACGAGCTCCCTTCCCACCTCCTCCCTCCATCCAAGAGGAAAATAGCAGAGTGAAAGGAAGGCTGTGGCGGGGAGGAGGGAAAGGGAAGGGGGGGGGGGGGGGGAAGAGATCTAGAAAAACGTGTTTACTTAAATTATACCTTTAGATGTGAGATCACCCTTGGGTTTTTACCTGTTTTGCTGTATGAAGAAAAACCCACAAACCTAAAGCAGAAGAAAAAAGTCCAACCCTTCCTCATGGCAATCTGCAGTCAACTCTTCCAGTGTGAGATCCCTGCTTTCTAATGGGTGCTCTGTAAACCTGGAGGTCAAGAGCGGACGTGGAGCCTAGGAGGAGCTGATGAGTAAAAGCAAAACACAATGGGTTTCCTTCCTTGAGTGGAGTAGGCACCACCAGAAATCTGCTGACTGCCAGCATCACTCCTGAGCTTTGTCTGCACCTTCTGCTATTTGCTGGGTCTCACAAACACGAGGTGTGGGTAGTGGAGAGGGAAACGACAAGGTCTGCAAGCTGTTGGCCAGCCCAGAGAGTTCTCCAAAGTCACATAAACCCACACTAAAATACCCAGATACTACAAGCCCAGAGTCCTAAATTTTGGGAACCTCAGTTCACTCTCAGATGCAAATTTTATAGAACATTTCCTTGCTGTTAAATAAGCCAAACCTGTAAACAAAACCTGAGATAGCTTTGAGCTGGGCAGATGGAGTTCCTCCTTGTTTGCTGTGGGCCAAGCACTAAGAGCTCCCAATTAGCTCTACCTCCTGTTCAGTCCCTGGGGAAGATTGGTTCTGCAGGCACAGCCAGGAGAGCCACCCCTTGAAGGGAAACAGAAGGAAGGGAGCACTAGAGGCAGAAACCAGGTAGGTTGCAAGTGAGGAAGGCCACTTCCAGGCCCACTGAACATTTCACAGCCACTGGACAGCATTTTGTCCTTCCACAGTGGTGATACTTATCCTTCCTGTGAAGTGCTACGTTTGCTCTCATTGTGCACAGTGAAGGCTGCCAGGTCCCACTCTCTCTGTAAAGATGAGAGCCCCACAGTGCCAGCTGGATGGTCCATCCTAAGAGCAGGCATCACGCTGGAGGCAGTGGGCAGAGCTTGCCCTACCTACTGCCTGTATCCCTACAAACATAACTGAGATGTTGACAGTCTTCACCCCACCCTTCCCCTCACCACACAGTAGCACTTGATCTCCTCCAGAACCTCTCCCCACGGCCAAGAGACCTTCTCCCTCCTCGTCCATGTTTGTGTTCAAGACCCACTTCTGGCAGAAATCCCTCAGCTCCCTATTGTTTTTTTTTGCCCCAGCACCACATACACACAGAGGCACTGCTGGGTTTTGTTGTTGCTTTGGAGCAGCCTGTTGTTCAGTTCCTGTTGTCACTTTATATAAGCTGAGCTCCTACTGTGATGAAAAACAAACAAAACCACACCAACAAGACAAGTATAAGTTATTTTATATCTCTGTGTCCATAATTATCTAGAGAAATATATTCTGTGTATGTAGGATGTGCTTCTTTGCAGTACATTTATCACTTCAGAACATTAATGCATTAACCTTTTTTGTTTTGTACCCTGGTCCTGAAACATTATTAAAAAGAAAGGCCAGATCTGTGTATTTCTTCACATATTCAAATGTAATGCAGCTGGAAAAGGAAAACACAAACCAGACCACCCCCCAGTTCTGGGCACCCTAGCTCAAGAAGGACAAGGGACTTCTGGAGAGAGTCCATTGCAGAGCCACTAAGAGGATGAAGGGACTGGAACATCTCTCATCCATAGATTGCATTGGGTTGAAGAGGACCATTGCCCCTTGTCCTATTTCTCCAAGCCCTCAACAGTCCCTCCCCAGCCTTCCTGTAGCTCCCCTTCAGATACTGAAACGTAGCTCTAAGGTCTCCCTGGAACCTTCTCTTCTCCAGGCTGAACAGCCCCAATTCTTTCAGCCTGTCCTCATAGGAGAGTGCTCCAGCCCTCTGATCACATGAGGAAAGGCTGAGAGAGTTGGGTCTGGAGGGTTGAGTGGGATGGTGTTAATGCTAGCAAATATAGCAGGAGTGGGTGTTGGGAAGATGGGGCCAGACTCTGCAGTGGTCCCCAGTGACAGGACAAGAACTTGAACATTGGAGGTTCCATCTAAACATGAGAAGGAACTCTTTTACTTTGAGGCTGGCAGTGCATAACCAGGCAGCAAGGAGACATTGTGGAATCTCCATCGCTGTAGCCACTCAAAACCTGCCCTAAGTGACCCTGCCCTGATGGGGGGAGGTGGGATTTGATCTCCAGAGTTCTCTTCCAACCCCTACCTTTCTGTGACTATGAGTCAGGGTTGGTGGAGTTTCCACTTAGCATTCAGACAGGATATGAGAGAGAGAGGGGAGAGGAAGTCATAGGGTGGAGGGCAAGAAGCAATAAATGCACATTTAGAAAGAAGTCAGCAGGCTGTATGTCACTGCAGTTCACCCACCCAGTAAGCCCACTTTAACCACCATCACAGCCTGCACATCTGCTGGTGCTGTCCAGGTCTTTTCTGTGGAGCTTGCATCCCTCTGACTCCCAGATTGAGGGACAGGGTTGAGACTGAACAGAGCACCCTGGGTCAGCCCCATCTCTGTGCAGGCACTGTTTTCTCATGGCTGCTCAAACACAGCACCTTGCTTGGGCCATTTGTGTCATGATGAAAACTAAACCTTTCTTAAGGAGCAGCTTAGAACCATGGAATTGTCAGGGCTGGAAGGGACCTCAAGGCTCAGCCAGTCCCAACCCCCTGCCATGGGCAGAGACACCTCACACCACAGCAGGTTGCTCACAGCCACCTCCAGCCTGGCTGCAAACACCTCCAGGCAGGAGGCTTCCACCACCTCCCTGGGCAACCTGTGCCAGGCTCTCACCACCCTCATGGGAACTTCTTCCTCACATCCAATCTGAATCTACCCACTTCTAGTTTTGCTCCATTCCCCCTGGACCCATCACTACCTGAGATTCTACTTACTGGTTCTCTGCTAGAGCACAGAAGAAAGTGAGGGCTGATAGTCTTCTTCCAGCACACACCACCAAGGTCAAAAACTGTGGGCAATAGATGTCAAACAGTTTACAGGGCACAAAGCCTGGTGTGCTTGAATGCTTGGGCACATGAGCTCGCAGCCCAAAGCAGTTTGCCTGTTGAAACAGCTGCAGCAGATGAGTTTTCATTGCTCTGACTGCAGTTGTGCTTCAGGTCAAAAAGAAAGGTTTGCTGTGAAACAGGAAAGAGCAGGAGGGTTTCCTGTGCCTGTGGTGGCAGCTGTGACCACACTCACCCAGCCCAGCTGGGGCATGCCAGCACTACAGCACCTGCCACAGCTCCTGCCTCTGCACCACTTTTGACCGCCCCAGGGTAGGTCAGCAGGATTCTCTCAGAAGGGACAGCAGGACTGAGAGCTCTGCCAGCGCAGGTCAGATGTACAGAACTACTGCAGCACCACAGAATTGGAGGTGGCTTTCAACACTCACCCAGACACCACTTGCACTGTCAAACTGCAACTTCCCCACTCGTGCTGGAGGGGAACGAAACAGCCCCGGCATTTTAGCTACAAACACAACAGTTACTTAACGACTGCAGCACTGAGCAGCAGGGCAGGAGACAAAGCCACCCTGTTAACAGACAGGAAAGAGAAACTACAGAGGCTGTGTTCCCAGAGAGGCAGGTTGCAAGTAGCTCTCCACATTCAGGCAGGTTTACCCAGCACAGTTCACTTTGAATCACAGAATCAACCAGGTTGGAAAAGACCTCTAAGATATTCCAGTCCAACCTGTCACCCAGCACCATCTAATCAACTGAACCATGGCACCAAGGGCCTCATCCAGGCTCTTTTTAAACACCTCCAGGGATGGGGACTCCACCACCTCCCTTCCAGTGGCCAATCGCTCTTGCTGGGAAGAATTTCTTCCTAACATCCAGCCTAATCATCCCCTGGCACAGCTTGAGACTGTGTCCTCTTGTGCTGGGCTCTTCAGCAAATTCATAAAACACAACCAGGACACCAGCACCACACCTTAAGCACCCTGAGGTTCTCTATACAAAAAGGCATGCAATCCTGCCTCTCCATAAGAAGATCCATAGATTTGTCCAGAGCAGGGCCACAAAGATGATCAGAGGGTTGGAGCACCTCTGCTATGAGGATAGGCTGAGGGAGCTGGGGGTGTGCAGCCTGGAGAAGAGAAGAATCCAGGTAGACCTAATAGCAGCCTGCCAGTAGCTGAAGGTACTACAGAAAGTACCTACAGGAAGGATGGAGAGAGACTGTTTGCAAAGACCTGCAGTGACAGGACAAGGGGCACCAGCTTCAAACTAGAGCAGAGCAGATTCAGATTGGATGTTAGGAACAGGTTCTTTACTATGAAGGTGGTGGAACACTGGAGCAGGTTGCCCAGGGAGGTTTAGGCTCCATCCCTGGAGATATTCAAGGTGAGGATCAAGGAGGCCCTGGGCAACCAGACTTAGTTGGGGATGTCCCTGCTGACTGCAGAGGGGGTTGGACTGGATGAGTTCTCCATCCCCTTCCCACAGGCAGCAGCTGCACACACAAACACCCACACCCTTTTCTTCCCTTCTCAGAGCTATGACTCTTTGAGCCACCTGTATTGTTTCACAGGTCTGTGGGCAAGGCTGTGATTTCCCAGGCTCTGCATGCAGCTCTCCAGCCAGCTCTTGCTGGTTCCTGAAGAAGATTATCTGTGTCTAACAGTGCTTCATTTTTCCAAGAACAGTTCAATCACCCAGCAAGGTTTCCCTAGGAAGTTACACAGAGGAACCTGTTCATTTGCTCCTCTCTGTGGGTGGGGGATTCCACCACATGAACTTAACCACTATCACTTGCTTCTCTTTCTCTCATGGCCCTCTCGACCCATCATCAGACAGAAGAACCTCCAGAAGGTCAGAAGAACAAAAAGGTCCTTTTTTTTCCAACTAGGAGCTGCATGTGATATTCTCTTTCTGCTGCTTTCTGGGAAGGATTTGGAGAGCTGTAACCAGTGGAGTCCCCCAGGGATCAGTGCTGGGTCCAGTCCTGTTCAACATCTTCATCAATGATATTGATGAGGGGACAGACAGAGTCTGCTCAGCAGGTTTGCTGATGATACCAAACTGGGAGGCTTGGCTGATAGCCTGAAGGCTCTGAGGCCACCCATTGAGACCTGGACAGGCTGAGAGCTGGGCAGAGAGGAGCCTCATGAGGCTCAACAAGGAGAAGTGCAGAGCCCTGCCCCTGGGCAGGAAGAATAACCTGCAGCAGTACAGGTTAGGAGGTGATCTGCTGGAGAGCAGCCCTGGGGAGAAGGACCTGGGAGTGCTGGGGCAGAACAAATCATCCATGGGACAGCAATGTGCCCTGGGGGCCAAGAAGGCCAAGGGCATCCTGGGCTGCATTCAGAGGAGTGTGCCCAGCAGAGCCAGGGAGGTTCTCCTCCCCCTCTGTTCTGCCCTGCTGAGACCTCCCCTGGAATCTTGCATCCAGCTCTGGGCTGCCCAGCTCAGGAGGGACAGGGATCTGCTGGAGAGAGTCCAACAGAGAGCTGCCAGGATGCTGAAGGGACTGCAGCACTGCCCTGTGAGGAGAGGCTGAGAGCCCTGGGGCTGTGCAGTCTGCAGAGGAGAAGACTGAGAGGGGATCTGATCAGTGTCTATCAATAGCTGAGGGCTGGGGGTCAGGAGGGAGGGCACAGGCTCTGCTCAGCTGCACCCTGGGACAGGACAAGGGGCAGTGGATGGAAACTGCAGCACAGGAGGTTCCAGCTCAGCAGGAGGAGGAACTTCTGCCCTGTGAGGGTGCCAGAGCCCTGGAGCAGGCTGCCCAGAGAGGTTGTGGAGTCTCCTTCTCTGGAGCCTTTCCAACCCCATCTGGATGTGTTCCTGTGTGACCTGTGCTGGAGTCTATGCTCCTGCTCTGGCAGGGGGCTTGGACCTGATGATCTCTTTGGGTCCCTTCCTACCCATGACATCCTGGGGTCCTGTGAAAGGATCTGAACCTACATGCTGTATGGGCTAACATATGGCTCTCCTGAAAGTCTCTGCTGCAGAACACAGCAGGTGAATTGGATCCACAGCCCTCTGCAGCCATTTCTTTGAAGGGAAGGACAGCAATTACACCAAGTTCCTTGAACAGGATTGCACAGGGTGTGTGCCCTTTAGCCAAAGGCAATTAACTCCTGTCAGATGGAATTTAGCCAGCCTGCTGGAATTCAGGGGGATTCTTAATCAAACAGAACAAGTTAGAGTCAGTTTTTCCATCCCCTTAAGTCCCAACACAAACTTCACACAACAATGAAACTCAGATTTAGGTCTGGAAACTGTTCTTCCAACCTGCTCTCCTTGTTATGCTTTAATGCTTTTTCCATACTAGAGCAACCTGTGGCTGGGGAACACAGAGTTACAGGACGCTTGACCTCACACAGAGTGACTGATTCTACAAGCCCAGCAGCCAAGCCTCTCCAGAATTCACCTCTTGCACTACTGATAGCTTCCCCTTCTGCTGTTGTTTTATCTCAGCGTTCCTCCTCTTTCAGGGACAAGCTATGGGAAGAGGGATTAGGTGACTTGACCTTTAGGCTTTGGGAAATGAAGGGACATGATAGACTAACCTCTTCCCAGGCTCAGAACTCCTCAGGTTCATCCTCACTATCAGTACAGACTGGAGGAGGAGGTGATAGAAAGCAGTCCTGAGGAAAAAGGTCTTCAGGGTGCTGATGGATGAGAAGCTGGACAGGAGCAGCCAGTGTCAGCTTGCAGCTCAGAAGGTAAGTCACATCCTGGGCTCCATCCAAAGCAGTGTTGCCAGCAGATCCAGAGAGGTGATTCTGCCACTTCGCTCTGCTCTGGGGAGACCTCACCTGGAGTACTGTGTGCAGGTCTGGAGCCCTTAATACAGGAAGGACAAGGACCTGATGCAGAGGGTCCAGAGGAGGGGCATGAAAATGATCAGGGGGTTGGAGCACCTCTGCTACAAGGACAGGCTGAGGGAGATGGGGGTGTTCAGCTTGGGGAAGAGAAGGCTCTGGGGAGACCTAATAGCAGCCTGCCAGTACCTGAAGGGGAATTGCAGGAAGGATAAAGAGAGGCTATTTACAAAGGCCTGCAGTGACAGGACAAGGGCCAATGGCTTCAAGCTAGAGCAGAACAGACTTAGATTGGATGTTAGGAACAAGTTGTTTACTGTGAGGGTGGTGGAACACTGGAACAGGTTGCCCAGGGAGGTGTTTGCGACCTCCATCCCTGGAGATACTCAAGGTAAGACTCAACAAGACCCTGGGCAGCCTGATCCAGCTGGAGATGTCCCTGCTGACTGAAGGGAGGTTGGACTGGATGACCTTTGGAGATCCCTTCCTGCCTGGACCATTCTATGATTCAGAGCTTGGCAGATGGGCATTTGGAAACACTTACAGAGCACAGCATTGAGTTATTTCAGAGGAGCAGCTTGACTAAAGCATCCAAGTTATTTCTGTGGGGGTTTCATAATGCAATATCTACTGTTTCCTGATCTTTCCTTATGAGCCTCTCCCTCCTCTCCCCACTCTGTGCAAGGCTGAGGGGTGAAAAAAAAACCCACAAGGTGGCTCAGTTTAGAAATTTAACATGCTGAGAAGGTTCAAGGCTAGTGCAGGCAAGTCAGTCCCTGTGGAGCTTTCTGGGTCCTTAGCACTGCCCATAGAGTAACAAAGCCACTATTTAAAGCAGCGGGAGCACGCTTTGAAACAGCCCCTCCCTGCCCGGAGGGGAGAGAGATCCCACAGTACAGTGCACGTTCTCTGTGCCTTCGCTGGCCAGGAGCGCAGCAAACCCTGCACAAGTTGCTAGGTTTCCAATGGGCTCTTCTGCAGCTAGCTACGTAGCACACAAACAAGTGTCAGCAAGGGCTCTGTTCATGGCTTCTGGAGACATGGAAGGTATTTATAGGCCTTGGATTCTAACAGCCGCCTCCCCTGTGCCAGCAAACAGAGGGCATGCGCCTGGAATTCCTCTCCTTCCACCTCAAGGGATCACAGTGAAAGCAAATGCCAGCTAAAAACTCCCTCCAAATGGCATTTACCCACCACTCAAGTCTGCCACCCTACACATTTATCACCAAGAGGAGAGTCACAGAAGCTCTTTATAAGGCTGGGAGGAAGCACAGCTCCCAAGGAAAGCTCTCTGGGGCACTTCCCACAGAGTCAACCAGGTTGGAAAAGATCTCAGAGATCATCACGTCCAACTTATGACCTAATCCCTAACACCTCCTGACAACCAAACCATGGCTCCAAGTGCCACATCCAAGCCTTTTTTGAACACCTCCAGGGATGGGGACTCCACCACCTCCCTGGGCAATCCTTTCACCTCCTTCAACCATTAGCTTTCAATGCAGAGTTTCAGCAGCTCTTTTTCTGGGGGCAGCGAGAGCTCACTGCCTGCCGGCCAATTTGAAGCTATTCACAAGGCAGACAAGGGAGAATTGTCTGCATAACACCACCCTTAAATCTTACACATCACAGGCATCTCCAGTAAGTGCCATAACTGCATAGCTGGAGTCCCAGTTGGCAGCTCAACAGGTGTGCTGCATATTGAAAAGAGAACTGCTCCCCAACCCTTCACTAACGAGTTCCCTCACATGCCAGGCAGGAGCTTTAATTCTCCTCTCTACACAGAAAGGTCATGAGCACCCAGAGGGGGCTAGCAGCCACCAATCCAGCTCTAGAGTGGAGCAAAACACCCTTAGCAAACCAGGGAACTTGCACCATTTGCTGCAAAAGAAGATTAGTTCTCTAATGAATAGCATGATCTCTGCTGACTCACCCTGCCAAAGGGATAGAGGCAGCCCAAAACCATCCTCTCTGCCAAGACATCACAGCTTGCAAAGCAAACTATAAAAAGCAAGAGTGATGTGCTTCCACCAGCAGTCACCACCACACACTGGCACAGCACACCTCAACCCCTCCCTTCTGAGCTGTGCAAGGCCTAACCTTTCTGAGACCAGCCTTGAGAAGGGAAAGAAGGAAAGGAGATGATCTAGTGGTTGCCATTTAATGCTAGCCTGGAGCTCTGTAGGCTGCTTGGGGACAACAGATAACCCAGCAAGTGGAAAAAAGTAATTGAGAAAGATGTGTCTTGTTGCAAATAAGAGAAAGAGTCATGCTGGCAGGGACTATCAACCCCAGGTCCTGCAGGGAGCTTTAGTAAAAACAAACAAAACAAACAAAGAAAACCAACCACAACACCAAAAGTCACAGAGTCACAGAAACATTCAGGTGAGAAAAGACCCTCGGGATCACCAAGTCCAACCCACAACCCTACTCTGCAAGGCTCACCCCTAAACCAGAGCCTGTGGGTTGGACTTGGTGATCCCAGGGGTCTTTTCCAACCTGAATGTTTCTGTGATTCTCTGAAAGTCTAGTCTTGAACAGCTTTCCCTCTCCACTCTATCCTCTACACAGCTCAGAAGCAGCATGCAAGACAGACCCAAGGTCAGAATTTTGCATCCAGTATCTGCAGGGGGCTCCAAGAAAGCTGGGGAGGGACTTTTGAGGGTGTCAGGGAGGGATAGGAGCAGGGGGGATGGAGCAAAACTAGAAATGAAGAGATTCAGATTGGATGTCAGGAAGCAGTTGTTGCCCACGAGGGTGATGAGAGCCTGGCACAGGTTGCCCAGGGAGGTGGTGGAAGCCTCCTGCCTGGAGGTGTTTGCAGCTAGGCTGGATGTGGCTGTGAGCAACCTGCTGTGGTGTGAGGTGTCCCTGCCCATGGCAGGGGGGCTGGAACTGGATGATCCTTGAGGTCCCTTCCAACCCTAACAGTTCTATGATTCTATAGCAATAGTGGCTTCTCAGCCCAGGATTCAGGAGAAGCTGCCATATACACAAAGGGAGCCTCAGGGATTCAGGGATGGGAGCAAGGCATAGGGAAAGCTGCTTGAAAATTGACAGAGGTGCCACATCCATGCAACTCAGATTAGTGCAAGTAGAGCATGCTGAAAGCAGGTTGTGCCTCCATGGAAGGTCTGCCCAGCCCTTCTGGAGCAGCTAGTCTCCACCTAACAGGAAGCATAGATGCCTCCTTCTCAGGGGGAAAGAAAGAAACCCTGCAGAACAGGAGATGATAAACTGCTAGGATGACAAGTGAGGACATGTTGCCCTTTCCAGCTGCCTCTCTCCCAGCCCTGCAGGGATCATGTAAGGTCACAACTATGTCTAACAATCTGCTTCCGACAGGTCTCCTCGCTCATTTCACTCCAGCTCCCAGAAATAAAGGCAGCCTGATGGCCTTTCTCCACTTCCTTCCAGGAGGACAGCTATGAACAAAAGCTGCTGCAGCCCAGCAGAGAGCTGCAGCCTGCTGGTCCCAGCCTGGCAGGTACCTACTGGCTGCAGCCCTGTCCCTTTCCCCAGGAGAGGACCTGATTAATGTCTACAGATATCTGAGGGCTGGGTGTCAAGGTGAAGCTGCCAGGCTCCTTTTGGTGGTGCCCATTGATAGGACAAGGAATAGCAGGAACAAGCTGGAACACAGGAGGTTCTGCCTCAACACAAGGAGAAACTTCTTTACAAGGAGGGTGCTGGAGCCCTGGAGCAGGCTGCCCAGAGAGGTGGTAGTCTCCTTCTCTGGGGACATTCGAAACACACTTGGATGTGTTCCTGGGTGACCTGCCCTAGGTGATGCTGCTCTGGCAGGGAGGATGATCTCTGGAGGTCCCTTCCAAACCCTAACATTCCATGATACTCATCACTGCAGAAGCGAATGTCAGAACTGGGGTTTACATG
This sequence comes from Melanerpes formicivorus, assembly GCF_026170545.1. NCBI lineage: Eukaryota > Metazoa > Chordata > Aves > Piciformes > Picidae > Melanerpes > Melanerpes formicivorus. Next base: position 12,436,390 of record NW_027142378.1, read on the forward strand.
GAAAGGCTGCCAAAGTCAGGATAAGATGGGGCTGGTGGGCTCAGCCATTTGGAGACCCCTGAGGATGCTCAGACCTGGCTTCCTACACTTTTTCCTTCTCTGTCTGAGAAAATGCCTTTCAAGGACCCCCACCACCCTGGCTGGAGGTCTACAGTTAATCCACTAGACCCATCAGTGAGCTTCATTGTTTATGACTCCTGAGGCACCTCAAAGCATCAGATGCAACTTCATCACCTGCCCCCAAAAGTCCTTTTGCCATAAGGGCAAAGGAGACAAACACTTCCCAGCCCTGCATGCAACTGCTGACTCCAGCAAGAGAGAGCAGGCCAAGAGGTGGTTCCCAAGCTGCTGCTATCAGCTCTCCAGAGATGAGTGTGCAAAATACCTGGCATATCATACCCCTTGGATCATTTGTATTCAGTTGTACAGCCAAGAGGGGAAGGGAGTGGGGAAAGAAAGAGACTCTTGACTTCTGCCCAGGAAGATGAGATAAAGTACAAGGAGAGGAAGAATGATTGTTACAGCCTTAGTAAATTACTATTTACTTCCTAATGAAGTGCAAGTGCAAACACTGAACATAGTCCAAGGAGAGAAAAAGGCCACTGCTTACTGGGGTTCAGACAAATGACTCCAAATGCCCTGGCACATAAGTGCCTATCCAGAGGAAAATGGGTGCAGACGCAAGTGCAGTTGTTATGCTGTACCTCTGTGCATCGACAATGGTTGGCCAAAGACTTCAAGCAGTCATGGAGCAGCCCTATCCCCCAGCAGCACACAACACTGGCCAGATTTTAAAGCACACTCAGTGTCTGTTAAGAGATGAAGGATGGAGATCTCTAAGCTCTCTCACATTGGTTTCACTGGGAGTCCTCCAGCCAAGATGGAATCACAGAATCACAAAGTTGTCAGGGCTGGAAGGGGCCTCAAGGATCATCCTGTTCCAAGCCCCTGCCATGCGCAGGGACACCTCACACCACAGCAGGTTGCTCACAGCCACCTCCAGCCTGGCTGCAAACACCTCCAGGCAGGAGGCTTCCACCACCTCCCTGGGCAACCTGTGCCAGGCTCTCACCACCCTCGTGGGCAACAACTGCTTCCTGATATCCAATCTGAATCTCCCCATTTCTAGTTTTGCTCCATTGCCCCCCAGTCCTATCACTCCCTGACACCCTCAAAAGTCCCTCCCCAGCTTTCTTGGAGCCCCCTCCAGATACCACAGAATGCTAGGGGTTGGAAGAGACCTTCAGAGATCCAGTCCAACTGCCCTGCAAAGCAGGACCACTTAGGGCAGGTCACACAGGAATGAATCCAGGTGGGTTTTGGAGATCTCTAGAGAAGGAGACTCCACAACCTCACTGGGCAGCCTGCTCCAGGGCTCTGACACCCTCACAGTAAAGAATTTTTTCCTCATGTTGAGATAGGATTTCCTGTGATTGAGTTTAATCCATTTCCCCTTGTCCTGTCGCTGGGTATCACTGGAAAAGCCTGGCTCCATCCTCCTGACAGCCACCCTGCAGATATTTGTAGACATTGGTAAGGTTCCCTTTCAGCCTTCTCTTCTCCAGATTAAAGCTCCCCAGGTCTCTTAGTCCTTCCTCATGAGAGATGCTCCACTTCCTTAACCATCCTCCTAGCTCTCCATTGATCTTTCTCCAGCAGTTCCCTGTCTCTCTTGAATCAGGGAGCCCAGAACTGGACACAATATTCCAGATGTGGTCTAACTAGGGCTGAGTAGACAGAGCCCAGGAGCCCACAGATACATGCCCTGCATTGCCGGCAGCTCTCAGTTAGCTTTACCAGGACATTATGACCATCCTAGGATCATCCCTAGGATCTCCCCAGCTCCTCTGCCCAATTGAGCATGGATTGCACACTATGAAATCCCTTTTTCTTCATGGCCCAGAAGCTCAGCTTTCCAGACAAAAGTGTACTTCTCATTTTGAAACAAAAGCTATTTGCCAGCACAAATTCCAAGACAAACAAGCACTTCAGTCAGCCATCAACACAAGCAACACCATGACCTGGCAACAGCATCCTTCTCATTGTGCCTGCCCAGCACAGCTTGCAGGTCACAAAATAGCTCTGCTGGAAAGATTACCATAATGTTGGGAGACCAGAGGGGTGGCAGCAATCCACAAAGCACTCACAGATACACCAGGGCACCAAAAAAAAAGAGGCAAAAAAAAAGAGGCAAAAATAAAAGGGAATACTGGGCAAGGAGCCAGTGCTCTTCAACACAAGTGCCTGGCAGGCTGGAGTTGTAAAGCTCTGATCTCTACACAAATACACACGCAGAGGGTTTCTTAGGTACATTCTGCTACATTGCATACCACTTCTCTTTAAAACCTATAAGGTGATTTGAAGAAAGGTGACTGAAAGAAACTACTTCTGGCTATGCACAAGCTCCTCTGTGCTGGAGATGGGCACAGGACCACAGGAGCTTAGGGGTTGGAAAGGACCTCTGGAGATCATCGAGTCCAACTCCCCAACACTGGGCCATGAAAAGCAGCCCAGCTCCCTGTGTCCAGTTGCAATGGCCCTTTAAATACAGCTAAATATATATGGAGGTTTAGACAGAGGCACCTGCACACATCTACCATACAGGCAGACAGAATTCCATAGGCAATAACCTCAGAATCAGAATCATGGGATTGTTTTCACAGTATCACAATACATGAGAGGCTGGAAGGGACCTCCAGAGATCACTCAGTCCAACCCCCCTGCCAGAGCAGCATCACCCAGGGCAGGCTGCACAGGAATGCATCCAGGTGGAGTTGGAAAGTCTGCACAGAAGGAGACTCCACAACCCCCCTGGGCAGCCTGCTCCAGGGCTCTTGCACCCCCACAGTAAAGAAGTTTTTCCTCATGTTGAAGCAACCTCTTCTATTTTGGTTGGAAAAGCCCTCTGAGATCACCAAGTCCAACCAAATCAACCCAAAAAAAAGCCCTCTAAGATGGTCACATCCAACCATCTCAACCCAACACCACCATGGCCATTACACCGCGTCCCCAAGTGCCATCTCCACAGGTTTCTTGAACACCCCCAGGGATGGGGACTCCACCACTTCCCTGGGCAAGCTATAAAGTAGAAATCCAGCAGGCAGATCACCCCAAGTCTCTCCATTTCTTCTGCTGACAGCCCCTGAGGACTAACCCCATGCATTTTTTTGCTTTATTTTTCTTTTAAGACCCAGGTTTGTTGTTTCCTGAGCCCAATCCAGAACAAAAACAGGATCATAATTTACCACTGAGAGACAATGAAAATCTTATCATTGTAAATATATGCAGTAAGATAAAACAAATCCTGTTCCTTGGCATTTCCCCTCCACCCTCTGCTCCTTACCACTGCTCCCCCCTTCCAGCTTCAGGGCCTCTACCCTGCTCTCCTGGAAGATTGACGCCCATCTCCAAGCCATAAATTACTCACAAACAGCTACTGAAAGGAGCAATGACCGTAGGGTAACACTTCCACAGAGCAATAGAGCTTCCTGGCACGCTGATAAGAGTTTCCTGTTTTGAGTTTTGGCTTGGGATTTGTGTTTTCTGATAAAAATTGACTCTCTCAAACATCTCAGAAAGGAAGGGCCAACAGATTACTCCCTCCCCCCCCCCCCCCCCCCCCCCCTTTTTCTCTTTTTTACCTTTTTCTTTTAGTTCTTCCTCCCCCAAACATGCTGTGTTGCAAAACAGGCTCTGTTTTGCTGAATGTGAGAGGGGGAGCAGGTCCAAGAAACTCCAGCACATCAGCAGAAAGGAGCGTGTTGGACCTGTCTCCACTCAGGGATGATGGATCTGCTGCAGCACACACCTTTGGTCCTGCCTGTGCTCCCTCAAGTTCTGTGCTTTGCCTCTGACAACATCACAGGATCATACAATTGTCAGGGTTGGAAGGGACCTCAAGGATCAGCCAGTCCCAACCCCCTGCCATGGGCAGGGACACCTCACACCACAGCAGGTTGCTCACAGCCACATCCAGCCTGGCTGCAAACACCTCCAGGGATGAGGCTTCCACCACCTCCCTGGGCAACCTGTGCCAGTCTTCTTCTTCACATCCAATCTCAATCTCCCCATGTCCAGTTTTGCTCCATCCCCCCCCAGTCCTATCACTCCCTGACACCCTCAAAAGCCCCTCCCCAGCTTTCTTGTAGCCCCCCCGCAGATACTGGAAGGCCACAATAAGGTCTCTTTGGAATTTTCTCCAGGCTGCACAGCCCCAACTCTCTGTGCTGTGTTGCACTGGGACTTGACATGGTCTGGCTTCCTTTTGGGGGCTACAGGGCAAGGGCCATTGCTCTTCCCCAACTCAGAAGGTCTCTGAGGTGTCAGGATAAACCCTGTGATTCTATGAGGATGCTGTGGCCCAGGAGCACCAGATGCCCACACAGCATTTTAACATTTAGTCTTCAAAACCACCTGACATTAGGAGGGCAACAGGCAGCTGGAAATTCATTCCACTCCAGAAAATGAAGTAAAAATAACTTTAAATGCCCTGTGTGTCCTCTGCTGTGTAGTCCCTACCCTGGGCAGTTTGAAGATGGGTCAGAGCCCCACAGCTTCTACAGCAGAGCAGCAGCCTGGGCAGGTCACAACAGTGAGTTCAAGAGGAACAAAGAGCAAAGTGATGTTTTACAAAGCAAAATCTTTTGTCTGCAAGCCAGATAATTTTCCAGGATGAAGTTCAGAGTAGATTGTACTTCAGAGAGGAAGAGCAGGCCTCCAATCACTGCTTCTACCCTCCAGACTAGGCTCTGTTTCACATCACTTCTCCTTCAAGCCCAATTTCACCACTTCATCTTACAGTAAAATGACAGAAGTGAGAAGCATTTACACAGCACAACAGAGGTCACAGACCTGCATTTTGTGGGCTTTCAGACTTTCATTTCAGTCACTGAGATACGAGGTTGCCCAACACAGCTGAATTTCTTTCCCACATTAGCCACCAAGCCTGGCAGCAGCTCTTCCCACACACCCACCACAGTGCACAAGAGGACAAGCAAAGGAAATGATATCACTGTGTTAAGTTTTAGTACCTACAGCTGACCAGGCCAGCCACAAACAGGAATATAGAATACAGAATTAACCAGGCTGGAAAAGACCTCCAAGACCACCAAGTCCAAGCTGTCACCCAACACCATCTAATCAACTCAACCATGGCACCAAGTGCCTCATCCAGGCACTTCCTAAACACCTCCAGGGATGGGGACTCCACCACCTCCCTGGGCAGCACATTCCCATGGCCAATCTCTCTGTGAAGAATTTCTTCCTAACATCTAGCCTAAACCTCCCCTGGCACAGCTTGAGACTGTGTTCTCTTGTTCTGGTGCTGGGTGCCTGGGAGAAGAGACCAACCCCCACCTGGCTACATCCTCCTTTCAGGGAGTTGTAGAGAGTAAGAAGGTCTCCCCTGAGCCTCCTCTTCTGCAGGCTAAGCAACCCCAGCTCCCTCAGCCTCTCCTCACAGGGCTGTGCTCCAGACCCCTCCCCAGCTTTTTGCCCTTCTCTGGACACATTCCAACATCTCAACATCTTTCTTAAACTGAGGGGCCCAGAACTGGACACAGGACTCAAGGAGCAGAAAGGGATGGTACAACCCTGTCCTCTCCCAAAAATCAAAAAGCCACCTTCTAAAAATCACACTGTGGCTGAACCAAAACCCCAGACAGCTCCTTCCTTCCAGCCCTAGGTGCTCAAGAATCCAAAATCAGCATCAAATGCTGCCTCATTTATCTTTTCTGTCCTTCCTTAGTCTCCAAAGACTGTTCCTCTCCCACAACCTGACTCTACAGCAGCAACCCAACACAGCCATTCTCTCTCCAGCCTTTCAAACTTGTCTAGAATTGCATCAAGTAGGAGGAGGGAAATCCAGCTCCTAAACTGTTCACCTGGCAAGCCAAACTTCTGCCAAGCATCTGCAAGGATCTCCCTGACTCAAGCTACCCCAGGTGATGTTTCTGGGCTTTGCTCTCCTGCCAGGGGCTGCAAACAGTCTCAGGAGCTTCTTCCTAACAAACAACCTTTCAGAGTACATTCTGCAGCCAGCAGTGCAGAGCGAAGCTTTGCTGCAGACAAAGGTCACCACAGGGTTTTGCTTTATCCCCTCTCAGAGTCAGCGGAGCAGAGGAGTTGTTGGGTGAAGCCTGTGTAGGATCTACCTGGGCACAACTGGTTGTGGTACTCCCCATGGGTCAAATGAGGGCTGAGATCTGCTCCCAAGGCTCAGCACATTTGCTCAGTTGAGCTTCCAAACATTCAAGCATTCCAGATGCAGTTTATTATCCCTGACAACCATTTACATTCCTCCTGCCTTCTTTTGGAGCCCTGCAGCTTCTCTGGGCTCTGTCAGTGTGAACAAGTTGTGCTCCCATACCTCACGTTCTCCAAGTCCTGCAGCAGCCAACCTTGGCCAACAAAGTGAGCTGTGGGCATCCTGCCTCCTCTGCCACCCCCAAAGAGCAGGTTATGGCCCTCCAGGGCTTTGGGCATCTCTCACCCAGATGGAGGTATTTAAACAGCACATGGACCTGGTGCTCAGGGACATGATTAAGTGGTGACCTTGCAGTGCTGGGTCAAGGGTTGGAATAGATGATTCATAGATTCATAGAAGAGTTTACATTGCAAGGGACCTTAAAGATCATCCAGTTCCTTCTCCCCTGCCATGGTCAGGGACACCTTCCACCAGACCAGGTTGCTCAAGGCCTCATCCAGCCTGGCCTCACACAACCTCCGGGGAGGGGACATCCACAACCCCCCTGGGCAACCTGTTCCAGGGTCTCCCCACCCTCACTGGAAAGAATTTCTTCCTAATCTCCAGTCTTAAACCACCCTCTTCGAGCTTCACTCTATTCCTTCTTGTCCTATCATTACAGACCCTTGTAAAAAGTCCCTCCCCTGCTTTCTTGTAGCCCCCTTTCAAATACTGGAAGGCTTCTCTAAGGTCTCCATGGAGCCTTCATTTCTCCAGGCTGAACAGCCCCAATTCTATCAGCCTCTCTTTCTAGAGGAGGTTCTCCAGCCCTCTGATTATCTCTGGACCCACTCTGGTAGTTCCATGTCCTTCTTATGCTGGGGGCCTCAGAACTGGACACAGTGTTGCAGGTGGGGTCTCACCAGAGCAGGGTAGAGGGGGCAAATCACCTCCCTCATCCTGCTGATCTCGAGGGTCTCTTCCAACCAAAGATATTCTGTGATTCTCTCATGGTGCAAAGAGCCCCCACATGAGCTCAAAAGCCCTTCCCTGCTCTCCATGGATGCCTGAAAAAGATTTTTCCAAGCAGGAGGTAGATTGTACCTGTGCACAGACACATAAACAGTGTCAGTGTGCCAGCCAGGAGCCTGCCCCTTGTGTCTTACCCAGGGACTTCTCAGGATACATTTGAATTGCTTTTTGCAAGCCAAGCAGAAAACCTTTGGGTCTAAGGTCCAGGATAAGCCTGAAAAGAGCTCCCTGACAGAACTGCTGACAAGGTCCCTGTGAGACTTGCCCCAGTGACACCCTGCCCACAGAGCTCCTAAAGCTGATGCAGCTCAGTTCTGGTCTCCCCAGTTCAAGAAGGACAGAAAACTGTTTAAGAGGGTGTACAAAGGGCTGCAAAGATGATCAAGGGCCTAGAGCATATGTCTTATGAAGAAAGGCTGAAGAACTTGGGGCTTTTAGCCTGGAGAAGGCTGAGAGGGGATCTCATCAATGCTTATCTATAGAGATTTGGGGACTGTAGCTTGGTGCTTGTTCCATTGCCACAGATTCCAAAGAGCTTTGTAAGGTGATGCTCAAGATCCAGATCAGATATGCCAGTCCATTCCTCACAGGGGAGCAGATCCAAACCTGGCAAGGGCAGGGTCACTGGGGCAAGACACCAATACACCATATCTGACCACCTGGATGCAGAAATCTTGGTCAGAAAGGGCTCGGACTGGACATAGAATCATAGAGCCATGGAATGTTAGGGGTTGGAAGAGACCTCTGAAGATCATCCAGTCCAAATCCCTTGCCAGAGCAGGACCACCTAGGGCTGGTCACACAGGAACACATCCAGGCAGGTCTTGAAAGTCTCCAGAGGAGGAGACTACACAACTTCTCTGGGCAGCCTGCTCCAGGGCTCCAACACTCTTACAGTAAAGAAGCTTCTCCTCATGTTGAGGTGGGGCAGCTGGCAGTGGAGGTGGGACACAGACCTGTCAGAAACCAAAGCATACCAAGGAGCCACAGGAATAAGGTGCCTGAGACACAGCTCTTAACAAGAGCAGTGTCCAGGGTGGTTTGTTTAAGCCACAAAGGTGAGGAGAAAAGCACCGCAGCAGAGCAAACCCCACTGAGAGCAGCTCTGAATGTGGACTTCTTCTTGGCTGTTGGCTTCTCCAGCAGCAGGAGGCAGCTATGAGGGGAGAAGCTCAGGGTTTAATTTTAGCCCATGTTCACGGTAGGCACCTTCCCCTTTTATTTTTAATCTGAATTTGGTGTAAAAATAGCATTTCCTGCTGCCTGATAAGGGATTCCTGTTTAGGAGCAGCTCTGCCTTGGGAAGCCAGTGCCTAAGAGGTTACTGATGGGAGCTTCAAAGCCCAGCAGACCAGCTGAAGGACAGGGTTTACATTTCTCCTGAGGGGAAAAAATACAGCAGCCATGCCCCCCTCCCTCCCAGTCTCCCTCCCTACCTGCCTCTGTGACTTGCCACCAGATTTAACATTTCCAGGACACTGCTTTGGAAAGCCTCCCCTGGCCTGGGTATTTTCAGTACAGAGATTTGGGTTTGCATCCTTCCCAGGCAGATCTTTGCAATCTTGCTGGGCTCCAGGGAGGCGTATCCTGCTTTTGAGCTTCATCATCAACTGGGGGAGAAATATTGATGTGGGAGCACAGCAAGTGCTCCCATCCTTCCCGCTCCTCTGAGGTGTGGCACCTGTGGGCATCACCACACACAGCAGCATAAAATCACAGCACCACAGAGTCACAGAGTCACAGCAGCACAGCATCACAGCAGCACAGCACCACAGAGTTATAGAGTCACAGCAGCACAGCATCACAGCGTCACAGCACCACAGAGTAACAGCGTCACAGTGTCACAGAGTCACAGCATCACAGAGACACAGCAGCACAGCATCACAGAGTTATAGAGTCACAGCAGCACAGCATCACAGCAGCACAGAGTCACAGAAGGACAGAGTCACAGAAGGACAGAGTCACAGCATCACAGAGTCACAGCAGCACAGCGTCACAGCAGCAGAGCATTTCAGAGTCAGAGCAGCACAGAATCACAGCGTCACAGCAGCACAGTGTCACAACATCACAGTGTCACAGCAGCACAGCGTCACAGCAGCACAGCACCACAGAGTAACAGCGTCACAGTGTCACAGAGTCACAGCATCACAGCAGCACAGCATCACAGAGACACAGCAGCACAGCATCACAGAGTTATAGAGTCACAGCAGCACAGCATCACAGCAGCACAGAGTCACAGAAGGACAGAGTCACAGAAGGACAGCGTCACAGCAGCAGAGCATTTCAGAGTCAGAGCAGCACAGAATCACAGCGTCACAGCAGCACAGTGTCACAGCATCACAGAGTCACAGCAGCACCATGTCACAGCATCACAGAGTCACAGAGTCACAGCAGCAGAGCGTCACAGAGTCACAGCAGCACAGTGTCACAGAGTCACAGCAGCACAGCATCACAGAGTCACAGCGTCACAGAGTCACAGCAGCACAGAGTCACAGCACCAGAGTCACAGCATCACAGTGTCACAGCGTCACATCACCACAGAGTCACAACGTCACAGTGTCACAGTGTCACAGCACCACAGAGTCAAAGCATCACAGCGTCACAGCAGCAGAGTCCCAGAGTCACAGAGTTACAGCAGCACGGTGTCACAGAGTCACAGCAGCACAGCATCACAAAGTCACAGCATCACAGTGTCACAGCACCACAGAGTCACAGAAGCACAGCATCACCGAGTCACAGCAGCACAGAGTCACAGCAGCACAGCATCACAGCAGAACAGCATCACAGAGTCACAGCAGGACAGCGTCACTGAGTCACAGCAGGACAGTGTCACAGAGTACAGTGTCACAGAGTTACAGCAGGACAGCGTCACAGAGTCACAGCATCGCAGAGTCAGCAGCACAGCATCACAGCAGCGCAGAGTCACAGCATCACAGCGTCACAACAGCACAGCGTCACAGAATCACAGCGTCACAGCACCACAGAGTCACAGCAGCACAGTGTCACAGCGTCACAGAGTCACAGCGTCACAGAGTCACTGCATCACAGCACCACAGAGTCACAGCAACACAGAGTCACAGCGTCACAGCATCACAGAGCCACAGTGTCACAGCACCACAGAGTCACAAAGTCACAGCAGGAGAGCATCACAGAGTCACAGCCGCACAGAGTCACAGAGTCACAGCGTCACAGCACCACAGAGTCTCAGCATCAGTATCACAGTGTCACAGCATCATAGCACCACAGAGTCACAGCTTCACAGAGTCACAGAAGCAGAGCATCATAGTGTCACAGTGTCACAGTCACAGCGTCACAGCAGCACAGTGTCACAGATTCACAGCATCACAGCAGCACAGAGTGACAGAGTCACAGCAGCACAGCATCACAGAGTGACAGAGTCACAGCGTCACAGCATCACCACAGCATCACCGCAGCACAGCGTCACGGAGTCACAGAGTCACAGCAGCACAGTGTCACAGAGTCACAGCAGCACTATGTCACAGATTCACAGCATCACAGAGTCACAGAGTCACAGCAGCCCAGAGTTACAGCAGGACAGCGTCACAGAGTCACATCAGCACACGGTCACAGCAGGACAGCGTCACAGAGTCACAGCAGCACAGAGTCACAGATTCACAGATTCACAGCAGCACAGCGTCACAGAGTCACAGCATCACAACGTCACAGCATCACAGAGTCACAGTGTCACAGAATCACAGAGTCACAGCGTCACAGAGTCACAGCGTCACAGAGTCACAGCATCACAACGTCACAGCATCACAGAGTCACAGTGTCACAGAATCACAGAGTCACAGCATCACAGTGTCACAGAGTCACTGCGTCACAGAGTCACAGCAGGACAGATTCACAGTGTCACAGCAGCACAGGTCTTGAATATCTGCAGAAAAGGAGACTCCACAATCCCTCTGGGCAGCCTGTCCCAGTGTCACCCTCACAGGGAAATAATTCTTCCTCCTGTTTCCATGGAACTTCCTATGCCTCAACTTCCTCCCATTGCCCCTTCTCCTGCTGTTGGGCATTGCTGAGAAGAGCCTGGCTCCATCCTCTTGGCACAAGAGCATTGTGAGCATGCTCATGGTCCTCACCACAGGTGTACCCACGGTCCTCAGTGTCAGCATACTCCTGGTCCTCAACAGGCATGTACTCACACTCCCCAGCACTGCTCCTAGAGCTGTGTACACCTGTGTGGAGAAAAGGCTCCAAGGATACCTTATTGTGGCCCTCCAGGATCTGAAGGGGGCTACAAGAAAGCTGGGGAGGGACTTCTGAGGGTGTCAGGGAGTGATAGGACCGGGGGGGGGGGGGGTGGAGCAAAACTAGAAGTGGGGAGATTCAGACTGGACGTGAGGAAGAAGTTGTTCCCCATGAGGGTGGGGAGAGCCTGGCACAGGTTGCCCAGGGAGGTGGTGGAAGCCTCCTGCCTGGAGGTGTTTGCAGCCAGGCTGGAGGTGGCTGCGAGCAGCCTGCTGTAGTGTGAGGTGTCCCTGCCCATGGCAGGGGGGTTGGGACTGGATGATCCTCGAGGTCCCTTCCAGCCTGGACAGTTCTGTTATTCTCTGGGTCTTCCTCAGCGAGTTGCTCCCCACCCTTGGGGCACCATGCTTTCAGGCCAGGCTGTTCTGAACCTGAAGGCAAATGATTTTCATTCTCCTGCAATGCAAAAGCATCACTCCTCTTAGCTCTGCCTGCCCTAGGTAAGACCCCCTCACACCCTGAAACCTTACTCCAAAGCCACCAAGGTCACCAGCAATGTTTCTGAGAGTAGAATGCTGGCAAGAGCTCTGCTGCCCACTGCCACCTGCTCTCTTGCTTGCTTTTTCTCTGCCACCAGGGAAGAACATCTCAAGTGCCCAAAGGAGCAGTGCCAAGAGGGATGTGAAGAGGAATTCACACATCCTCTGGCTCTCCAGCAGAAGCTTCCCTCAGCCCCCAGCAAGCTGTTCCTCCTGGCAAGTGAGTGCAAGGCTTCCCTCAGGGGAGGCCAAGTGCATATTTTTTCCTTTTAAGAATAAATCCTCATTCTCTCAGTGGGGCTGGGCATGGAGAAGATGTGTCACAAGGCTGAAAGCAGCTCTGGCTGCAGACCACCCCTGAGACAGCCTTCGGTACTGCAGAGGGCTGTCAGAAATGGACAGGCAGCTGAGGATTTCCTCCTCTCACCTGGGGCTGTTCAGCCTGAAGAAGAGAAGGCTCCAGGGAGATCTTATGGCAACATTTCATTATCTGATGGGGGGTACAGGAAAACTGGAGAGGGACTTTTTACAAGGGCTTGTAGTGATAGGACAAGGGGCAATGGTTTGCAACTAGAGCAGGGTGGATTTAGGTTGGACATTGGAAAGAAGTTTTTACCTTGAGGGTGCTGAGACACAGGAGCAGCTTGCCCAGAGGACTTGTGGACATTTCACACCTGGACATCTTTAAGACCAGGCTGGATGAGGCTTTGAGCAACCTGGTCTAGTGGGAGGTGTTCCTGCTCATGGTAAGGGGGTTGGAACCAGTGAAGATCACAGAGCACTGGAACAGGCTGCCTGGGGAGGTTGTGGAGTCTCCTTCTCTGGAGCCTTGCCAGCCCCATCTGGATGTGTTCCTGTGTGACCTGTGCTGGATTCTATGCTCCTGCTCTGGTAGGGGGGTTGGACTTGATGACCTCCAGAGGTCCCTTCCAACCTCTGACATCCTGTGATCCTGTGAACTAGATGATCCCTTTCCACTCAAACCATTCTGTGGTTTGTGACTTAGAAGACAAGACCAAGGGGACAGAAGGGTTGCAGCAGCAGTGAGCCACCATTGCACTGCTTTTGTGAGTCAACTGAAAATCCAAATGGAAGCCTTCTACCAAGAACTTCAGAAGCTGTTCCTCTTGTGACAGCGCCCACAGCCTGGCACCTCACAACATGGTGGTGGGAAGCAGGGCTGTGGCTGCTGGGGACAAGCTCTCTGAATTCATAGCAAAGTATTTATAGAGGCAGCTGGCACTGGCAGCTCTCCTGGGGCATCAGCATGGTCTTCTGCAAAGGGACTGCCAGGGAAGGAGTAAGGGAGTGGGAATGTGCTGGAGCAACACCAAAACAGCAGCCAAGGGTCTAAAAAAGCCTCAGAAGGACCCAAGAGTCAGGTCTCAGGGGCACTTTGGTGCCCTGCTCTAGTGAAACCCCAAGGCCTGGGGCAACACTCCCACACTGACCTCAGCAGCGATACCAATTCCCACTGCTCAGGAGCTGCTGAATGCATTGCTGTGCCATGGAGTCTACAGCATCTTCCCACACATTCCCTGCTGGCTTCTCCTCCCTCAGGGGCTCAAGGGAGCAATGGATGCCGTCTTGTGGGTGTCTTTCCCAAGAGAATTACTTCTCCATCACTCATTTTCTTTCCCACCTTCTTGGTGGCTCAGAAAGGGCAGATTTAGACTGTATGTGAGGAAGAAATTCTTTCCAATCAGGGTGGTGAGACACTGGAACAAGTTGTCCAGGGAAAATGTGGATGGCCCCTCCCTGAAAGTGCTCAAGGCCAGGCTGAATTAAGTCTTGAGTAAGCTGGTCTAGTGGGAGGTGTCCCTGCTTGTGGCGGGGGGGTTGAAACTGGATGATCTTTAAGGTCCCTTCAAACCCAACCCATTCTATGATTCTTCATCTCCAGCAGAAGAATCAGCTGAGGTTGCTCAACCAGAGTTCAGTGAGCAGTTGGGATCACAAACTCCCAGAAGGAAAATGTCCCACCAGGTCTTAAGTAAGACTTAGCCATGGTGCCTCCATAGTCTCTGCTCCCAAGGAGCTCCCAAAATGGGGACGTGTCCCTGCCCATGGCAGGGGTGTTGGAACTGGATGATCTTTAAGGTCCCTTGAAATCCAAACCATTCTATGATTCTCTCTCAAAACAACTTGGACGTAAAAGCCACCTCACAGTCTCCACAGCCCTGCATCCTATAGGACTCGGTGGGAGAGGAGGAAGAGAGAAGGCAACACAGGCTGGCACTGAGGGACAAGCTCTGCCCTTCCTGTGTGCCTGCCTCCAGCCCTAATGTCACCAATGACAAAAATCCAGGTGTTCATGCCCCTGCAGTGCCCTCCCTGTGTGGACTAAAGCACCCAGGCTACCCCGTGCATCCCACAGGTGGCATCAAGAGGCTTCTAGCAGCTATGCCTGGCTGCAGCCAGGTCCAGCTGCCCCACACCATCTCTCCCCAGGAGAAGCACAGATGTGTCATTTTCCTTTCACAGGACGCAGAGCAGCCTTATCCAAACATAAACAGCCTGGGATATTTGCTGTCTCATTGTCTTCACAAAGGAGTAAAACAAACAGACCTCACAACTTTTCCCCCCCAGCTGCCACTTCTGGTACAGTAACCCTGTCAGGGCCAGGAACTGCAGCCTTCCCGAAAGCCTCACCCACGAGCAATGGCATCTCACAAGAGCCAGGTGCAAAGGCAGCCCCCCATGAGCTGCCTCCACTTTAAAAAGCAGCCAGAGATCTCTGAATGCTTTTAAAGAGTTGCTGGATAGAGAATGGAACCAGCCAGTGACCAAGAGGATGTGCTGGTCAGCAGTGTTAGCATGACACAGCTCCCTCAGGAGAGAGGCCAGAACCATGGGCAGATATCTGGGCATGCCCCCAAGCAAGCTCAGCTTTCAAGGAGCATCAGCAACAGGCTAAAGCCTGGCTGCCATGAGCCAAAAGCTGCTCTGGCTGCAGGTGCTCTGGGTTTCTCCCTGTGGTGCTGCTGCATTTTAACAGCCAGAGAGTGGAAGGCCAGGAGGAGCTGGGAGATGCTCAGGATGCAAAGCAAGCCTGGGATCTGGTTAGAGAGGTGCTCAGCAGCAAAAGGGCACACAGTGTTTGGGTGGCACCATGAAGCTCCATGAGGAGCTGCTGGCATAGAGGTGATGGCTCTAGTCCAATGGGCAGATCATGGATGGATAGAATAGAATAGAATAGAATAGAATAGAATAGAATAGAATAGAATAGAATAGAATAGAATAGACCAGACCAGGTTGGAAGAGACCTTCAAGATCATCGTGTCCAACCTATCATCCAACACCACCCAACCAACTAAACCATGCCACCAAACACCCTATCAAGTCTCCTCCTGAACACCTCCAATGATGGTAACTCCACCACCTCCCTGGGCAGCACATTCCAATGGGCAGTCACTCTCTCTGTGTAGAACTTCTTCCTAACCTCTAGCTTAAACCTCCCCTGGCACAGCTTGAGACTGTGTCCTCTTGCTCTGGTGCTGGTTGCCTGGGAGAAGAGTCCAACCTCTGCCTGTCCACAGCCTCCCTTCAGGTAGTTGTAGAGAGCAAGAAGGTCACCCCTGAGTCTCCTCCTCTCCAGGCTAAGCAACCCCAGCTCCCTCAGTCTCTCCACATAGGGCTTGTGTTCCAAACCCCTCCCCAGCTTTGTTGCCCTTCTCTGGACACCTTCCAGCAACTCAACATCTTTCCTAAACTGAAGGGCCCAGAACTGGACACAGGACTGTGGAGGTTGTCCTTGCCCTCCGCTTGCTATTAATATATTTATAGAAGGATTTTTTGTTGTCCTTCACAGCAGAGGCCAGGCTAAGCTCTAAGTGGCCTTTTGCCTCCCTAATTTTCTTCCTACAGGACCTAGCAACATCCTTAAACATTGCATGGGTTGCCTCACCTTTCTTCCAAAAATGGTACACCCTCTTTTTTCCCCTTAGTTCTTTTAGAAGTTTGTTGCCCATCCAGGCTGGCTGTCTGCCCCAGCGGCTCATCTTCCAGCACATTGGATGGATGGATGGATGGGTGGATGGACGGACAGATGGCTGCTGTCCCATGGGTGCTGCCGGCATGGAGGTGATGGCCACTAGTCCCATGGACACATCCAAACACGCTGATTTTTGTGTCCATGAGATTCCCACCTGCTGTCCCAGAGATGTGATGTCTGTAATCCTCTCAGTTTTTAGGACCTTTAGGCTCAGTGAGTCCCCAGCTCACCTCTCCCAGGAAAGATTGACCTTGTCCCTAAAGAAGCAGAAAGAGATGAGCCCTCTGTGTGGGCATGTGGCAGAGGTTGCAGAGCTGCCTCAGCCCCTATCTAGCACAGTTATGTGCTCACACTGATGTGTGCCCAGGTGAATCAATGGAGCATTTAACGTCTTACATAGTAATTAAGCACAACCACTCAACAAAGCATCACTAATTACCCCAATCCTCCCTAAACCACCACTGGCTGATGGAACCTTGTAAAATCATAGAATCATAGAATTGTCAGGGCTGGAAGGTACCTCAAGGATCATCCAGTTCCAACCCCCCTGCCATGGGCAGGAACACCTCACACTACAGCAGGTTGCTCACAGCCACATCCAGCCTGGCCTTGAAGAAGGCAAATGACACTGAGCTGGCAGTGAGCCTACACTGGAGACTGCAAAGCACTTGGGATGTTTATGAACCTTTTCTCTCTCTCTCTTTTTAAAAATTAAATAATAATAATAAAATCTAAAATATAAACATAAACTCTAAAATGTACATTTCCCTCCCACCCCCAACGACTCTGCTCTGAGGAGGACTAAAAGCAGCACCTTGACTCAGCCCTACCACACAAACATCCTGCTGCCCCCGGGCAGCCCGATACTGTCTTCCTCCCAGGATGAGGAGCTTGAATAAGAAGTGACAATCACAGCTCCTGCCCAGGGGAAAACAGGAAGCACTGGAGCTGTATGACCACTCCAAACATTGTCCTACCTGCTGCTCTCCTTGGGTGCTGTGTGAACTTGCTTTGCCTTCCTTTCCGCCTTGCCTATTTCTGGGGCTGGCTCTGGGCGGTCACGGGATGCTGCTGCCTGGCGTAGGTTCTTGAGGCCTCCACCTGCTCCACACCTGCCTGCAGCCAGCCAGCCCGGTGCTCTCTGTCCAGTGTAGAAGAACCTTCCTAACCCACCACCAACAGGGGCAGCTTGGGGACAACACTGAATGCAAGAGCTCAAGAAGATCAGAGGATTGTTTCGGTTGGAGAAGATCTCTAAGACCATCGGCTCCAACCATTAACCCAACACCACCATGACCATTAAACTATGTCCCCAAGTGGCCACACATTTCACAGAATCACAGAAACATTCAGGCTGGAAAAGACCCTCAGGATCACCAAGTCCAACCCAGAGCCCTCCTCTGCAAGGCTTACCCCTACACCATAGCCCCAAGCACCACATTCAAACCACCTTTAAACACATCCAGGCTTGGGGACTCCACCTCCTCCCTAGGCAGCACATTCCACTCCCTGACCACTCTTGCTGGGAAATGATGTTTCCTAATGTCCAGGCTAAACCTACCCTGATGCAGCTTGAGGCCATTCCCTCTTGTTCTGTCACTAATCGCCTGGGAGAAGAGACCAGCAGCAGACTCTCCACAAGGTCCTTTCAGGTAATTGTAGACAGCAATGAGGTCTCCCCTCAGCCTCCTCTGTTTCACACTGACCATCCCCAGCTCCTTCAGTTGCTCCTCATCATATTTATTCTCCAGGCCCTTCACAGCTTCCTTGCCCTCCTCTGCCCTGGCTCCAGCACCTCCACATCTCTCTTGTATTGAGGTATCCAACCTAGCTTGAACACCCCCAAGGAGGAGGTATCCACGACCACTCTGGCCAACCTTTTCCAGAGTCTCACCACCCTTGTAATGAAGAGCTGCTTCCTCAGCTCCAGTCTAACCCTGCTCTCCCTCAGCTTCAAACCATTCTCCCTTGTCCTGGCTCTCTAAGACACCTTTACAAAAAGTCCCTCTGCAGCCTTCCTGTAGGTTCCCTTCAGGTACTGGAAGGCAGCTATTAGGTCCTCTCTGGAGTGGCCAAGAAGAATACAAATGAGTGAATAATTTCTCTCTTCCAGTGTTGAACATGCAGGAGAGTCAGCCCAGGTGGTAAGGTCCATTCACAGCGCCTTGGGGAGGGGCAACAGCTGATTACACAGCGCAGGGGCATGGTACTTGTCGAAATTAAGGAGAGGTGGTTTCCTATCTGCTCTTCCTTTGCCTGTAGGGAGCAATGATCCCTCCCAGGCTCAGGCAGGGAGTTCACATTCCCACATGCGCGAGCGGGCGCAAGGGTGGGGAAGTGCCGCAGCAGCTCCCGTGGGTCACGGCTGCACAGGACAATACTCTGCAGAATTTGGAAGTGTGGGAGGGCTGCGGGAAGGCTGAGGACAAGGATGTTTATCAACATGTGAGCATATCTCCAAAGCCTCTGCATCCTAGGAGGAAAACAAAGGGGAGCCCAAGGCAAGGCAGTTGCAGCCATGGCTGGGGCTAAATCTGGAAAGCTTTATTCAGGCCTCCCTGATGCTGGTGCAAGGCAAAAGAGGCACAGTCACAGATTTCATCAGGGTGGAAGGGATCCTCAAAGGTCATCTGGGCCAAGCCCCACTGCAGTCAGCAGGGACAACTCTAACTGGACCAGGCTGACTAGGGCAACTCTGATCTTGAATGCCTCCAGGGACAGGGCCTCAAGCACATCCCTGGGCAACCTCTTCCAGTGCTCAGACACCCTCATGGTGCAGAACATGCTCCTGACATCCAAGCTAAATCTCTTCTTCTCTAATTTCAAACCATTGCCCCTTATCCTATCACTGCAGGCCTTTGGAAACAGTCCCTCTGCAGACTTCTTCTAAATGCCTCCAGGTACTAGCAGGCTTCAGGTACAACGCATGGTGGCGCACCAACTAACCTAGGCTGGGGTCAAAGCAAGGTGCGCTGCCTGCTACAGAGCCCTGTGCTGCAGACACTTCACCATGATCATGCAGCCTCTGCAGTGGGTCAGCTCTCCAGCAACACCACAAACATTGTTTTCAGTTAATGTCCATCTTTCATTTAGGCGTCTTCCTGCCTCAAGTAACTCCTCCTGCTTCAAGTAACTAGCAATAGGAGAGGAAGTGTCATCAAGTTGCACCAGGGGAGATTTAGGTTGGATACTAGGGGGGAAAATCATTCTCCAAAGAGTGCCCAGGCATTGGAACAGGCAGCCCAGGATGGTGGTGGAGTCACCATCCCTGGAGGTGTTCAAAAAACATGTAGACCTGGCACTCTGGGGCATGGTTTAGTGGCCATGGTGGTGTTGGGTTGACAGTTGGCCTTGATGATCTTAGAAGTCTTTTCCAACCTGAATGATTCTATGATTCTAAGACACATTGGGCTGGGAGGGTTAAGCAGAGCGCTGCAGCTCAAAGTAAAATGCATGTCTTCTGCTGGGAAAGGAAGCAAAAGGTGGACCTGATCTAGTTGAGGATGCTCCTGCTGACTGCAGAGAGGGTTGAACTAGATGACCTTCAGAGCTGCTTTCCAACCAGACCATTCTATAATTCTAAGGCATTCACTCCTGCCCCACCTTCAGGCTGTAGTATGCTTCTCCTAGATTTGGAGGGGGGACCTTTTGCCAGAGCATGTGCAGCGAGGGCTGGCCACAAGAGCTGATCTCCCAGCATGGGCATCCCAGCATCCTGTCACGTAGAGGAAACATATCCTCCTCACCGAGAGCTGAAAAACGCTTCACAGCCATTCCCAGAAGCACAGCATCTTTCCCATGGCTCAAAGCAGACCCAGATGAGTTTAAAAGTCACACATGTGGCCGTGACAGCTGTGAAATAAGCTCTTACACCTGCAGCGGGGAAGTGTCACACAGAGACCAGCTCCAGCTGCAGCCCAGCGCTGGGCAGCGGTTTCCTGGGCAGGGAGCACCCTCTGCTGGGCAAACCTCGGCTGTCCAAACAGGATCACAGGATCTTAGGGGTTGGAAGGGACCTCCGGAGGTCGAGTTCAAACTCCCCCTGCCAGAGCAGGGGCATAGAATCCAGCACAGGTCACACAGGAACACATCCAGATGGGGCTGGAAAGGCTCCAGAGCAGGAGACTCCACAACCTCTCTGGACAGCCTGCTCCAGGGCTCTGGCACCCTCACAGTGCAGAAGTTCCTCCTCATGCTGAGCTGGAACCTCCTGTGCTGCAGTTTCCACCCATTGCCCCTTGTCCTGTCACAGGGTGCCAGTGAGCAGAGCCTGTCCCCTCCCTCTTGATACGTGGCCATGGCACTTTGGGACATGGCTTCCTGGCCATGGTGGTGTTGGGCTGATGGTTGGACTCCATGACCTTAGAGGTCTTTTCCCACCCAAACAATTCTACGATTCCATGATTTCCCTGCCCTCAGCCAGGCCACTGCCCAAGCAGGACTTTAACCCAGCTCTGGGTGTGTTCCTCTTGAACAAACACAGGAGGTTGGGTACCCATCTCCTCAGGGGCAGAGCTCTTGGCTGCAGCAGCAGCAGCAGGCGGCCATGCGCTTCCTTCCCCGCCTCGCCACCTTGGCTGCCCTGGCTGTTGCCACCTTCCTCAGCTGGAGGCTGCTGCTCTGGAGCCTGCTTACTGGCCAAGGAGGTAACACCTGGGTGCTGTGGGGATCCTGCATGGCTAGCAGCATTTCTGTACCTTGGGGGAAACAACCTAGACATTGGGTTTGGAGGTTCTTGGTGGGCAAATGCCTGTAGCACAGAAAACATTGTTGGCACAGCCCCAGAGGCAGGGTAAGGTATGGAGCCCTGCAGCTTTAAGTCCTTGGCGGGGCCACTGATGTCAGGTTTGGTGAGGAAAGCCAGTGTTGAGCTGTTCCTTTGATGGGAAATGCTGTTGGAGAGGCAGAAGGGAGTAGGGGAAGCGGTAGGAAAGTCAGTGGTGAATGCCTCTCTTGCCTGAAAAATTAATCCCTTCCCTCTAGTCCTGGCCAGTCCAGGGCAAAGCCAGCAGCAGATTCTGCAGGCATCATCAGGCTGGGGTTGGGAGAGTGAAAGAGCAGCTCAGGCTAGTTTCAGACAATTCTCTGATTCTTTCTACCTTCCCAGTGTCCTCTTCCTAATTTTAACTGTGCTTCTCCTCCCTGTGTGTCAACCTCCCCAGATCAGTGGGAAATGTTTAACTTCCCAAGGACCCAGGAGAAACCACCCAACTGCCTGCCTCCCTGGGGCTCCTCCTAGCAGGTGATGTGAAAGGCAGATGTGCTGCTGCTCCAAAAGCCCATAAAGAAGCAAAGCAGGCACAGATCCTCTGCCTTCAAACCCACCGTGGCCTCTTCACCTCAAAAATAAGAAGATTAAAGAATACAAAGCAAAGATGAAATTTGAGAGATGAAACTGACTGCCACAGAGCCTTTTGCTTTTGCCTTTTGTATTTGCTTTTGCCTTTTGTATTTGCTTTGCTGGTTCCTTGCTTCTGTTTGCTCTTTTATTTTGCTTTGTATTTGCTTTGGCCTTTTTATCCACAGGAGGCAAAATTTGCATAAGGAAGTGATGCAAGAAGTTGCATCATCTGGGCCCTTCAATCACCTTGGGCCATCTGCAGTGGTTTGGGTCTCCACCATCTCACATGTTCAAAGGGACAGAAAGCCATCTTCTGGTCTTTGCCAGGCTGGGCTATTCTCCCTCCTCCTGCTCATCTTCTATGTTCATGCTGTGTCTTTTCCACACAGCAGTAATTGGAAAAGAATCTGCCACAGCATCTTGTGCCAGCTCTGGGCAAAAGTCTGCTCTGGGCTTTCTTCACCAAATCTTCAAATGCTGTTTTCCAGGTGACCTGGCCCCCGAGGAAGAGGAGAACTTCACTTTGACACTGGACACCTTCCTTCATGTGCAGCAGCTCAGGAAGAAGAGGCTGCGAGATTTCTGCAGCCGATCAGGCAGAGGCAGCACACTGCCAAGGAGCCAGGCGGAGAGAGCCCACCTGCTCTCACATTTGAGGGTAAGCACCAAGCTTGACCTCCTCTACTGCCAGGTGCCATCTACAGGGATGGAGGAATGGCAGCAGCTTTTGGAGAAGCTAGAGGAGAAGGCAAACCTGACACTCCCAGTGCCACTTCCATATCCCCGGCAGCATGCTCAGGGGACACAACTGAGAGACTTCAACCTGACGGAGACAGAAACCATGCTAAGGTCTTACACCAAGGTGCTATTTGTCAGGGACCCTTTCCACAGGCTGATCTCCACATTCATGCAAGGCATGGGAAGCAGCCCTTCCTTCAGCAGCTTCATTCAGGATGTGCTAGGCAGTGGCCAGCACAACGCCAGTGCTGCTTGGGAACCACTCGTCAGCCTCTGCCAGCCCTGCTCTGTCCACTATGACTTTGTGGTGGTGTTTGGCTTCTTCAGGCAGGAGCTGAGCCACGTGCTGCAGCGAGCTGGGTTGCCTGTGGACAGCCTCCTCCTCCTGGACTTCACCGACACCCAGGTGAGGTGGACCTACAGCTGGTTGTCAGAGCAGATGTTGAAGGAGCTGTCCCCCCAACAGAAGCAGCAACTCTCTCGTTTCTACCAGTGGGATCTTTCTGCTTTCCCATTTTCTAGCAGTTTTCTGACACGCCTCCCCAGCACCCCACAGCCCTGGTAGAAACAACCCAGCCAGAGCTTCGAGGAGCATTGATTCCTGGGGAAGTTGGTTGACAACCCCTCAGGCTGTGCTGCCATCTAGTGAGAGCTGGACAGGCTGAGAGCTGGCTACAGTCAAACCTCATGAAGGTCAATAAGGACAAGGGCAGGATCCTGCATCTGGGGAGGACACCAGGACAGGTTAGGAGCTGCCCTGCTGGAAAGCAGCTCCATGGAGAAAGACCTTGGAGTGCTGGTGGGCAGCAAGTTCTGCATGGGACAGGAATATGCCCTGGTGGCTAAGAGAGACAATGGTACCCTGGGGGGCATCAGGCAAAGTGTGGCCAGCAGGGCCAGGGAGGTTCTGCTCCTCCTCTGCTCTGCCCTGCTGAGACCACACCTGGAATACTGAGTCCAGTTTTGGGCTCCCCAGTTCAGGAGAGACAGAGACCTGCTGGAGAGAGTCCAGCAGAGAGCCAGGAGGATGCTTAGGGGACTTGAAGAGAGACCTATGAAGAGAGACTGAGAGGCCTGGGGCTGTTTAGTCTGGAGAGGAGAAGACTGAGAGGGGATCTGATTGATTCCCATCAGTATCTGAGGTGTGGGTGTCAAGGGGAGGAGGCCAAGCTTTTTTTTGGTGGTGCACAGTAATAAGACAAGAAATAACAGGTTCAAACTTGAGCATAGAAGGTTTCAGCTCAAGATGAGGAGAAACTTCTTTACAGTGAGGGTGACAGAGCCCTGGAGCAGGCTGCTCAGAGAGGTTGTGGAGTCTCCTTCGCTGGAGACTTTCAAAACCCACCTGGATGCATTCCTGTGAGGACTACCCTGGGTGATGCTGCTCTGGCAGGGGAGTTGGTCTCAAAGATCTCTGGAGGTCCCTTCTGACCCCTGACATCCTGTGATACTGTGAGAATTCTGCCTTCCTTCATGTGACACTGACTGGACACTGCTCATTAAAGAACAACAATGAAAGTTGCCAATTAGAACTGACCTAAAACAATCACCACCACCTTGATGCCTCTCTTCCATGCAGGGACATGTGATTAATGGTGTTAAGACATTGGATGGCCTCCTCCATTCTCCTCACAAACTAACTATCCAGCTGCAGCAATAACTGTGGGTAACGCTCCGCAGCCTAGCCAGATGGCATGGTTCCTCTTGAGGAATCCCCTCTGCGGGAGAGCAGCAGCAAATTCCCAGTGACAGGTGACATTAGAACCATGCATCCATGCTGTATTTTGCTGGCAGCTACTGGGGAAGGAACATTTTCTCCTCATGGGTAGCTTTTTCCTTCCAGTGGTTACCTGCTGAACTCCCATGTGCTGAGATGTGCATGGAGGGATGAGGCACAGCACCCAAGCAAAGCATAGTGCTGTGTGCTTGCACCTGGAGAGCTGCCCTTGGACAGCTCTGTAGTGCAGCCCACATCTTAGGTTGGATCATCTCTTCCTGCCAGCCCTTCACAACATATCCCAGCCCTTCTCTAAGGTGCCTGGCCATTAGTTCCACGGGAAAGCAATGCATGAAATGCTAAGACCCAGAGAGGTGAAATGAAAATCGCAGCTTTGTGTTCTTTACTAGGGTCCCTGTCTTCCCCCACAGCCCAGCCAAGTGTTACAATGACCTCTTTGTAAACTCCTTCTAGTACCCAAGCTTCCATTTCCCCCTCAAGAGCAGTTTCTGTGATTACTGGAGGTTAGGAGGAAGTTCTATACAGAGAGAGGGATTGCCCATTGGAGTGGGCTGCCGGAGGAGGTGGTGGAGTTGCCATCACTGGAGGTGTTCAGGAAGAGACTTGCTAGGGTGCTTGGTTGCATGGTTTACTTGATTAGGTGGTGTTGGATGATAAGTTGGACACGATGATCTTGAAGGTCTCTTCCAACCTGGTTTATTCTATTCTATTCTTCTATTCTACTTTGCTGTGCTGACTGTACTAATCACCTCCTTAGCAGAAGCTGTGCGGGTTTTGATTATTGAACTCATCACTGGCCTCTCAAGATCCTGTTGGGGTTGTCAATGAATGCTCAGGTCCATGTAAATGAGGTCAGTTGCTCAGCCTTCATCTATTGATGTTGTGATCTTGTCACAGAAGGCCACCAGGTTGGCCAGGCAGGACCTGCCCCTGGTGGAGCTGTGCTGACTGCACCCAATCACCTCCTGTGCTGGGTGGGGTTTGTTTATTGATCTTATCATTGGCCTCTCAAGATCCTGCTGGGGCTGTCAATGAATTCTCTCCTCTCCCAGAGGAGTGCAACAGCCTGGGAGCAGCCACATGAAGCACCCAGCAATCACTGCAAGCCAACAATTCACACCTGAATGTCATTTTAATCTCCATTCTGTCTCAAGAGCACTGGTTTCACACCCTGCCCTTTTGCCACCCCTCCCACCCCAATTTCCCCCTTTTTCCCCTCAAACCCAGGGCACCTGGGCTCTGCTGCAGTCTCCTCCCACCCCAATTTCCCCCTTTTTCCCCTCAAACCCAGGGCACCTGGGCTCTGCTGGTCTCCTCCCACTCCAATTTCCCCCTTTTTCCCCTCAAACCCAGGGCACCTGGGCTCTGCTGCAGTCTCCTCCCACCCCAGGGGCGGCCACTTTGCCCTCCCCACCCTCTCCACTATTTAGTGCCTCCCGGGAAGGGCAGCAGCCCTAAGCTGAGCCCTTCGGGGCTGAGGATCCTCCTCTCACCTCAGGTCAGTGCCCACGGTGCACACTGGGTGATGGTGGTGGTGACAAAAGGCCGGGGGGCCTGCTGGCCCCCCGGTTGTTAGGGCCAACATTGACTCCCCCCATCCCCTCCACGGGTGCTGGCTGGGGCTCCTCAGTGGGGCAGAGCTCTCATCATGCCCACTGATACCCTTGGAACTCCCAAGGGCTGCTGCAGCCCCTTTCACTTAGCTGAGAACCTGCCAGGCAGGCTGCAGGATGGAGCAGACAGCCAAGTGCCTGAGGAAGAGCAGCCTCCAGCTGGACACAACAGACCTGGACTCTGGCTCAGTCCCCCAAGGTAAGTGAGCTGCCCCTGGCTCTGCTGGGGCTGGCCCTGGACCCTTCAGGAGGAGGGATGTCGTGCAAGGGGGGTACAGCACAGCCAGGGCAGGCACAGCTCCCCACTGCTGACCCTCCACAAGCTATCAGCTTCCCCCCAGGCCTGGGGAAACCACAGACTCACAAAGGCTGGGAAAGCTCTCACAGCTAACCCTGAGCTCAGCAGTCCCCCCAGCACCACCATGGCCACACAGTGCTGGAACACCTCCAGGGCAAACAACCAGCAGTGTGTGGGTTCAGCCTGGATGTTGGGGAGAAGCTGGGCAGCTCTTCAGCCCCTCTGAGCCAGGGCTCCCCAGCAGTCTGGCCTGCATCAGCAGTGGTGTGGGCAGCAGGAGGAGAGCAAGGATTGTCCTCCTCAACTGGGCACTGGGGAGGCCACAGCTAGAGTGCTGGGTTCAGTTTTGGGGCCTCACTCCCAGAAGGACCTTGAGAGCTGGAGCAGGGTCAGAGAAGGGCAACAGAGCTGGGTGTGGTAGTTTTAGGCTATTCCTTTAAAATTTTTCACAGATCTTGAGTAGAAAAGTAGTAAAATGTAAATAAGTCACTATTGGGTGTAAAGAGGAAAACAAAGGTAATTCCAAACAATCCCACTGGAGAGATGTCTAAGATACTGTTCTCAAAACAATTTTCTCTTCTTAGCTCTAGAGAGATACTGACTTGCTTCTGCTTGACCTTGGCTGCATTCTTTTGGTATTAACATTCCTCTGCTCCTTTCTCCCTCCTTTTTTTCAGGGGGAGGCAGGGAAGGAGAATTTAGTAGCTTCCCCTGGCTTCTGACCAGGGGGGTTCATTAATTGTAAGTACCTGCAGATATTGTAACTACTGCATATTTTGTACACATTCGTGGCTTTTCATTGTGGATTGTAGTTTTGGCTTGTAAATGCAGCTTCCATTTGCTCCCAATTGAGCTGGTCCAGTAAAGTTAAGGGTGTGTGTGTGTGTGTGTAATTTCAACCCACTACACTGAGGAAGGGTCTGGAGGGTCCAGCCATCAACCCAACACCACCCCCTACCCCTTTCCAATGGCCACTAAACAATATGCAGAACTGGTGTGGAGCTCTGCTTTCCTGGAGAGGGCTAAAGGTCTGCCTGTTAGTGAATGAATTCACCCATTGGCACTTCAGGCTTCAGCTTTCTGGGGAAGGTGGGAACCAACCTCCACTTATTCTCACACTACCTCCATTTACTCTTCATATGAATTTACACCATAGCAGCAGTTCCCTCTCCTGGAGAAAACAGTGATTGGACAATTAAATATGAAAGCTCCATGAGTCAGTGGGTGAGCCACAGCAACATAGATACTCTGTACATATATTTTTTCCTTTGCAGTCCTAGTGTCTTGTGGGCCTTCAGGTGTAAGCTCAGTTTCTTGAGGAGAGTTTTCTCCTCAATCTTCCTCTTCACACACGCACACACCACGGCTTGAAGGTTCCTGGCTCAGCAGAAGGGCACTAGAGAGAGAGAGTGGGGGGGGGGGGGGGGGGGAGGGGGAGGGGAGGAGAATCACTTTAGCAAGGACAAAACTAGAAAGGGGGAGATTCAGATTGGCTGTGAGGAAGAAGCTGTTCCCCATGAGGGTGGGGAGAGCCTGGCACAGGCTGCCCAGGGAGGTGGTGGAAGCCTCCTGCCTGGAGGTGTTTGCAGCTAGGCTGAAGGTGGCTGTGAGCAACCTGCTGTGGTGTGAGGTGTCCCTGCCCATGGCAGGGGGTTGGGACTGGCTGAGCCTTGAGGTCTCTTCCAACCCTAACAGTTCTATGATTCTAACTGAAGGTCCTGGCCTGGGTTCAGAGTGCCTTACCACACTCCCATTGAGGTGGATGATTTGGCACCCTCAAAGATCTGAGCTCATGGCTCTTCAGTTAGCTGTTGGAAGGCCTGATGGATGTGCAGTGTGTGCCCCAGTCCTTCTCCCCAGGCAGTGGTGCCTGCCCAAGCAGGTGTTAGGTGAGAAGGGCTGAGGTACCTGGGTTTTGCTGCTATCCACAGCTGGGTCCCAGCTCACAAAGCCTGGAGGATGCCCACATGGTCAGGCAGCTGTGGTTTTCTAAGTCACAAAGGAGTCAGCAGGACTATGTGTAAGGACCCACGTCTATGTAGCACTTTCACAGCACTGAGTAACCCATGGAGAGAGTGAAAGGTTTGACTGTTTCACTCCTTCCTACCAAGCTCACAGCCCTGAAGGAGACTCCTGTGGCCTTAACATTCAGGAGATTAGAACATTTTCAGTGGCACTTTTCTCTCCCTCCCTGAGGGACACCACTAAATCACAGGGTGGATCTGCAAAGTCAGTGGTGGTGACTCCCTAAAAGATTATAGGAGAATTAGGTCAACAGGTTAGTGCCTTTGTTCAACAGGCAGCACTGGGAAGATGAAGGGATGAGCAGCAACTTCCTGGATGTTGTGTGGCAGCACCTCCTGCAGTGGGAGCCTGAGCAGTGTGGGTCTGTGGAGTTGTCTCGTTTGGAGGCATGTTAAAGGAGGGATAGCACTCATAAAATCAAAACATCTGCTTAAGAAGGGCCCCATCCTCTCCATCCTTCTCTAAAGCCAGACCAGCACACAGACTCCCTGGGGTGGAGGCTGGCTAAGGAGCAGGCAGTGGAGCCAGGAGCTGTTACCATTTTGGTGAAGATGTCCACGCAAGCGTTGCGGATCCTCTCAGGGGTGGCAGGGCTGTCCATCCTGAAGGGTTCAGTCACACCAGAGTCCTGCCTTGCTGCATAGATGGCATCTTTGATGGCATAAAACACTGAGGCAGACAGGAACAGAGGTGGCTCTCCCACAGCCTAGACAGAGCAACAAGCAAAGAGTGAGGTTGGAGCCCAAAACAGTCCTGGCTCTGGAAAGGCTTTAAAGAGGCTAACAGAAAGCTGAGCGAGCCCTGGGAGAGAACTGGGAACTGTTTGCATTCCCCATTCCTTCTTCTTTGTAACTGCTCAGAGAGGAAACACAACTTCAAAACAGACACCAGTTTGCCAGGTGTGATCAGTGAGGAAAGCCTGAGGTCAACCTCCAGCCAGTTTAAGAAGAAACAGCAGGAAAACACAAGCTCCCTGACACAGCAAGGCTGTTATGGAGGAGAAATGGACTAACCCCTTCCCATAACCTTTTGGGTGGTGCTGGAATTGCAGCAGAGGGAATTCAGAGAAGGCAGTGGTGAGCTGTCTGGGCAGAGGCATGATGCTCCATTACTGGAGGTCCCTGCAAACCAGCAGGAATGCCTTCCTCGGGGATTACATGAGTATTATCCTGTCCTGGGGTCCCTGGCAGCCTCTTTTTTTTTTTCTTAATTCTGTTATCAGCACTAATCATCACAAAGTTCTCCTCATTTACAGAGATGCTCCTGTGGGTGGAATGGAAATGGAGATTGTAAGGAGGCTGGCCAGATGTACTCAGAAATGGATATTGGCAGTTGAATCCTAATCATTGATGCCATCCTCACAAACAGCACTGACTGCAGTAGAAGCAGCTGAAGGGCAAGTGGACATTTAAGGGTGACAGGAGCACTGTGAGACTGTAAAGAAAGTGAGACATGAAAACTCAGACACAAAGTCTTGATACATCAAATGTAGGGAAATGGCACTGCTGGAGCAGGCTGCCCAGGCAGGTGGCAATCACCAGCCCTGGATGAGCTTAAAAAAAGGAGTAGATGTGGCACTTTGAGACATGGTGTAGTGGTCATAGAGGTGTTGGGTAGAAGGTTGGACTTGATGATCTTAGAGGTCTTTTCCAACCTGAGTGATTCTACGGTGCTGCTAAATGTTATCTGGTGCCAGGAAGGGCAACCAGGGAGCTGACACACAGAGGGAGGTTGGCAGTTTCAGCAGAACTAGCACAGCAAAGTCACTTCATTTCTCTCTAGCGGACAATCAGGGCAGCAATGCACGGCTTGGTTTGGTTCTTCCTCCCCGTAAAGGAAGACAGCAGGAAAAAAACCCAAGATTAATTATTTACACTCAGGCATCATTATCACACTCAGCCCTACAGAGCTAGACAGCCATGAGAGCTGCGGGTCACCCAGGCATACCTTGGATGAGTAAACTGCCTTGCTGTTTGGGCAGTCACGCAGAAGGGACACGTAGAACTCCGTGGGGATGTCTCCAAAAGCTGGGATCTTGTACATGCCAGGTCCTCGAGTGTACAAGTTCCCTTCAGGAGAGTAGCGTAGCTCCTCCATGGTAAAGAGCCCAAGGCCTTGGACAAATGCTCCTTCTATCTACAAACACATCCAAACAAGGTTACATTCAGGGTTTTATTGCTGTTGTCCTTCCCTGCACTAGAACAAGCATTGATGATTTTGCCGTCCCCTCCTGATTTCACAGAATCACAGAACTGTCAGGGTTGGAAGGGTCCTCAAGGATAGGACCCATCTTATCACTCCCTGATGCCCTAAAAAGTCCCTCCTCAGCTTTCTTGTAGCCCCCTCCAGATACTGGAAGGCCCTCCCAACCCCTAATATTCCTTGAAGCAGCAACACTTACCTGCCCTATATCTATGGCTGGGTTCAGACTGGTGCCAACATCCATCACAATGTCTGTACGAACATTCTGAAGGGCAGAAATAAAGAACAGATCACCACAGAACACTGAAACCGGCACACCAGGGATTTGGAGGAGGAGGAGTAATGCAGCCAACCACTACCTTCACTTGGCCAGTATTCAACAACCTATTTCAGCTCAACTCTTCATACTGATTTCTAATCTGATTTTGTCCCAGCAGTAAATCAAAGGAACTCACTGCAGTTTTCCCTAGGGATCCAACAGACCAAATTTCTATTAGTTCCCAGATAGGAGTGTAACCAACTAGGTCACATCCTCTGCTCCCCACTCCCCTTTCCCCTCTCCTCTTTCTAAAAGTGCTATTTTAAATGATTAACTCAATTCCAATATGTTTCTGTTCCTAAGTGCTAACACAGTGCTGCTATCTCTTACTTAAGCCCACCCAATAACTTCTGCAATCATTCATTAAGTCTCTTGCTATCCCTGCAGGGCAGATAATGATCATTTTATTATACTTCATGGATTGTTGCACTGTGAAACAGAGGAGTTAAGAAACTTACTGAAGGTCACACCACACCAATGGCAGAGCTGAGAACAGGCTGACACCCACCACTTGTTTGTGAACGTTTCCTTGCCTTGAACACAGAAGACAATTTCAAGTGCTGACCTCCTCACCTTGTGGTCACCTGTCAGGCAATCTATCTCCACCTCGGAGCAGGCCACACCATAACTGAAGTAGCAGAATGGTTTCCCTTCGTTCTTTTCAAAGTTGTAGCCGAGGTCAGGAATTCTTGAGACAAAGGAAAACAAAACCAGGTTTATTTCCATGAGCATTCAAAGTGAACACAAACACATTACAGCTCACAGTCCACTGCCACTTAGTCACTTTTGTTTTGATCACCGAGCCCTTGCGGCAATGAAAAGTGTAAACAGCTATCAGCAGAAATCTGCTAAAGCTGCACTGTCTTCCCAAACCTCACTGAACTACCAAACTATCACAGCATCAACCAGGCTGGAAAAGACCTCAGAGATCATCAAGTCCAACCTGTCACCTAATCCCTAACATCTCCTGACAACCAAACCATGGCTCCAACTGCCACATCCAATCCCCTCTTGAATACCTCCAGGGACAGTGACTCCACCACCTCCCTGGGCAGCACATCCCAATGGCCAATTACTCTTTCTGGGAAGAACTTGCTCCTCGCCTCTAGCCTAAACCTCCCCTGGCACAGCTTGAGACTGTGTCCTCTTGTTCTGGTGCTGGGTGCCTGGGAGAAGAGACCAACCCCCACCTGGCTACAACCTCCTATTTTGGCCATCTCTCCTTTTTCCAGGAATCTCAGGGCTTGTGCTGACTGTTGTCTGGAATATTGTGTACAGTTTTGGGCTCCCCAGTTAAAGAGGGAGGGGGAAATGCTTGAGAGAATTCAACAGAGATATGGGGATGATTAAAGCAATGGAACATCTGCCTTGTGAGAAAAGGCTGAGACAAGGAACAGTGGAGAGAAATACTTGACCATAGAAGGTTTCAGCTCAACATGAGAAACTTCTTTACAGGGAGGGTGATGAAGCCCTGGAGCAGGCTGTCCAGAGAGGTTGTGGAGTCTCCTTCTCTGGAGACTTTCCAACCCCGCCTGGATGCATTCCTGTGCAGACTGCCCTGGGTGATCCTGCTCTGGCAGGGGGGTTGGGCTGGATGATCTCTGGAAGTCCCTTCCAACCTCTCATGTTCTATGACTCTATGATGATTCTAACCTAAACCTAACATTTCTAGGTGAGGAAAGGAAGGTAGCCCTAAGTCAGTGAGACTGGGATAGGAGATGTAAATCCTCCCAGAATTTCTCTGGGAGCAAATCCATTCCACAGAGTAAGAGCTGTACTCTGCAGTATGGCTACTCACTCACCTATAGAACCCCGTGGCTGACAGGCTAACACAGTCCTCATAGGCAGCTTTAATCTGGCAACGTAAAACAAGAGTTTGAAAACATTAACTGTCCAACTGCAAAATAGCTGCCCCAAGACAGATTTCCAGGAGAACATGAACAGAGAGAGCCCAGTGGCAGACACCTGGTATGTCACCCGGCCCCAGCAGTGCCAAGAGAAACGTCATCATGCAGCTGCTACCCCAAACTGCCCAGTCAGCAGCGACCAGGGGCACTGGCAGAGGGATGAGATTTGCTCTTGTTTGCTCAGCTTTCAGCTGCAGGTTAGACTTCCAAACTCAGAGGCAAAGGTTAAACTGACAGTCATCTTGGCTTCAGTGAAGCCAGCGGAAATCCTATCCTGACTTCCAAATGGAGAGAAGAACTTGGGTCTGAAAATGGCCTTAGAGCCTTACAGCAAACCAATCTCTCATTATTGAGGAGACAGAGATGCTGCAGCCAAGGAGCATTACAGGAGGTGGGTGGTAGCTCAACAAAGAGTCATCTTTGTCACAGAAGCTCTTCATTATAAGTCAGTTTTCTTCCTGCCCAAGATTGTAGGCTGACTAGAAGGATACAGGGAACCACTCCAGACATTTATTTGGTCAAGTTTGTCATAGGTAGGTCCCAGGATCTGGAGAAATCTCAGTATTAAACTCCTAAATGATGTTTTGGGGATGACCTCTTCCAAGCTTGGTTTACTTCCCTTGTTGGGTTTTTGTTTCAGCTCTGCTTAGATCTTTGTTAGTGAGATGCAGGAGGCCTGGAGGATATAGCTGCATACAGGGTGACCCAGTTAAGACAATCCCTGACCATGCCCACTTGACTCATGACAGATAAGAAGCAGCTTACCCACTCTTCCCAGGATCCTTTGGGATTAGACTGTTTGATGGGCTCAAGTCTCTTTAAGATAGTCTGACAAGCATTCTAGAAACAGAGAGAGAAGCAGTATTTTAAGGTTTGAAAAGTCATAGTATTGAGAGCCCTGTAAGAGTCTCAGAGAATCTTCTCTTTAAATCAGTGTTCAGGACTTTGGGGTAGCTATATAGGAAGAAACATTGACTATAAAGGATCTTAAAGCAGATCAATTGTGTTGATAGCAAAAGGGAATCACAAATACAGTACAGAACTTTCCAGACCATGACACACAACCTCAGAAATCCACCCATTTATACAGGAACTTCATCTGCACTGAATCACAGCCGGACAGCTTGGCATACCTAGAAAGATGAGCCTATAGCACTGAAAAAAATAATTAATATTCTTGCCAGAAATCAACTTCCTCAGGCAAGCTGTGCAGAGACTTAAAAACAGGCTGAGGGGTTCACTTCTCAGGTGGCATTTCCCTTTGTCTTCAAACCTGAGAATCACCACTACTAAATGAGTCTTTTTCAGTCACATAGCTTGAAAATATATGCTGCACCAGGTCAGATGTGGCCGATTGAGCCTGTCCCCTTAAGAAAGGGAATATGGTGGACGGAAGTTGATAAACGAAAAGAACGGATCTAAACTATTTCATTGGTGAAGTGGGAGGAAGCACCTTCTGAACTGGGAGTGCAGGAGGAGTATCCTGGGCACTCCAGCACTTCTATCTTCAGTCTTGCTTCCGCTCCTCCACAGTGCAGCAGCTCTCTCTGTGCTGGGCTGTCTGCCAAGGCTTTGGCCTTGAAACCGATAAGATATAAGGCCTGTATTAACTGCTTTCCAATTAACACAAAACTGCTTTTAACTTCTTTCTTTCTCTTTCTCTCTCTTTTCTGACCTACTCTGGGGAAAGGGGGGGAGAGAGGGGAGAGCGGAGGTGGGGAACCCCCTCTGCTGAGGGGGGAGCTCTCATTTCTGTGTTACTTTATTGTATATCTTTGTATATATTGTAAATATTGTAAATTTGTATATATTCCCCTGCATATCCTACATTGCTTTGTAAATATACAGCTCCACTGCTTTGCTAATTCAGCTGTGAGTTGTTTTTTTTTCCCTTTCCCTTCAATTTTCCTTCCCTTTACTTTACAGTGGGGAGGGAAGAGGTTTCTTGGCCTTACCCTTCCAACCCCACGACATCAGAGAACTGTGCCCATGTCATTGCTCCAGAAGGATGATTGCTCTGAGTGCATCAACACTTTGAGGGCTTTGATTCTGGAGTCTGGCCCACAAACCATCTGCTATTCATATTTGCAGAATAGTGCATTTGTTACACAATCTCCAACCTAAGCCTCCCCTGGCACATTTTCAGGCCATTTCCTCTCATCCTATTACCTGATACTAGGGAGAAGAGACCAACACCAAACTCACTCCAATCTCCTCAGGGAGTTGTAGAGAGCAATGAGGTCCCTCCTCAGCCTTCTATTCTCCAGACTAAACAACCTCAGTTGCCTCAGCTGCTCCTCACCAGCCCTGTTCTCCAGACCCTTCACCAGCTTTGTGGCCCTTCCCTGGACCTGCTCCAGCCCCTCAATGTTCTTCTTGCAGTGAGGAGCCCAAAACTGACCCCTGTTATTTGAGGTGCAGCCTCACCAGCACCCAGTACAGGGGCATGATCACTGCCCTGCTTCTACTGGCCACAGTATTCCTGATCCAGGCTAGAATGCTGGTGGCCTTCTTGGCCACCCACTGGCTCATAGTCAGTCAGCTGTCAACCAGCACCCTTAGGTCCTTTTTTCAGCCAGGCAATTTTCCAGCCACTCTGCCCCAAGCCTGCAGCATTGCTGGGGGTTGGTGTGAGCCAAGTGCAGGATGAGGCCACATTAATTATTAAGAGGCTACTTGTTTAAATGGATGCTTTGTTCTGTTAATTTGGAGCAATCACAAACACTCCAATTTAGAACTACAAAACTGAAGAGAACCTGAAAGAGCTTGAAAACAAATGTGGTCATTCTTCCAATACCAGCAGTGGCTATAGCAGGTAAAAGAGTTCTGAGTCATCCTTAGCCTTGGAACTGCCTTTTGGTGGTCATATTTTCCTTGAGCAATAGATAAATACCCATCAACCTGTCACGCTGTGGAGCCCTAGCTCACAGCCCACTAGTCTGAGTAACTTGGTTTCCATACATGGACGGCCATGCCGTTGATGTCCGCACTGACAGATGCAGCTGTCGGGGAGGTGTTTGGGACGGTGTTTGTGCTGGTCTCGCTGATGTAAATCTTGGAGGTGGGGACTCCCAGGGATCTGCTAGCCACCTGCAGAGCAAAGGTAAAGAGCTAGTAAGCAGCTGCTCTTATACAGAATCACAGAATGTTAGGGGCTGGGAGGGACCTTGAGAGATCATCCAGTCCATAGCAGGAGCACCTAGCGCAGGTCACACAGGAACTCATCCAGGCAGGTTTTGAATATCTCCAGAGAGGGAGACTCTACAACCCCCCTGGGCAGTCTGCTCCGATGTTCTGTCACCCTCACAGCAAAATAATTCTTCCTCCTGTTTCCATGGAACTTCCTAAGCCTCAACTTCCACCCATTGTCCCTCATGCTGGCACTGGGCATCACCCAGCAGAGCCTGGCTCCAGCCTCTGGGCACTCACCCTGCACATCTTTATAAACATTGATGAAGTCACCTCTCAGTCTCCTCTTCTCCAAGCTGAAGAGCCCCAGCTCCCTCAGTCTCTCCTCATAGTTATCATTCATTGCTTATACTACTGGGATCCACACTGCAACCTCTACCCTCCCTCCCAGCCTAAATGTAACTTTTCTTGCAGGCTCAGCTGATGTGGTGTCTGAGGGCTAGCCAGGACATTGGTATGCTTGCCCTTCACAGCCTGAGTGTGTGAGAGACACATACACATGGCCGCAATTACTTACACTTAGTTATTGTCAGACTAGAATCATAGAAGTCATAAAATACTAGAATCACTAAGCTTGGAAAAGGCCTCCAAGATCATCCAGTCAAACCATCAACCCAACGCTACCATGACCATTAAACCATGTCCCCACGTACCCTGTCCACAGGTTTCTTGAACACCTCCAGGGATGGTGACTCCACCACCTCCCTGGGCAGCCTGTTCCAGTGCCTGACCACTCTTGCAGCAAAGAAATGTTTCCTGATCTCCAACCTAAACCTCCTCTGGCACAATTTTAGGCCATTTCCTCTCATCCCATCACTGGTTACCTGGGAGGAGAGACTAACACCAGCCTCACTCCAATCTCAGGTTGTTGTAGAGAGCAGTGAGATCTCCCCTCAGCCTTTTCTTCTCCAGACTAAACAACCCCAGCTCCCTCAGCCACTCTTCATCCACCATGCCCTCCAAACCCCCTCACCGCTCTTCTCTGGACACCCTCCAGGCCCTCAATGTTCTCTTTCAACGGTTACAAGAATCAGAGAATGAAAAGTGCTATTAGGCTTCCTTTCATTTCCCTGCCAAAGCAATGTTGTTCCCTTAGGCCTTTTTAACTACAAATGCGTTAAGCATAGGCAGAGAAACATTTGCAACAGGACTAATTTGTGTACAAAATAGGCGTAAACCATATTATAATGGGATGAGATTATGTAGCCAGAGTAGCTAGATTGTAAACATGACCTGCATTACCTACATAATCTGGGGAAGACAAAGAAGAATCTAATTCTCCCACTCAGTTGTGATAATCCCCTGGAAATGTAGCACTGCTGCTAAAACAATTAAGAGGAATTAGGCATGATTTGTTCCCTTGGCATGCACACAGAAGAAGTGTCAAGCTTTCTGAGGCAATATGCAGGCTGAGTGTAATTTTCCTGGAAGGATGTCTCATTCCTTTTTAAGCCCAAGGTCATTGTTACCTGAATCATTTTGGTGTGAAGCCCTTGACCCATCTCGGTGCCGCCATGCGTGATTAACACAGATCCATCTGTATACACATGGACCAGAGCTCCAGCCTGTAAAAATGAGAATTAATCCAAGAGTCATCACAAATGAACTGGTGAACTACTTAAAGCGTTTCAATTGCAAACTACAGAGATAAATCATTTGGAAGCAGATCAGTGTGGTTCTTTGGTGGCATTAAGGCCATTCATTTACACTTGAGGTGAGTTCAGTTTAAGTCTCACCGGCTCACTAGAAATTCTAATGACCTAACAAACCTCAGGTTGTATTTTCAGCTCAAAAAGAAAGTGAGGTAACCCAAACCTGGCCCTGTGAAAATGACGCAGCCTTCACCTTGTCTTGGTCTAATGAGCAGCCAGGCAGAAAGGGACCTGGGGATACTGGTTGACAGTAGGCTGAACATGAGCCAGCAGTGTGCTCAGGTGGCCAAGAAGGCCAAGGGCATCCTGGCCTGCATCAGGAAGAGTGTGGCCAGCAGGAGCAGGGAGGTCATTCTGCCCTGCGCTCAGCACTGGTTAGGCCACACCTCGAGTCCTGTGTCCAGCTCTGGGCGCCTCAATTTAAGAAGGACATTGAGACTCTTGAAGGTGTCCAGAGAAGGGCAACAAAGCTGGGGAGGGGTCTGGAGCACAGTCCCGTGAGGAGAGGCTGAGGGAGCTGGGGTTGCTTAGCCTGCAGAAGAGGAGGCTCAGGGGAGACCTTCTTGCTCTCTGCAACTCCCTGAAGGGAGGGTGTAGCCAGGTGGGGGTTGGTCTCTTCTCCCAGGCACCCAGCAGCAGAACAAGAGGACGCAGTCTCAAGCTGTGCCAGGGGAGGTTTAGGCTGGAGGGGAGGGCAAAGTTCTTCCCAGAAAGAGTAATTGGCCACTGGGATGTGCTGCCCAGGGAGGTGATGGAGTCCCCATCCCTGCAGGTGTTCAAAAAAGTCTTGGATGTGGCACTTGGAGCCATGGTTTACTTGTCAGGAGGTGTTAGGGTCATAGGTTGGACTTGATGATCTCTGAGGTCTTTTCCAACCTGGTATATTCTATGATTCTATGAATTGTTCTTTTGCAGCAAAAGGGGCAAAATAAAATTAAATCACTGACACAAAGGATTGGATAGGATGGAAAGTTTAAATGGAAAGGCTGTTCACAGCTACATACAGCAGTACAAAGCATATAATACACAAAGATCCACAGTCTGAGTTTAACACAGAAGCTCATTAAGCCAAAGCTTCACACAAACCTCCCTTTAAACCAGGCTAACAAAACCCAAACCTTCCTGCCCCCCCAACCAAGCCTCTCTGCCCTCTGTACCACACCATTGTGATGCAGCACAAAATTCAGCTAGGCAACTCCAGGCCCCAATTAGGCAGCTCCAGGCCTAATTGTCAGCATTGCCAAGGCTGACACCAGGCCTTACTCCCCCACCAAGAGAGATAAGAGCCTGGGCATCCTTCCCAGGAGGAGAGAGGGAGGGAAAAGTGAAGCGAATTGATTTCGCAGCCAGATTTATAGGGATGCAGGATTTATGGGTAGGAAATACATCTTCCAGTCCCCCTCCTGGACAGCCTAGCCCCTCTGGAGCTCTGTCACTTTGTGGTTCTTAAAGGCACCCACAGCCTCTTAAAGGCCACACAGCTGAACTTGCTAACAACACTGGCAGGTCAGACACAGGAACAGCATTTTGACTATTGAGGAAGAGGGACCAGGCAGGGAAATGAACAGAACACAATATCAGCTGCACTGAGGTGTCTGTGAGACAGGCTAAACTGTTGTGCTGCTCATTTTGGCATGAGCAAAGCAGGCTCTCTCTTAACTATTTCACTCCTTCTCTGATAAGCCCCAGTTCATTTCAAATGGGGGAGGCAGCATAAATCTAACTTCTCAGCTGAAAGGCTGAA
This sequence comes from Melanerpes formicivorus, assembly GCF_026170545.1. NCBI lineage: Eukaryota > Metazoa > Chordata > Aves > Piciformes > Picidae > Melanerpes > Melanerpes formicivorus. Next base: position 12,475,120 of record NW_027142378.1, read on the forward strand.
GGACACTCACAGACCTGGTTGAGAAATGGGACAGTGAAACTGATGCCAAATTTGGTAGGAGTGATGCACATCCCTCTCTTCTTCCAGCGATTCTGCCTGCAAGGAGAGAACGTTATTCATATGCCCAGGAAGCTTTCATCACAACTCAGTTCTTTCCCTCTGGCAGCTTGGGAGTCAAAGCAGCTATGAATTTAGAATTAGAATTAACCAGGCTGGCACAGCTTGAGACTGCGTCCTCTTGTTCTGCTGCTGGGTGCCTGGGAGAAGAGACCAACCCCCACCTGGCTACAACCTCCCTTCAGGGACTTGGAGAGAGCAAGAAGGTCTCCCCTGAGCCTCCTCTTCTGCAGGCTAAGCAGCCCCAGCTCCCTCAGCCTCTCCTCACAGGGCTGTGCTCCAGACCCCTCCCCAGAGTTGTTGCCCTTCTCTGGACACCTTCAAGAGTCTCAATGTCCTTCTTAAATTGAGGTGCCCAGAGCTGGACACAGGACTCGAGGTGTGGCCTAACCAGTGCTGAGCGCAGGGCAGAATGACCTCCCTGCTCCTGCTGGCCACACTGAAAATACCTGAGTGAGATACAGATGGAGTTAATCAGTAGATTTTATGAAAGGTTGCTTTCGTTTATGGGTCCCAACATGAAGAAATCCAACCCGACCATGCTCCTTCAGGCATTATGGAAGCAGTTGTCTGCACTAATAACTATTCAGTTGTATACAGGCAAACTGGGGGGAAAAAAAGACTTTAAGGTGGTGTAAAGCCTCAACAAATTGTCTTGGCAGTTCCTTTGAAAAGTCTAGCTGGACTTAAGAGCCTCCCCATCTTTTCCTACATTTCTCTTCACAAACCATGCTGTGCTAGGTCTGATCACTGCCTTATTTAAGCTATCAGCTCACTGATGGAATGAAAGAATTCATGAAGGAGTCCCAAAAGGAGACATTTTTAGAAGTCACTCTGCAGCTACGGGGTCTATCTGGATGTCACTCAAATTGCTAAGAGAACTTCAAAAGTTAACAGGCAACAAATGCACTCAGTACCAAGACAGCTCCACAACACCTACTTGTTGAATTCTTCAATCAGTTTCTTCCTGGCATGATAGCTGGAGCTTGACAAACACTCATCCCAGCATCTTCGTAGAGTAAATCCCTCCAGCTTTTGGTTAAAATGAGTCAGGTCTCCTTCATGATAGAGATTGAGCTTCCTCACCTGGCCAGAGAGACATAGACAGGACATGCCAAGTTCAGTGCTTCAGACTAGGTCTTTGCATTGGATGACATCAAAAGTATGTTGAGTCCCAGTTTTACTTCTCTGCTTACTCTATAAACCAACAGAATTAACAGACCCATATCTGTGGGCCACAAGGATGATGCAAGGGCTGGAGCACCTCTGCTATGAGGACAGGCTGAGGGAGCTGGGGGTGTTCAGCCTGGGGAAGAGAAGACGCCAGGCGGACCTTAGAGCTGCCTTCCAATACCTGAAGGGATCCTGCAGGAAGGCTGTAGAGGGGCTTTTCGTAAGGGTATCTAGAGACAGGACACGGGGAATGGTTTGAAGCTGAGGGAGAGCAGGGCTAGACTGGATTTAGGAAGAAGTTCTTCAGACTCTGGAAGAGGTTGCCCAGGGAGGCTGTAGATGCCTCCTCCCTGTGGGTGCTCAAGGCCAGGTTGGACAAGGCCTAGAGCAGCCAAGTCTAGTTGAGAGGTGTTCCTGCCCGTGGTATGGAAGTAGGAGGTCTCTTTCAACTGAAGTCATTGTATGATTCTATCGTTTGTGAGAAAATGGAGCTAAGACATTAAGGTTGGGAATTTTCAAGAGATTGGGAGTTAAGCACATTGTTAGCAAGATTAAGAGTGGTCAGGCATTGGAATGTGCTGCCCAGGGAGGTGGTGGGGTCCCCAAGCCTGGATGTGTTTGAAGGTGGTTTGGATGCAGTGTTTGGGGGATATGGTTTAGGGGTGAACCTTGTACGGTAGGGTCGTGCATCGGACTTGGTGATCCTGAGGGTCTTTCCCAACCTGAGTGTTTCTGTGATTAAGGTATCTGGTGCCTCTCCCTAAAGCAGGAGTTACAAATGGAGGCTACTGGGGGGGTTCAATGAAGCAGAAGATAACCCATGCTATGATACGGCTGTCATGGGCAGTTCCCAAGAGCTTGCCCAAGGACAGCAGCCCCCTGAAAGGGTGTGGGTGGAACTATACCTCCTCAGGTGGCAGGCCACACTTCTGAGCAATGTCGCTCATCCAGCACTCAGCAATCATCATTCCCTGTGGCCCCCCAAAGCCACGGAAGGCTGTGTTGGAAGGCAGGTTGGTCTTGCAAACAAAGCCTGTGCTGCTGACATTAGGGATATTGTAGGAGTTATCCAAATGTAAGAGGGCTCTGTCCAAAACCTGGCAAAGAGAAGAAGTGGAGGTGAACACTTTTTACATGACTCACATATCAGACTTCTCCCTAGCTGCCAAAGCCAGGCTGGAAAGCTCTGAAGCTGATTTGCAATAGCCAGCACTTCCTCTTGCACCCTGCAGCTCCACTGCCAACATTGCTGGGTGAGCAATGACGTGCAGCCAGTACTCCCTCCTGTTTGCGAGGAAGTGTTCAGTGGTATCCTCCTGAGGGACAGGACAATAAGCACACTTCTATTACAGGAAGGAGCTGGACATGCTGGAGCATGTTCAGAGAAGGGCCACAAGGATGATCAGAGGGCTGGAGCTGCTCTGCGATGGAGAGAGACTGAGAGAGTTGGGGTTGTGCAGTCTGGAGAGGAGAGAGCTCTGACGAGACCTTATTGTGGCTCTTCAGTATCTGAAGGGGGCTCCAAGAAAGCTGGGGAGGGACTTTTGAGGGTGTCAGGGTGAATCGATCCAAGCTAGAGGAGGGGAGATTCAGATTGGATGTGAAGGAGAATTCTTCCCCATGAGGGTGGTGAGAGACTGGCACAAGTTGCCCAGGGAGGTGGTGGAAGCCTCATGCCTGGAGGTTTTGAAGGCCAGGCTGGATGTGGCTGTGAGCAACCTGCTGTAGTGTGAGGTGTCCCTGCCCATGGCAGGGGGTTGGCACTGAATCAGCCTTGAGGTCCCTTCCAACCCTAACAATTCTATGATTTTTGTCTCAGTTCTTGTGAATCCAGGGTTCAGCCAGTCCTTAACAAGCTTGTTGATTTAGGCACTCTGCCCTGATCAGCCTACTGATTAGCTTTCCTCCAAATTTGGGACCTCTCAGTCATCCTGCATTGCGCAACAAGTTTCCCATCACAGCTCTCTGTAATGCAAAGAGCAATCTCTTGACCCTTGTTGCCTAATCCAGGTTATTGCAGCATTAATAGGAATTAAGTGGCACACATCAAGGCAGGTCACTTAGCTCAGAAAGCAATTGTAGAAGCTGAAAAAAAAAAAATCAAGGTTTGCTTTCAGTCCTGTTGGAGAGCAGGATGCGTTAGCAATGCTGTAGGTATCAGTTCTGTGGAGCAAAAGGTTGCACAGGTAAATGTCTTCTGCCTAGTTAGGCACCAGAAAATTTTACTTACACCATAAGAGAGGTCTACAGAGTTGCCCCCGTTGCAGTAGTATGACACCTCCAGGCTCTTGACTTTCCCATTCTTCATGAAACCAACCTGTCAAGAGCAACTCCTCAGTAATCCGTTTTCTCCAAAATGTTCTATTTCGTGCTTCCCTCCCAAAGCTGAATGGCCCTCACAGAGGGCAAAAGGCTGCCTGTCCTTTGCTGCAGCATATTACAAGCAGCACTGAGGAAGTAAAGGGCCATCTGTGCACACTGGTGATCCCTTTTTGTGACAGCTACATTTTCCTGAAGAGGTTACTGCTTTGGAAAGCAGAGGCAGCTGGAATGGGAATTAAGGAAACAAACAGTGGCACAAGACTGTAAAGGAGTGGGGGAGCATCTTAGAGCAATTCACCTGTCAAATAGGGGCAGTCTCATTTCCAAGGGAAAGGGAAGTGTCTATGCTGAGGTCACAAGAAAGGAACCATGCAAACCTAAAGAACTTTTGCAAGACTTGAACAGCTGGCCCAATCCATCTGCAGCAGGGGAGATGAGCAGTTAAACACCCAGCGCAGTGATTTTTTCAGGGTATTTATGTTTCAGGTAACAGCACTGAGGCACCATGAACCTATTTCCTATGTTTGCATACCTTGTACCTCCCCAGGAAAGGATGTCTCCCACCACTTATCAGCATGTCCTCATCTCGATCCAGCATGCACCTGACGGGGCGCCCAGTTCTGTTGAAGGACACATTGATCAAGCAAAGCCTGAAGTGCACACCACAGTTCCTACAGAGCAAGCCACTCCTGTCTTTGGTGGGCATTGGCTTTCCAGAGTGACAGTGGGGAGTTAAGAGTAAGGTGCTTAGAATCATAGAATCGAGCAGGCTGGAAAAGACCTCAGAGATCATCAAGTCCAACCTATGACCCTAACACCTCCTGACAAGTAAACCATGGCTCCAAGTGCCACATCCAAGCCTTTTTTGAACACCTGCAGGGATGGGGACTCCACCACCCTCCCTGGGCAGCTTGGTTCATCTATCTTCCTCTTAAGAAAATGGCAAGAATGAGCAAAAAACCCACCATAAAGTCTTAGAAGTTGGGACCTGTTTGTGAAAACTCTTGCAGAGACTCATACATTAAAATGAAGGGTAGAATCACAGAATAATAGAATGCTAAGGGTTGAAAAGAACCCCTAAAGATCTTTTAAGGATCACTAGGGGCAGGCCACACAGGAACACATCCAGGTGGGTTTTGAAAGTCTGCAGAAAAGGAGATTCCACAACCTCTCTGGGCAGCCTGCTCCAGGACTTTGTCACTCTCACTGTGAAGAAGTTTCTCCTCATGTTGAGGTTGAATCTCCTGTGTTCCAGCTTGTACCTGTTGCTGCTTGTCCTATCATTGGGCATCACCAAAAAGATCCTGACACCTTCCTCTTGACACCTGCCCCTCAGATACTGATAGACATTGATCAGATCCCCCCTCAGCCTTCTCTTCTCCAGTCTAAATAGCCCCAGGGCTCTCAGTCTCTCTTCATAGGAGAGGGAGTTTCTTACAGAGATAGATACTAACAACTCAGCAATCACTGTTTTCTAGGCTACTTCTCAAGGCATCCCCTTAGCTTTGCAATAGAGAATGAGATGTGAATTATGTAATAATGCTAAGTACAGTGCTTATACTGTGCTTACATCGCTCTTCAATTTCTATTGATTCCACCTTCTTAGTGCCTCACTTAGGATTGTAAAAATATCTAGGGACTGCTATAAATGTTATTCCATAACCACTGGGATGTAAAATAGTGGTTTGGCTGGCAAAGATAAAGAGAAAAAAATACACATGTATTACTGATTAGTTAGAGAAAGGAGGTGGTTTGCTCAGAGCAGGGAAAATTCAGCTGCTTTAAGTACAGGAGTTTCATCCTAGCATAGCCAGCAGCTTTTAGAGGATTGGAAAGCATGGGTTACTGCTCAGTGGCTTGCCACCCTTCCTAAGGTGCTGTAGAGATTTTAATCTTTCTTTTTTTCCCTGGGGATTTTAGCGCAGCTTATTTGCATTGGTGTTTCTAGAAATCATGGGAAACTGCTATACAGAAAGAGTGATTGCGCTATGGAATGGGTTGCCTGGGGAGGTGGTGGAGTCGCCGTCATTGAAGGTGTTCAGAAGGAGACTTGATGGGGTGCTTGGTGCCATGGGTTAGCTGTTTGGGTGGGTTGGATTGGTTGATGGGTTGGACACGATGATCTTGAAGGTCTCTTCCAACCTGGCTTGGTTTATTCTAATAAAGGTTTATTCTAATTTTATTCTGCTAGCAGGAAATGTGAGGAATCAGTAAGAGGGATAGTAAAATCTAATCATAATGAAATACATCATCCCATCATAATTAAAAGAATCATAGAATCTCTGCCCTGGTGAGACCATGCCTGCAATAATACTGTATCCAGTTTTGGGCTCCCCAGGTCAAGAGAGACAGGAAACTGCTGGAGAGAATCCAGCAAAAGGACATTGAAACACTTGAGCGTGTCCAAAGAAGGGCAACAAGGCTGGTGAAAGGCCTTGAACACAAGCCCTATGAGGAGAGGCTGAGGGAGCTGGGATTAGAATAAACCTTTATTAGAATAAACCAAGCCAGGTTGGAAGAGACCTTCAAGATCATCGTGTCCAACCCATCAACCAATCCAACCCACCCAAACAGCTAACCCATGGCACCAAGCACCCCATCAAGTCTCCTTCTGAACACCTTCAATGACGGCGACGGGATTGTTTAGCCTGGAGAAGAGGAGGCTCAGGGGTGACCTTATTGCCCTCTACAACTACCTGAAAGGTGGTTGTAGCCAGGAGGGAGTTGGCCTCTTCTCCCAGGCAACCAGCACCAGAACAAGGGGACACAGTCTCAAGCTGCACCAGGGGAGGTTCAGACTCGAGGTGAGGAGGAAGTTCTTCACCGAGCGAGTCATTCGGCATTGGAACGGGTTGCCCAGGGAGGTGGTTGAGTCATCGACCCTGGAGGCGTTCAAGGGGAGATTGGACGTGGCACTTGGTGCCATGGTCTAGTCATGGGGTCTGTGGTGTCAGGTTGGACTCGATGATCCTCGAGGTCCTTTCCAACCTAAGTGATACTGTGATACTGTGATACTGTGGGATCTGATCAATGTCTATCAATATCTGAAGGGTAGGTGTCAAGTGGAGAGGGCCAAGCTCTTTTGAGTGGTGCAAAGTTGTAAGACAAGGAACAATGGAGACAAACTTGAACAGAGGAGGTTTCACCTTAACATGAGGATAAACTTCTTCACAGTGAGGGTGACAGAGCCCTGGAGCAGGCTGCCCAGAGAGGTTGTGGAGTCTCCCTCTCTGGAGACTTTCAAAACCCACCTGGATGCGTTCCTGTGCAGACTACCCTAAGTCATCCTGCTCTGGCAGGGGGGTTGGACTTGATGATCTCTGGAGGTCCCTTCCAACCTCTAATGTTCTATGATTCTAAGAAAAAAAATCCAAAGAGCAGGGCAATAGTGGTGCAAGGCTGGTGTAGTAGAGTTTTGAGCAAGCAAGAGACCCTCACACCTCTATTATACAAGTGTGGCTAGTGCTGAACTTTTAGAGAATTTGGGGTGAAGGGGAGAGGCAGATGATCTGAGATAGGAGAACTGCCAGAGAGCACCAAAGGAGCAGCGAAGGAAAGGGGTTTTCCCCCTTTTCCTAATAAAAGCTGACACTCCCACATAAGCTTGGCCCCTCTGAGCAGGTTCAAGTCCTCCCACCAGCTAAAAGCCTATTAGACATCTCTTCTGAGAAATCCCAGGCTTGCTATCAGCTGTACAGTAACCAGACTCAGCAAATGGGGCTCCAGGCAGTCTGAGAGGAAAAAGCCCTGTGCCCCACACCCAGACTTACTTGAAGGCTGAGACAGCCACTGCAGTTGTCAAAATTGTGCTCCTAGTCTCTTTCCCTCCAAATCCTCCTCCCATTCTTTTCACTCGAACCACAATCCTGTTTGAAGGGACTCCCAGTGCATTAGCAGTGAACTCCTACAGAAAAAACAGAGCAGCAGAACATCTGCAGAGCTCAGCTGAGTGCTAGCAACCAAGTATCAGCACATGGCCTTTCTGCAACCACTGCCAACAGTGCAAATACTCTGTTATGGTGCAGGTGCTATTGGTTTTGCAATTGAAACCACTGAGTCCAGCATTCCATTTCCAGTGTGGGAAGGCACACAGTGGTTCAGCAGACAGCACCACGTTCAGGAAGGGACTGACAGGAGAAGGAGTCACCAAAGATATATGTCTCCTTTATCATAGGGTCTGGTGTTGGTACCATTCCATCCATTTTCCTCACTTTTGGACGGTCTTGGTGAGGCAGTAAATAGGCCAAAGACAATCCATAGTGCCAGCAGCCTCTCTCACAAGAGGTGAGATTTGGTATACACAGTCAGTGCCTCTCTTTCTGACCTGTAGGCCATGCCTACTGAGCAGCTGACTCCCCCTGCAGAAAAGGCTAAGCACAAAATCCCTGGAGACAAAGATGTGTCACCAACAGAAACATCTCTGCCACCTGGGAAGCAGATTCAGGACACCAGCTGAATGGGTATGAACTATAGATCCCATCCCTAGCTCTAAGTCTTTTTAATTCAAGACAAGGTAGGACCAGTCATAGAAGAAAGCATTTATCTGTTCCGAAACTGAGAAACTAAATGCGTTTTAGGTAGCAGGGCAGGGAGATGGTACCTGTGTTTTCGCTGGGTTTTGGGTTGATACAAAGAGTTCCATCTCACCATCTTCCCCCTTTGGTACAGCCAGAGTACTGTGAGTTTCCAGATAGAAATGCTCCTGGCCACCAAGGTACATCTCTCCTAGAAAAGTGAAAGAGGTGACACAGCGGTAGGGTGTCCCTGGTCTAGAAGGCGCTGCTTGCAAGCTGCTGCCCTTTTGACGCCTGTTAAATGACAACACTTTGCCCTGCACAGCATTGAATATCCTTGAATAAGATTTCTTTGGAGCCTTCTCCTCTCTAGACTGAGCAGACCCAACTTTCTCAATCTGTCTCCACAGGAAGGATGGAGAACCTTTCCTGTGGAGACAGACTGAGAGAGTTGGGGTTGTGCAGTCTGGAAAAGAGAAGGCTCCCAGGAGACCTTCTTGTGACTTTCCAGTGTCTGAAGTGGGCTACAAAAAAGCTGGGGAGGGACTTTTGAGGGTGTCAGGGAGTGATAGGACTGGGGGGGATGGAGCAAAACTAGAAATGGGGAGATTCAGATTGGATATCAGGAAGAAGTTCTTCCCCATGAGGGTGGTGAGAGACTGGCACAGGTTGCCCAGGGAGGTGGTGGAAGCCTCATCCCTGGAGGTGTTTGCAGCCAGGCTGGAGGTGGCTGTGAGCAACCTGCTGCAGTGTGAGGTGTCCCTGCCTGTGTCAGGGGGTTGGGACTGGATCCATGTGGTCCCTTCCAACCCTGACAATTCTATGGTTCTATGACTCTAGATCAAAAATTGACACATCTGGTTTGAAATTTGCAAAATTCTCAAAGCCAAACATAAACACACACTCTAACAAAACAAAAAGTAAATAAACAAAAAACCCCTAAACAAATTCAAAACCCAAAACCAACCTCAAACCAGGCATCCCCTCCCCTTTCTAGAAATCTTCATTCCAAAACACAAATGGGAGACATTTGAAAAAGAAGCCTGCACACCATGTCCTTGACCCAGCATCCCTTCAGAAGGACTATTTGGTGCCTTTCATGATAACCCCACTAGGATGAAAGCTTAAAACAAAATCAAGCATAGTCTAGCTGAGCAGAGCAAATACAAGGTTATTATACAAGGACTTTGAAAGAGGAAAACAAAAAGCATAAACCCAAAATGCCTTCAGAAAATCCAACTGGCAATCAACTGTCATTGCAAGCAGCTCTTTCCCAGGACATCTTACCTGACAGTGCCAAAGGTACAACGTGCAGTGATGCTACATACTATTAAATCACAGAAGCAACCTCCTGTCTCAGTCCTGGCCCTGGTTTAGTCATAGAATCATAGAATTTTTAGGGTTGGAAGGGATCTTAAGCTGCTTCAGAAAAACCTGTCCTTACAGGGCAGCGCTGGGAGCATCCAAGACTGTTTGATACTGAAATTATACATAAATAGCTCATGAAAGATGTAAACAGTTGGTTGAAACGTAGTGTGGTCAGTTGAGTCCCACAGGCCTTACTTTCATGAGGTCAGTACATTAGGCACGAAAAGGAAGCTGATAGCTAGACTTCTTTTGTCACGAATTATCCTATTTCAAAAAGGGGCGTGAGTGCTTATTCTCACCTTCCAAAATGTGATCAGACTCTTCAAATCCTTTCTTCACATCTCCCTTCTTAATCCTCTTTATAGACTTAAAAAAGGATTGTTTCTCAATAGCTTCCTAGGAGACAAAATCATATGGTGAAATGTTTGGGGAAGCGGAGAGCAAACAAAGCTTCCTCTGGCAGAAGAAGAAATATCCAGGGTAAGAAACACAAGAACTCATCAAACACTAACTATGATAGCAGCCAAGAGGCTTCACTCAAAGCTACACAAAGTGATTTTTGGCAACACAGCAATTCACTATAAACACCACACCTGGACAATCTCAGATTGCTTTGGGACCCATTTTGCATTACAGACCCAGAACTTTGAGGTCTGTAGCCAGAGGTATGCCTTACAACTTACATGAACTGTGGTCTGTGCACAGAAGGGACAGGAAAAGGAAAAAATAAAGGGAAAAAAAAAAAAGAAAATAAAAGGAAAAAGAACAAAGGGAAACAGAAAAGGAAAAAAAGGGAAAAGAAAAAGGTAAAAAGGGAAAGGAAAAAAGGAAAAGAAAAAAGGAAAAGGGAAAAAAGGAAAAAGAGGAAAAAAGGGAAAAACAGGAAAAATAAAAGAAAGGAAAAGGAAAACAAAGAAAAAGGAAAAGAGATCAGAAAGAGAAAACTAAATCTCTCAGAAAAGAGGAGAACTTCTGCAGAAATAGTGTGCTTCTAAGCTAATGCACAATAATCTTTCTCGTGAATGTTTTAGGAATTCATTTCCCTTTTGCCAAAACAGGAGCTTTCCATAATGAAAAAAAACAACCCACCACAGAGTGATGACAACAATGGCAACAAATCATTTTAAGAGCATGCACATTTTTGGCTCCACTCTCAGCTTTCCTGGATGAATAAATAACTAAAAGCCTCCAAAAAAGGCAAAGTTCTCACACATCATCTGTGAAGCCACAAATCATGCAAAGAACACAGAACCTCTGCCCTCAGATGACAGTACCAATATCAGTCTAGACTAGACAAGGCACAGCCTCCTCATAATGGCCTGGATACAATTCACGTTACAAAACACATGGCATGAAACACTGACCAGCAAACAAACTCATTTGAATTCCATAGTTCTCATGTTTTCCCAAGAAGAATGACTTCTGACATTTTGTTCACATTTCTAGATACATAGATCCATAGGAACCTTAAGGATCATCTAGTTCCAACCCCTCAGCCATTGGTAGGGATAGCACACACTAGACTGTATTGACCAGAGCCACATCCTTAAAAATACTTCCACCACCTCCCTGGGCAACCTGTGCCAGGCTCTCACCACCCTCATGGGCAACAACTTCTTCCTCACTTCCAATCTGAATCTCCCCATTTCTAGTTTTGCTCCATCCCCCCCAGTCCTATCCCTCCCTGACACCCTCAAAAGTCCCTCCCCAGCTTTCTTGGAGCCCCCTTCAGATACCAGAAGGCCACAATTAGGTCTCCTCAGAGCCCTCTCTTCTCCAAACTGAACAATCCCAACTCTCTCAGCCTATCCTCATAGGACAGGCGCTCCAGCCCTCTGATCAAATTCTATACAAATTACTCCTTCATTCCATACCCTGCTGCACCTCCAAAGACTAACAGAAGCTGTAGCTAAATAACCTCCTCCTGTGTGAGAAGGGAAGTTAGCTAGACAGCAGAGAGTCCCGACCTAACTGCAGAAGCAGATCTGAGGTATCTTACCTGAATTGTGACGATAGGTTTGAGCTCTTCATATCTAATCTTCACAGCTCTAGCTGCTCTTCTGGAATGTTCTTGTGTGTCTGCAAGAACTGCACCGATGATATGGCCAACACAAGTAACCTACAGGCAAGATTAGGACCCATCATCATAATTTGGTGTGTGTATCTATGTGCTGAGAGGCTCTTGATAATTCTCTTCACCTATTCCTTTTCTGCAGCTTTTCATCTGTTTGTTCAGTCTATTTAAAACCAGTCAAGGGAGGACTATGACAAATAACTCTGGGCAGTAACTGAGTGAGGGAGCCTGTCCCAGTGACCTCCATCTTAGGGAACAATAGTGCAAATAAGCCAGGGGAGAGAGACATGGGGCAAAGGATCACAGGATCAGAGGATGGAAGGGACCTCTGATGGACATTGAGTCCAACCCCTCTGCCAGAGCAGGACCATAGAATCCAGCACAGGTCACACAGATGGGGTTGGACAGGCTCCAGATAAGGAAACTCCACAACCTTTCTGGGCAGCCTGCTCCAGGGCTCTGGCACCCTCACAGTGCAGAAGTTCCTCCTCATGCTGAGCTGGAACCGCCATCCATTGCCCCTTGTCCTATCCCAGGGTGCAAGTGAGCAGAGCCTGTCCCCTCCCTCCTGAGCCCCAGCCCTCAGATAGTTATAAACATTGATTAAATCCCTTCTCAGTCTTCTTTTCTCTAGACTAAAAAGCCCCAGTCTCAGCAGGGCAGAGCAGAGGGGGAGGAGAACCTCCCTGGCTCTGCTGGGCACACTCCTCTGAATGCAGCCCAGGATCCCCTTGGCCTTCTTGGCCCCCAGGGCACATTGCTGTCCCATGGATGATTTGTTCTCCCCCAGCACTCCCAGGTCCTTCTCCCCAGGGCTGCTCTCCAGCAGATCACCTCCTAACCTGTACTGCTGCAGGTTAGTCTGTGCAGGACTCTGCACGTATCCATGAGGCTCCTCTCTGCCCAGCTCTCAGCCTGTCCAGGTCTCACTGAATGGCCTCAGAGCCTTCAGGCTATCAGCCAAGCCTCCCAGTTTAGTATCATCAGCAAACTTGCTGAGCAAACTCTGTCTGTCTGTCCACTCATCAATGTCATTAATGAAGGGACTCAGGCCTTATTGAACTTGGCACCAAGATTTCTCTTGAGTGCAGTTGTGTAAGGTAGAGGATTTCATTGGGCAATATGAGAAATTTTATCTCCTGAGCTGTGTGATGAAGAAAGAAAGGGGGGGAAAAGCTATTTTTAAGCACATACCATATCCTCAGCAAAGACAGTCTCATCATTAGCAATGCCAGTGATGTTACTGCCAGGAACATCCTTGGCAGATACAAAACACACAAAGCCAGGAACACTCTGGGCTTCAGAAGCATCCACAGACCTAAAGAGAGAAAGAAGGAGAGGCACTGTTAGCCTTTCTCATCCTGCTTTTGGTCAGTGTTTATGACCTACCAACACATTCTCATGGTTCCCTGGGCCTGGCTGTGCAAAAGAGGAACAGTTTGATGCACCAATGTGATGTGAGCCCAAGTCAGAAAGGGCAACAAATTAGACTAAAACCATCTGGATTCTGAATGGGGGTTTGATCACCAGTCTGCTTCAGCCCTCAGCTATTGATAGACATTGATCAGATCCCCTCTCAGTCTTCTCCTCTCCAGACTGCACAGCCCCAGGGCTCTCAGCCTCTCCTCACAGGGCAGTGCTGCAGTCCCTGCAGCATCCTGGTAGCTCTCTGTTGGACTCTCTCTAGTAGATCCCTGTCCCTCTTGAACTGGGGAGCCCAAAACTGCATGCAACATTCCAGGTGAGGTCTCTCCAGAGAGAGTAGAGGAGGAGGAGAACCTCCCTCGATCTGCTCTGAACATCTGAAACGCAGGTGCAGCACTTACAGGATCTTAGCATGGGCTTTGGTGCTGGTCACCAACGTCAGGTAGAGCTCATTCTCATAGTGAGGGATGTCATCACAGTAAACAGCTTCTCCACAGGCTTGCTTGGCAGCTGAAACATGCACCAGAGGCCGGCCTACCATATCTTCAACTGCCTGACCCTTGGGCACTTCCTGGAGTAAAACACACAACTGACTACTACTGTTTGACTTGCAGGGCTCAGAAGCATTGAGTGCAGAACAAAAGACACTGTGAGACATTCTGGTGAGATGGGGAATGGGATGAGGGATCAGACCTGAGGGAAAGGAAGGTAAACAAGATAGATTGACTGCAGAAAGGGAGCTGTAGAGAATGAAGTGAAAAGGATTCAGGTTTTGAAACTGCTATGGAAGAGAGAGGTTTGATGTGACAGCTTGCATAAGGGTTCCAGTTCAGAACCTAGCTTCTACTCTCAAAGCAGAAGAGAATGGGACACCAATGGAGAAATAAAGACGAAGATACATCCCAAATCTGAAGGCTGAGAAATGCAAAGAGAAGCAAGCTGTGACTGGGGAAAGGAGAAGGGCAATTTCAGTTTGGGTATGGAGCTGGCTGCAGGAAGGAAGTGCTGCCCAGCACAATTTTTATGAAGCTGTGCACATCAGGAACAATTTTGAGCAATGGCAGGGGACAACATTGTATCCTAAAGCAAGGAAGGGACTGAGAGCCAGGGAGAAGCCTTATCAATGGCATTATGTAAGTTCACATGCTGCTCCTGCTGAGACAGATAAGAGGATAAGCGCAGTCTGAGACACAGAAAAGCCTGGGTCCATGTCATGCAGGCACTGCTACTTACTTGGAAGAGCTGGGCATTTGCAATGGGATCTTTGTGAAACAGCTCTGTAGCACTGAGGTAGTTCAAGGGCATGGGCTCACACAGATTTTTCTGCCAGAAACATGTTAAAGAACAGTCATCTTCCCTGCTAGTCCCTTACTCACATTCCCCAGTAGCCCAGGATATCCCTCCATTCTCCAGTCAGATAATGCATCTTTGACTGGTTAAAAGGGAATCGGGGCTCAGGCTCTGTGCAAAAAATAGCCACAGACTCACTGAAGTAGTCATAATGCAAGGGAGAGAAGAAGTCCAGGAACCCTCCTGCTGAACCCACAGATCAGCATCCTTCCACAGCATGGTGGGAATGCCATGAGGCAGCAAGAGGGAAGATTCACCACCACCACCACTGCCTTACAGGTAAGGAGCAGAGCAGCTCTGGGAGCTATTGCAACACTTTGCTTGAATCCAAACCCTCTCCACGCCTTCCCAAACAAGACAGCACACCCAGGCCCCTTCTTCCCCAAATCTGTCTCCCCTAGCAGCACTCACAGTGCTACTATGGCTCTTGCTGAGTTTCTGGAGGACTGTCAGGTAGAACTTGAAGAAGAAGCTGAGGGTGAGAGTGCGTCGGAACTCCACCATCCCGCCGGGGGCAGAAGGAGAGAGCTCCATCTCACCTGCCAGTGAGCGGCACGCATCCTGCAGCAGCTTCTCGTTCCAGTCTCTGCAAGGGAGCCAAGGGGATGCAGAGCCTGTGATCAGCACTAAATATCACCAGGGCAGACCAATTCTGCTGACACAGCAGCCTCGCAAGCTCTCTGTCTCTGTTTATAGTCTGTATTAGCTGTGCTCTCATCTTGTGCTCATGTCACAGAGTCACAGAAACATTCAGGTTGGAAAAGACCCTCAGAATCACCAAGTCCAACCCAGAGCCCTACTCTGCAAGGCTCACCTCCACACCATAGCCCCAAGCACCACATCCAAACCACTTTTGAACACATCCAGGCTTGGGGACTCCACCACCTCCCTAGGCAGCACATTCCAGTCCCTGACCACTCCTGCTGGGAAAAATCTTCCTAATGTCCAGACTAAACCTCCCCAGTCCCAGCTTGAGGCCATTCCCTCTTGTTCTGTCACTAATCACCTGGGAGAAGAGACCAGCAGCAGCCTCTCCACAAACTCCTTTCAGGTAGCTGTAGACAGCAATGAGGTCTCCCCTCAGCCTCCTCTGTTTCACACTGACCATCCCCAGCTCCTTCAGTTGCTCTTCATCAGATTTATTCTCCAGGCCCTTCCCAGCTTCCTCCTCTGCCCTAGCTCCAGCACCTCAATATCTCTCTTGTACTGAGGTGCTCAAAACTGAACACAGCACCCAAGCTGTGGCCTCACCAGAGCTGAGTACAAAAGGACAGTCACCAGTACAAGGGCACTGCTCCACCAGATAGCCTTTCTGTCACAGATTAATTCCTACCTGCCAGTGAGGTCTTTACAGGTTTTCAGTGCCAGGATGGTTGTAGGAGCCATGCCTCCATAGCTTAGTTTTATCTCTTCCACTCGGCTGGTGCCATCCTGGAACAGGACTCTCATCCCACATGTCACAATGGCAATGTCATCCTCCCGACGGGAAGCCTGCTTGAAAGCTGAGAAGTATTCACCCTGGAAGACAGGAAAACATTGCTGTGTTCTTTGGCTTGGCATGCCCTGGAGTATAAACAGGAACAAGCTGTTAATCTCTCTCAGTGTGGATGTGGTGTGTACTGTGTACAGGTCTGCAGCCCTCAATACAGGAAGGACAAGGACCAGATGGAGAGGGTCCAGAGGAAGGCCACAAAAAGTGATCGGGGGTTGGAGCAGCTCTGCTACAAGGACAAGCTGAGGGAGCTGGGGGTGATCAGCCTGGAGAAGAAAAGGCTCTGGGGAGACCTAATAGGAGCCTGCCAGTACCTGAAGGGGTTACAGGAAAGATGCAGAGAGACAGTTTCCAAAGGCCTGCAGTGACAGGACGAGGAACAATGGCTTCAAACTAGAGAAGAGCAGATTTAGATTGGATGTTAACAACAAGTTCTGCACCATGAGGGTGGTGGAACACTGGCACAGGTTGCCCAGGGAGGTGGTTCAGGATCCATCCCTGGAGATATTCAAGGTGAGGCTCAACAGGGCTCTGAGCAACCTGATCTAGTTGGAGATGTCCCTGCTGACTGCGGGGAGGTTGGGTGACCTTTGGAGGTCCCTTTCAGCCTGGACCATTCCATGATTCTATCCCAGAGAGCTGCACCTAACTGATTGATCTCGCAAGGCCAAGCAGGACATGTTCAGGTAGGGCTGGGTGTTTCCACATGATCCAAGAATTAATTCCAATGTATCAGATCAAATCAGCCTAGAACCACGTGGGAAATATCTTTGACAGATATCTGCTCATAGCTGTCACATTTTGTCTATATCTTGAGAAGAAGAATCAGGACAGATTTTGTTAGTACATAAACAAGTTTACATTTCCTTAGCAACTCTTTCTTTTTCCCAGGCTGCTAAGCTGGAAGCCTAATGGGTTAAAGATCACATCCTAATCCCCTTTCCTTCAGAAGTCTTTGAACTCTGAAAGACCTGCAATAACAAATATCTTTCAGTTCTAGAATAGAGCAGACTAATTAAATAAGACAATTTCAATCTGTTACTGCAAATACAGTGCTCAGTAGCTCCCTTGAATCCTCTGCTGTTCTCTAAAGAATGAGGAAAATCTTTGAAAAGCATCAGCAACTATAACTCACTGTGAGGGTCCCAGAGCCCTGGAGCAGGCTGCTCAGAGAGATTGTGGAGTCTCCTTCTCTGGAGCCTTTCCAACCCCATCTGGATGTGCTCCTGTGTGCCCTGTGCTGGATTCCATGCTCCTGCTCTGTCAGGGGGTTGGACTCGACGATGATCTCTTTGGGTCCCTTCCAACCCCTAACATCCTCTGATCCTGTGTTCCAAACCACCAGTCTAGCTGTGTGCTAGCACAGGCCCTGCTTCCAGTTGTGCGGAAGTCACAGTTAAAGACAATTTTGCCACCTTCAATGCTCCACTGAAGAATTTTAGTCTTCCTGACTTCATGTTTGCGAACAAAGTTCAGCCAAGAAACCATGAAGCAGAGAGTTCAAAAGTTGCTTTAGTTTTTCAGATCAGTGAGCAGCATATGACCTGAGGATACACATCTGTTTGTTTGCCCTGTGATACTGTCATGTGGAAGGAGGAATATGGAGTTGCCCATTCACTACCTCAAGCATGTTTCTCAGCCTGTTCTTGAAGCAGAGGTGCTCCAGCCCCCCAGGAATCTTTGTGGCCCTCCTCTGGACCCCCTCCATCAGTACCCTACACTGTGAATCCTTGCATCTTTCAACTTGTAACCTCAATCCCTAAGAAACAACCTTCACAGACATAAAACAACATTTTGCTGTTCTCAGCCCTAAAGGGAAGAAGGAGTTATACCTCATGTCTGTGATTCATGCTGCTGTGGAAGGGAAGTGTTCATCGCTCCATCTGAAGGAAGCTTTGCAGCTTCATTTGAAGTTTCAAGTCCACATTGCCAAAAGCCCTAAAAATCAGTCCCTGTGCTTTCAGTCTTGCGAGGCAAGGATGCAGAAACTAAACTTCTTTCTTACCCATACAGACTTTCCCCCACTCCCCCCCTCCCACCTCCCTTCAATTCAAAGAAATGAAGCAGGAACCTTGGTAACCTTCACTTCAAGAACTGCTAGCATTTTTGCTGCTGACTCTTCTGGGAACATCACTTTGACACCTTTCATCCTTACTGAATGCACTGAAAAAGCTCCAGACAATAAAGTAAAATTTGTATTGCTTGCACTAGGAAAAGCTCTTGGGCTTGCTGGACTTCATCAGAGAGCCCAGCTCCCCTTGCTTGTCAAAAAGTGTGTGTTGCTAGGTTTTCTCCATGTAATGTACTCACTTCCTGGACTTCTTGGGATTACAGAAGCTATTGGAGGTCAGTCTCCAAGGAGAAAAAGTGCTTAACATTGAAACTAACACTGAAACAGCAGCATTTTAGCTCCACAGACTTTGAAGTCTTTCCCTCCAAGCTTACCTTCTTGCTGTAGGGGATTTCAACAGAGAGAAGTATTTCTTCAGGCTTAACTATTGTCTTTCTGTAGCCAGTGAAAAACTTCTCGTCCATTGTAATGGTTCTTTTGCCCTCTGTAGAGCAAGGAGATGTGAGTAACTTAAATGAAGAATGGCAATAGTATGTGTGAAAGAGCCTTTAATCTACACAAGTCACACTTGATTTGCTCTCAGTTTTCATTTCTCCCACCTTCTTTCACCAAATCAGGAAGGATTGTTTCAGATTTACTTGGTCCTTATGTAATATAAGAGAGCCTCTGCCTACACACAAAATTCTATTTGTTCAGGAACTAATCAGAGAGACCTCCCTCCTTCTTTATCCAATTAAAGCTGAACCTCCAGGTGAACCAATTTCGAACACTCCAATGTAATTCCTTCTGTCCCCTCTCCTCCACACAAACCAGTACAAGAGAGAGGCACTGATCACCGTGGGCACAGCCCACTTTCTTCGAGGACCCTGTTTAAAACAAAAACCTTCCTAAGAGCAAAACACAGACTGAGACATTTGCCTTTCTTCAAAGTTAAAAAAAGCAAACCACAACTTTCAATCATTATCTGAGAATTGCACAAGGATCCCCATGTGATAGTGACAGAAACAGTTTCAGCCCTGTATATTTCTCATGAACAGATAACTTCAACCAGCTCATCACAAGGATGTGTCTTTGAGCACATACAGAGTACCAGAGGCTCATTCTGGCAATGAAGTTAGAAACTCTTTAGGAAGCCATCCTTAGGCATGGCCTTGTGACTCCTCCCACAAAAAGGACAAAACCCCTGAGGACTCTGACTAATCCTGTTTTACACAGTGCTAACTTCCACTTTCAAGCTCTGGGGTGACTTAGCAGTCCACAGCAGAAGACTGCTGACTACCCCCACTACTCTCCTCACCACAGGGAAATGTAACTTACCATTTGATGCCAGAGTCAGTTTGCTTCCACTTGCCATTAACACAGGATTTAAGTCAGAAATTGGGCTTGCTGTCATTATGTTGCCACCAAGAGCCTGGAGGGATAACACAGGCATCAGAAAAAAACAATAAACCTCCTGAAGACGCAGCCCTAGCATCTTGTAATCCTGCATTACTCCGTACACTAGAGGTTATCTCTCCATGAGTTTGCTTTGATAAATCCTGTTTGCTCACTCAGCAGTTCTAGGTGTTGGATGAAGTGGGAAAGCATAACCCCTACAAAACCAGCTGCTGTCCCTGTCAATCCCAGCATTTGGCTGGAGCAGGTTTAAGAACAGTCATTGGATAATGCATCAGAATTATCTTATACTCAAATCATGTGTGCTCAACAATGCCAAAATTCAATCACTGTAGCTGCAATTAAGGGAAGATCCATGAAAGCACAGAGCAACATTTCAGTAACATTCAGGACCCCAAAGTTTTTTTGGCTGCAATGCTAACGTAGGGCACAGCATCTTGTGGAATAAAGTCTTGTGCTTGGCAGGTTGATTCATGTGCTTGATGGATGGTTTTACTTCCAGTAAACATGGTTTGAAGATACTGAACCCATCTCCTCATTCCCTTTGAAACCAGAGGAAAATTTGCCAGATGTGGTGCATTAACACTAGCTGTGCTGTCAAAACCTACCTCTCGCAAGTTTGTCCACTACTCTAAATCAATTTCTGTTAAATTAGAGAAATCTTAGCTGCAGTTTCCCCCACGTATCCTGATAACAGCGGTGGAGGACCTGGACAACTGCCACGTTTCCCTTGCTTGCTAAATCCCTGATACCAGTGTAGCACGTACAGAAGCTGAGATCCCTGTTGCTGTGAGTTCCTGGGGTTTATTTCTGTGTTCTAGCTTCTTTACCTAGGTTTGCAAATGTTCTTATGTGAGAAGCACAAGCACACCAACAGCTGAATGAGGCAGGCCAGCTCCTGCAAACTGACCTTTAAACTCCAGCCCTTGACGCTCCCAAGTCACTTACAGCAACATTCCTGATCTGGGGCCCTGCAAACCACCGCAGCTGCTCGAGGACAGCCTGGAACACCTCTGTTCTGTAAGGAGGAAGCTCTACTATGACTTTTTTCAGCACCTCCTCTACTGAGCTCAGGGTACAGGCAGCACCAAAGGCAACCCCTGTAAAAAAAAAAAGTGAAAAGAGTGGTTGTTCCCCCCAAATGTCAGGGTACAGGAGAACAGTTCTGACTATCTACAAAACTTAGGTGTCACGGAGAGCTGGGTTTAGAGAAGACATTCAAGTCACACCAGACTATTTTGCATGCACTGCATGTAAATATCAAAACCTCAGATCAAAATTCCCCTTTGCACCATAGCTCATGAGACTAGTGTTTCTCACATAGAATCAGTGAATTGTTAGGGTTGAAAGGGACACCAAAGATCATGCAGTTCCAACCCCCCTGCGATGGGCAGGGACACCTCACACTGCAGCAGGTTGCTCACAGCCACATCCAGCCTGGCCTTCAAAACCTCCAGGCATGAGGCTTCCACCACCTCCCTGGGCAACCTGTGCCAGTCTCTCACCATCCTGCTGGGGAAGAACTTCTTCCTCACATCCAATCTCAATCTCCCCACTTCTAGTTTTGCTCCATTCCCCCTAGTCCTATCATTACCTTACACCCTAAAAGGTCCCTCCTCAGCTTTCTTGTAGGTTGCATGACAGTAGCCACACTGCCCTTTTGCCTCTGAGCATTAGGGATAATATTGCCCTCCTACAGGTATTAGTTTATCATTTGAGAAGTCCTTTGGAAACTCCTCTCCAGTTTCCACACCTTAAATGTGCTACCAGGCATTGGGCCATATGCACTCCCTTGTCCTAATTACTTCTAACTATTTATAAGGTTGACTTGTTCCCACACTGAGGATAAATGCAGTATTTCATTTAGTCACTTTAGGCTGTCAAAATCCAGCATATTTCCCCCAGTTAATAATTAAAAAATATTTCTATATTAAAAAAAAAAAAAGAAAGAAAGAAAAGATTGCCCTTTGAAACCCATTATTAACCCAGTTAAATCACATACAACATCATGCACAAAACAGATTAAATGTTTACCTTCTAATGACAACCCTCTTTAATTCTCAGGCTTAGGGTAGAGTGGCTGGAAAGTTGCCTGGTGGAAAAGGATCTGGGGGTGCTGGTTGAAAGCTGGCTGAACCTGAGCCAGCAATGTGCTCAGGTGGCCAAGAAGGCCAACAGCATCCTGGCCTGGATCCACAGTGGTGTAGCCAGCAGCACCAGGAAGGGATTGGGCCCCTGTACTCAGCACTGGTGAGTTTTGGGCCCCTCACTCCAAGAAGGACATTGAGGGGCTGGAGCAGGTCCAGAGAAGGGCAACAAAGCTGGGGAAGGGTCTGGAGAACAGGGCTGGTGAGAAGCAGATGAGGGAACTGGGGTTGCTTAGTCTGGGGAGGAGGAGGCTGAGGGGAGACCTCCTTGCTCTCTACAGCTCCCCTGAAAGGAGGTTGGAATGAGGCAGGTGTTGGGCTCTTCTCTCTAATATCAGGTGATAGAATGTGGACATGACACTTTGGGGACATGGTTTAACGGCCATGGTGGTGTTAGGCTGATGGTTGGACTTGATCTTAGAGGTCTTTTCCAACCAAAATAATTCTGTTATTCCATGATTATTTTTTTTGTATCATTCACTGAGTTCCCTGGATGAGAGGGGCATGCATGCATACAGAAATCAGTTTTCAGTTGGGAGGTTTCCTTCATATCTTCTTTCTTGTCCATGGAATCCTCACTCACTCCAGAGGCATTCTGCCTCTTTTTGCTCACCTGTTTCAGTTTGCTGCACAGCATTCATCTCAGGGATCCACGCTGGTGCTATTATCACCGGATACAACATATTCTTTAACCTCATCTCAATACCTTAAGGAAAAGTAAGACTCCTTCAGTTGCACACAGGTGACAGAGAGCCCAAGTTCCCTATTTCTCACTGAAGTGGCAGCAGGTCAGGTGGAGCAGAGTCAGTTCATTCTCTTACATAGATTAAAAAAGGTCCCAGAGATATCAAACAGCTGTTTTCCACTAACACCAGAATCCTCACAGGGAAGCTTTAGACACTCTTTTCTAGGCTTACAATAACGTTAAACACACTGTGGCTAGTACTTGTGGAACCTGGCTACCACACATAATCCCTCGGGAAAGAACAATGAACGGAATGATCCACACAAAGCTTGGGGGCTTGGCTCCTGAACCAATTGCCCAGGATAACAGAATGACTAAGCACATCTGAATTCTCTTCTTCAGCACCTGTGTTTGCATAAGTATATAATTTGGGGGGAGGAAATCAGTCAGAATTTATGTCTTGGGAGTTTACTCACTGAAGAAGTCTTTCTAAATGCAGGTTTGACAACTGAATTTATTCGATTGTCAGGACATTTTACTCTGTGCTGCTCCCTGCCCTCTTCTCAAAAGTCCACTAAAATAGCAGAAAAGCTCAAAGGTCTAGATGATCTTTGTTTTTTGTTTGGTTTTTTTTTTACCCCACACAGCAAAGGACAAGGAAAAACATTCACCCTGAGATGAATCTACTTGAGAAGGAAATTTGTTCCGAGCACAGTCTTGAGGGTTAAACAGCTACACAAGGGCAGTGCCATCAAGAAGGTTTACTTTTGCATTGTTCTCACTAAATACTCCATGGAAAGCTTTTCCAGCTGCTCTTAGCATGAGTCAGCTCTTCCTTTCTCTTACCCACTTCTGTGTTCCCCACAACCAGCTTGGCATTGGGGTGCTGGGATTTGAGAGCAACCAGTTCCTTGAGAGTCGTGGGCTGGATCCACATCACGCGCTCACCTTTGAAGCACAGCTGCTTCTGCTGTGCCTGGCTCTGCATCTGCAAAAGGGAATTCAGGGAGAGCTCAGACCCTGCACGAGCCAGCAGCTTCTGCTCACATGCAACCCCAGGCTTGTGCCAGGCCAGGCTCCATCTCAGGCAAACTACTGACAGGGTGGCTGTGATATCCACAATGTTGTTGGCAGTTAGCTGTTCCCCATCCTTTTCCTACAAGGGACAAGAGTCTTTGTCACGCTGACAAAAGTCTTCCCCTCCTGATGTGTGCCAGGTGCATCCTGCTGCCACATCTCCCTAGCAAGACCCCCAACAGCAAGTTCCAGCTGACCAAAATTCTGGCCTATACTTGTGGCTTCAGCTATTTTCATAGAATCACAGAAACATTCAGGTTAGAAAAGACTCTCGGGATCACCAAGTCCAACTGAGACTCTACAAGGTTCACCCCTAAACCATATCCCCAAGCACCACATAGAATCATAGAATTGTTAGGGTTGGAAGGGACCTCAAGGATGACGTAGTTCAAACCCCACTGCCGTGGGCAGGGACACCTCACACTACAGCGGGTTGCTCACAGCCGCATCCAGCCTGGCCTTAAACACCTCCAGTTGTGGAGCTCCTATTACAGGAAGGATCTGGAGGTGCTGGAAGGTGTCCAGAGAATGGCCATGAGGGTGAGCAGAGGGCTGGAGCTGCTCTGCTATGAGGACAGACTGAGGGAGTTGGGGTGGTGCAGTCTGGAAAAGAGAAGGCTCTGAGGAGACCTAATTGTGGCCTTCCAGGATCTGCAGGGGGTTCCAAGAAAGCTGGGGAGGGACTTTTGAGGGTGTCAGGGAGGGATAGGACTCAGGGGGATGGAGCAAAACTAGAAATGGGGAGATTCAGATTGGATATCAGGAAGAAGTTGTTCCCCATGCAGGTGGTGAGAGCCTGGCACAGGTTGCCCAGGGAGGTGGTGGAAGCCTCATCCCTGGAGGTGTTTGCAGCCAGGCTGGAGGTGGCTGTGAGCAACCTGCTGCGGTGTGAGGTGTCCCTGCCCATGGCAGGGGGGTTGGAACTGGATGGTCCTTGAGGTCCCTTCCAGCCCTGACAGCTCTATGATTCTATGACATCTGATGTCAGTGTGGAGATATAAATCACACTCCTTCTTCAGTATGAGGGTGGTGAGACTCTGGAACAGGCTGCCCAGGGAGGTTGTGGATGCCTTCTTCCTGGGGGTGTTCAAGGGCGGGTTGGATGAGGCCTTGAGCAACCTGGGTTGGTGGAAGGTGTCCCTGCCCACAGCTGGGAGGTTGGAGTAGGATGATCTCTGAGGTCCCTTCCAACCTGCGCCATTTTGTGACTCCTCTTTGGGGTTTCCAGCAGAACAATCACCAGCCTTACTTTGCCTTTGCACGTGCCATATGCTGGTCTAGATTCCTGGCTTGGGCACATTTGCTTAGGTGAAAAACTGCCCCTGAGAGAAACTAATCTCACCTGATTTTTGATGTTAGTGTGAGCCAGCCAACTTCTACTCCTGCTACACTGAGTGGAGAAAAGCTGGTGCTTTTGGGAAGTCATCTGGTTGAAACATATATTCAGCTACATCCCAGAGCTCCTACTCCTATTCCTACACTGTCAGGGAGGCACAGGGCAAATAGCTCAGACTTGGGTGTACTCAATGTATAAGAAGTAAATTGAAGTATAGATGTCAGCAACTGCCCCACCCCTGGATAGGCAGTGAGCAGAATGGAAGGCAACCCAAGGGCAGGCATGTATGATGAGAGACAGTGGAAAACCAGCCAGCTGGGACAAGAACTGCATGTCTTTTAGGCCACTCTGGCTTAGAAGCCTTCCCTTTTATCGAACAGGGAAGAATTAACGCCCATGCATCTTCTTTTCTCAACAGCCACCTTTTGCACTGTCGTTTCCATAGGGCAGAGACACAGAATAACTCAACCCCCATGCAGAACAATGAAACCAGTGGACAACTGAATGACATTGAGGGTGGTTTTTTTCATGAACTTACCATTAACTCTGGTGGGAAAATTGGCTCCTGTGTAGGGTCCAATGGCTGGAACTCAGAGGAATTGAACAAGCTGGAGGACAACATTGTCTATGACAGAGAAAATGCAAAGCAGAGAAGAAGGTTATCCATACAGAACCCTACCTCCTTCCTTAACTCCTTCCTTTTTCCAGTCAAATACCTATTACTGTTTCACAGAGTAAAGAATGACAGACAGTAAAAAAGATGCCACCTGATTCAGCATTCCAGGTGCTTCAGACATATTTTTCTGATCCTAATGTGTGTTGGTCAAAAACCTGAACCCTGAACACACTAACAGGTTTCTGCCAATCAAAAATGACATCTCTTTCACATTGGCATGTTAAATTACATCAAAGAACCTTTTCAGATGCAAGACCAGCAGAAAATACAAATTAGTCTAATTGGTGTTGCACGAATGCAGCTAAGTTAAAAGCACTAAGACTTAAAAACATCAGAAACAGAGGGAAAAACTTAGTATTTCAGAGGCACCTTACCACACTGTCTCCCATTCCATTCATGCAGCAGCCTGGACCATTGGCTTTTCCTCCACAGCAACCGCCATTCTGAAGCAGAAGGATGCACACTTCTGTTATTCTACTCAAAACTGGAACATTCCAACATTTACAGGATATATTTCCCCCTCCCTCCCCCCCATACCTTTTATCAATCTCCTGATTCCAGAAATTTGCATTAACATTGTTTCATTAATAAAGTACTTTGACAAAAGAACTCCAGGCACTCTTAGTTGCTGGAGTATTCTATGCAACACTGGATGCTTCCTAACAGAGGATCCACAGGAATCTACTGGAATTTCCTGGCAAAGAATTTCATGATATTCTCTCTTCCCTAAATTCATTTTATACTCACATTAGTTTATGCCTTAACTCCTTGTTTTTATCCTTCCACTGTTTTTACCTTACTTGGTACGTGAAATGTGACGAACATTTTTTCCCCCTTCAGATATCCCAAGAAGTTCCAATTGTACAATTTATTGGGATGCTTATTAAGTTACCTCATTTGTCTGCAAAATTTGGGAAAGATAATAGTGAGGAATTAACTGAGCTTTCTGTCTGTTCTCACAGAAAGATGGATTGCTTCAATGTACCAGGACCTGGTAACACATTGCTTACAGCTGTCATAAAACTGCTCACAGGCTCACAGGGTGCAAGGGGTTGGAAGGGACCTCTAGAGATCTTCAAGTCCAACCCCCTTGCCAGAGCAGGAGCAGAGAATCCAGCACAGGTCACACAGCAACACGTCCAGACGGGGCTGGAAAGGCTCCAGAGAAGGAGACTCCACAACCTCTCTGGGCAGCCTGCTCCAGGGCTCTGGGACCCTCACAGTGCAGAAGTTCCTCCTCATGCTGAGGTGGAACCTCCTGTGCTGGAGTTTCCATCCATTGCCCCTTGTCCTATCCCAGGGTTCAAGTGAGCAGAGCCTGTCCCCTCCCTCTTGTACCTCCCAGATTCAGAAGGAGAACATGTGTGGTGGTGGTGGACCATGCTAACCAGGACATAGGCAGCTGCAGTGCTTTCCAAGAGACTGGCATTCAAACCACCTCAGGTGGTTCTAAGTAGATGCACCAGGGAGGTGTTTGTTCTCCTGTACTCTGCACTGGTGAGGCCACACCTCGAGTATTGTGTCCAGTTTTGATACACCAACACAAGAGAGACATTGAGGTGCTGGAGCCAGGGCAGAGGAGGGCAAGGAAGCTGGGAAGGGCCTGGAGAATAAATCTGATGAAGAGCAACTGAAGGAGCTGGAGATGGTTAGTTGGAAGAAGAGGAAGCTGAGGGGAGACCTCATTGCTTCCTATAACTACCTTTCAGGACCTTGTGGAGGTTGGTGCTTGTCTCTTCTCACAGGTAATTAGTGACAGAACAAGAGGGAATGGCCTCAAGCTATGACTGGGGAGGTTTAGACTGAACATCAGGAAACATTTTTTCCCAGCAAGAGTGGTCAGGCATTGGAATGTACTGCCCAGGGAGATGATTGAGTCCCCAAGCCTGGATGTGTTTGAAGGTGGTTTGGATGTGGTACTTGGGGCTATGATTTAGGGGTGACCATGTAGAGTAGGGTCAATGGCTGGACTTGGTGATCCCAGGGGTCTTTTCCAACCTGAATGATTCTGTGATTCTATGACCATGGTAGGGCCAGAGAGGTGAATAACATCCAAACTAACACTCTATTGCAGATTTTAGGTTATAGCTTTGAAAATCCAGCCTACCATGCTATTTTCCCTCCCGTGTCCCATCACGACAGCATCCAGTATCATTGGCTACTCTGCCACAACAATTTGAGTCCTTTCAGGGACAAAAAACATTCTGAGAAACACCTGCAGATTCCAAGGAAATCAAGCAGGGTTGTCTGCCTTTTTGAGAGAAACAGACCCCCCATTTAGTGTATCCAAAGCTGAAAGAGGAGACAGGACATGGCAAGCAAGTAGGTGTTTCCCTTGCTAATGGAAGGCAGTATCCTGCAGTGTGATGGCCAGGTTGGAGCTGACCTGTTGCAGCATGTTCCTTCCTGCTCATTTCAGCTCATAAGGTGCTTCAGTATCAGAGGGAAAAACCGGTCAGCTTTCCAGGTTGTTTTAAACACCATTTGAAGCCACTTACTGTAGCGAATGTCCTGTATCCTTCCAGAATGGGTCTGTACCCTGTACACCGACACAAGTTTCCTGCATTGCCAGAGTAGAAAAGGGTAAAAAATTAGTGCCATTTGGCTGCAAACTTCTCTTCTTTGAGAACATTTTAGTGTTTCTCCCCAAAGCTTGTCACATCTAGATAAAACTACTGGGAAAAAACCCAAAACCCTGGCACAAGTAAAATTCCATTAGTGATCTTGCAACAACTCTACCATCACTTTTGGTAGAAATTTTAAATTGAATTTAATTTAGGGGGGAAAAGCAACAACAGCAACAAAACAACCACAAAACACAAGCAACACCCCCAAAATGAAACAAAACCCACCAAACAAAATCTGCCTTGTTCAGCACTCATTTACTTCAGCTGTGGAAGTCTAATCAGTACACGCTTCTGAGTTACAAAGAGGTTGTGTTCTTGGAGGCCGAGGAGACCTTATTGTGGCTTTCCAGCATCTGAAGGGGGCCTACAAGAAAGCTGGGGCTTTTGAGGGTGTCAGGGAGTGATAGGACTGGGGGGAATGGATCCAAGCTAGAGGAGGAGAGATTCAGATTAGACATTAGGAAGTTCTTCCCCAGGAGGGTGGTGAGAGCCTGGCACAGGTTGCCCAGGGAGGTGGTGGAAGCCTCATCCCTGGAGGTGTTTGCAGCCAGGCTGGAGGCGGCTGTGAGCAACCTGCTGCAGTGTGAGGTGTCCCTGCCTGTGTCAGGGGGGTTGGCACTGGATGACCCTTGAGGTCCCTTCCAGCCCTGACAATTCTATGATTCTATGACTCTGTATGTGCCTTTCTCTCAAGTCACTGCCAGAAGCATGGTAACAGCTCTAACCTCAGCAATAGCAACAGATGATTTCTTCAGCTGTATTCTGCCCCATTCCAACTCTCTTGGTCCTTCACTTAGATGCTCTTTGTCACCTCTGCAAGATCTTGTGACAGCAATGAATAAACAAAGAGATGTGGAGGCTCACGCAAGATCCCCAGGAATGGGCCACTTGTTCTGTGTTAAGCTTAGTGGGATCCTGATCTAAGATTGAAGGTACTTGCCCCTGCTTCACTGAGGGTTTCCAGAGGCCGTTTTTGTTCATATCATAGCACCTGGCCATTCTCCTAGTGGAACAATTAGTTTCTTAACCTCCACCTTCAACAAAATACATCAAACAAAGGTGCACCTCCATCCCATTTGGTGAAACAGAGGTAATGAAAACAGAACAGACTGTATCTCAGTAGGTCTAAGAGTATTACCTTGGAAAGCATCTTCTATGTCCTCCATTTTGGGTTCAGGCTTGTTCCGAAGCAATGTGTACATGGACATGACAATGCCTGGAGTGCAAAAGCCACATTGAGACCCATGGCTCTTTGCTATTCTCTCCTGAGAAAAAGTAACAACAGCCATCAGCTCACAGTATCAAGGTGGGTTCATCATTGTGCTTGTTTCTGCAATATCTCTGGAGCTGCTCTGCTGTGAGGACAGACTGAGAGAGTTGGGGTTGTGCAGTCTGGAGAAGAGAGGCTCTGAGGAGACCTCATTGTGGCCTTCCAGGATCTGAAGGGGGCTCCAAGAAAGCTGGGGAGGGACTTTTGAGGGTGTCAGGGAGGGATAGGACTGGGGGGGATGGAGCAAAGCTAGAAATGGGGAGATTGAGATTGGATGTGAGGAAGAAGTTGTTCCCCATGAGGGTGGTGAGAGCCTGGCACAGGTTGCCCAGGGAGGTGGTGGAAGCCTCATCCTTGGAGGTGTTTGCAGCCAGGCTGGATGTGGCTGTGAGCAACCTGATACAGTGTGAAGTGTCCTAAATACCTCAAGGAGGCTTTCAACACATTAGCCTTTTCAGTTCCCAGGATTTGGTCCAGGACATGGACCGAATACAGCCATGCAGCCCTAGAACACAAGCATTAGCAACCCAGCCAGCAGTTAGTTTGCTAGGGCATAGCAGAGCTTGCAGCACTGACCAAGGATACTGATTCTGTCACTTAGCCATTCCTGCATGTAAAGGCCACTCATTTGCAAAGTCAAACTCCCAGATTTAACATGATGATGAAGGTCCCAGGTTTCCTCAAGAAGAAAATATGGACAAAGGTTTCAAGTTGGCAGCATTCATAGCTTACCTGGGCTGGGTGCAGCCTGGATTTTGTGTTTCCTATGCCTTCCACAGTAGTCACAGCTACATGATGCAGGGCACAGACAGGGAAGAGGCAGGCATTGGCAGTATGGTGGCTAAAATAACAAATTAAGGTCATTTCATTTGGCAGGGCTGATTGACAGATGAAGAGAGGAACAGGAGGACTGAAGAGTATTCAGAAACTGGAGCAAGTGGATGCAAGAGGAGCACTTAGATGTGATTTGTTAGAAGTCAAATCCTACAGCACCTCCTCAGACAAATTTCCCTTCAACTTCTCTTGAAGTTTAAATTGAGTATGCACCATAGCATTTGACTAGAAGGAGCAACTTCGCACATCCTCATTGCATGTTAAGCTGCAGAATCCATGTAATCAATTTATAGAGGCAGGCTACAAACACCAAGATGTTAGACAGTGGCCTGGCCCACTTGCACCTACAAGAGAGCCTAGATCTCCTGGCCTTTTACCCAGGAAACCATCTCTAGCAGCTACACATGGGGGAAAAGTCCAGGCTAAAGGTAAAAGAGAGCAGTGTTGCAAAAATTCTTATAGAGACTAGCCTAGAGACTAGACTATTTTCTCTCTATCGAGAGAAAATAATGACCCTAAAGATACCCTGTTTAAGGCCAAGTTAAAGTATCTCCCAAGTATTATTCCAATTATATCCAAGATTTCAGAGCTTTCCACTCCTCACAGTACAGAAATGGGGCCTGTCCCTCTGCCTCATTATCCCTCCCCATTCCCCTTTTTCATAGAATCATGGAATTATAGAATCATTAAGTCTGAAGAAGACCTTTAAGATCATTGAGTCCAACCATAACCCAACTACCACAACCAGTGAACTATATCCTGAAGGGCTACATCTACCGCTTCATGAACACCTCCAGGGATGGTGACTCCACCACCTTCCTGAGTAGCCTGTTACAACACCTTCAGGAAAGAAATTCTCCTAATATCCAACCTAACCTCCCTCTGGCACAACAAAACCCCATTTCCTCTTGTCCCACCACTAGTTACCTGGGAGAAGAGACCAACACCATCCTCAATGCAACCTCCTTTCAGGTAGTTGCAGAGTGTAATGAGGTCTCCCCTCAGCCTTCTCTTCTGAACAACCCCAGCTCCCTCAACCACTCCTCATAACAATGTCCTCCAGACCCCTCACTAGCCTCATTGCTCTTCTCTGGACACCCTTCAACACCTCAATGTCTTTCTCACCCTGTGTGCCCAGAACTGAACACAGAACTCAGGCTGTGGCCTCACCAGGACCAAATACAGGTGATTCCACTCCCTCAGTCCTCAATTAATTATAGACAGAACATGAGGAACATTTATGTCTCAGGGAATAAGAGTAATTCTGAAGGTTACAAGAGAAAGAAAGTTAATATCTGTTGGTGTACAGAAACCTGATTATTGTAGTAGTAGAACAGCAATAAAGATTTTATCACAGTAATCACCATTTGATTCACCACAGCAAAAAGTCATATTACAATGAAAGAGAGGAAGAGGAAGATTCGATGAGCTGGGAAAAGGTAGATGATCTGAGTGCTAAAGTCGGTGCAGATATTTCAGGGCACGAAGAAGGAGTTCCCTGGCAGCACTGTGCAATGCTGTAGGGAAAAACACCTTCTTGTGTTAGGCTTCTGAGTTCTCGTGGAAAATCCTATTTTGGCAGAAACACACATTATAGAACATTTTTCTTTTAATAGTACCACCTCTGAAATGTCAAGAACCTGGATCTGTCTCCACTTCATTTCTCTGCTGAAGAGTTCAGATTGCAAAGGATACAGGATTTTCTTCCGAAAGGGATCGTACTTGGATATCATCACAGTGCAAGCACCACATCCACCTTCTCCACAGCCTAGTTTTGTCCCACACAGGCCCACTGAGAGAACAAGAATCAAGGAAAACACACAGAGTTTGGGCAGAAGCCTGCTCCAAGAGCTGTCAGTCACGCTTCTGCAACAAGTTCTTGCTGGAAACCTGAGCACTGAGTGTTATTTTTTTCTGCTTAATAACTTAATTTAACATAAGCAAAGTTTCATATGCTGGCATGTAAGCTTTGAGATCATGACTCAAAAACCCTAATAAGGAGGCAAGGCCCCATTCCAGCAGACTCTCAGAATAAACAAAAGATTTCTGAACTTCAACAATTCCCGCTTTCCATTAGACTCAGAAAAGGAAATGACACAAGGGAGACCACTGAGTCACGTGCCTAAACACCATGCCTATTTCTCCCAGGACCACATGCATGCTTCCACAAAGATACAGCTTTCTTATGCCATCCAAGGTTTCTCTTGACAGAGTCTTAATCTGCCTCAGAACAAAACACGTTTCTCAAAGTATTTGTCTGACCTTAACCAGATAACTACAAAAAACTTCACCAGAATGCTTTTGTAGAAGATCAGAAGGTTTGGAAGAGCTTACATTACCTCTTTACAAAGCTATTTGCTTCATGTATTAATAAGCTCAGGCATAAAAGGGCTCTAGAGGTGAGGTGTGAATGCGGGCAAAAAAGTCATGCCACTTATCTTCCCTCTTGAACCTTAGCCACCCAAGGAACGGCCAGGCAAAGTAAAGCTGGTGATAGGTCTGCTGGAAACCCCAAAGAGGAGTCACAGAGTGGCTCAGGTTGGAAGGGACCTCAGAGATCATCCTACTCCAACCTCCCAGCCGTGGGCAGGGACACCTTCCACCAACCCAGGTTGCTCAAGGCCTCATCCAACCCGCCCTTGAACACCCCCAGGAAGAAGGCATCCACAACCTCCCTGGGCAGCCTGTTCCAGAGTCTCACCACCCTCATACTGAAGAAAGAGCGTGATTTATATCTCCACACTGACTTCAGATGTCATACAATCATAGAGCTGTCAGGGCTGGAAGAGACCTCAAGGACCATCCAGTTCCAGCCCCCCTGCCATGGGCAGGGACACCTCACACCGCAGCAGGTTGCTCACAGCCACCTCCAGCCTGGCTGCAAACACCTCCAGGGATGAGGCTTCCACCACCTCCCTGGGCAACCTGTGCCAGTCTCTCACCACCCTCATGGGGAAGAACTTCTTCCTGATATCCAATCTGAATCTCCCCATTTCTAGTTTTGCTCCATCCCCCCCAGTCCTATCCCTCCCTGAAACCCTCAAAAGTCCCTCCCCAGCTTTCTTGTAGGCCCCCTTCAGATACTGGAAGGCCACAATTAGGTCAACAATGTCTAGACAGAAGATGGTAGCATGGTGAAATAAGCGTGCACCATTCTTTTTAAGGAGTACATCAGCAGGGATGTGAACAGTTTGGCAAAGGTACTGTGGTAGTTTAAGGCTATGCCTTTAAAATTTTTCACAGATCTTAAACAGATCTTCTCCCTTTTGTACAGGGGGTCTGGGTAGGCAGGGAAAGTTGCTGTTAGACTTAACCAAAACAGTGCAGCCAAGGTCAAGCAGAAGCAAGTTAGTATCTCTCCAGAGCCGAGAAGCAAGAAGAAAAAATTGTTTTGGTACAACCAATCTTATGGTAGATCTCTCTCCAAGGGGACTGCTTAGAATTATCTTTATTTTCTTTTTACACCCAATAGTGATTTGTTTACATTTTACTACTTTTCTGTTCAAGATCTGAGAAAAATTTTAAAGGCATAGCCTAAAACTACCACAATACACACCCACCTGGCCAGACAGGACTCAGAAAACAGGGAATAACATCACCTACCAAGCCAGACCTGGCAGAGCCAGCCTGGGCATCACAGTAATAGCTATCCAGCTCCTGAAACTCATCTGACTCATGTGGTGACCAGTTTCCAACAGGAGTGAAACGTGACTGCTTGCATGTGCTCATGTAAACATGCTCACGGTGTGTGGTGGCAACCCTGCCTCTTGAGTTTGCATCCCTCTGTCATATGATAAATGAGCCACAGGATCATCAAGTTATTGGATATTAACTATCCAGTACTATCCAAATTATTGTACATCAAGTAGCTCCAGTGGCTGGAGAGTCTTGGCCCGAAAATTCTTTACAGGTTGTGTGGAACACACACAAATTTACTTCAATTTTATTGTCACCTCAGTATTGCTTTTTCCATCATATGATGTCTAAGGTCCCTTCCAACCTAAGCTATCCTATGATTCTAGTAATTCCAAGCATTTTCCTCTTTAAAGTATTAATGAATTATTTAAACTTGATTTGTTTAAAGTTTATTATTCAAAATTTGCTGCGGCTTAGGCTTGGATAAACAGCTGCGACCACTTTTTCACTGTGAGGATGCCAGAGTCCTGGAGCAGGCTGCCCAGGAAGGTTGTGGAGTCTCCTTCTCTGCAGACTTTCAAAACCTGCCTGGATGCATTCCTGTGTGACCAGCTCTAGGTGATCCTGGAGGTTTTGAACCCCAGGCTGGATGTGGCTGCGAGCAACCTGCTGTAGTGTGAGGTGTCCCTGCCCATGGCAGGGGGTTGGAACTGGATGATCCTTGAGGTCCCTTCCAACCCTAACAATTCTATGATTCTGTGATCCTGCTCTGGCAGCAAGATTGGACAAGATGATTTCCAGAGGTCCCTTCCAACCACTAACACTCTGTGATTCTGTGACACTAGACCATGCAGGGCACTATCCTCTTACACTCTGTGCCTGAGCTCTGCCTAGCACTCAAGTGGCAGACAGAACAGTAAGCAATTCTGAAATGGTGTAGGCATTTGAAGCCTTCTGCAGTTTCTTCTGACATTCTTCTGGATACGTTTTCTTCGGAGATAGGTTAGCAGAGTTGTCTCTGGATCCACATTTTTTTCCACAACCTGCAAGAAGGGACAGGTATTGTTACCGAGTGCTTTACAACGCACATTGGAAGGAGAAAGTTTACTCTTTCTGCAAATTCTTTTCCCAAGCAGGAAGTGGCACCAGTGGTTAACTCCCTGTGCTAGGTTCAACAATGCTGGTCACGTATCCAGACACAGCCTGATCTAGTTGAGGATGTCCCTGCTGACTGCAGAGGGGATTGGACTAGGTGACTTTCGGAGGTCCCTTCCAACCCAGAACATTCTGTGATTCCATGATTTCCTTGAATTTATTGTGGCAGAAATTAAAGTAGATGCATCACATAAGTCAGGGGTTTTCAGATACAGCACAGTGAGGCAAATATGAAAATTAAATGAAAAAAAAAAAGTAAAATGAAATAAAATAAAGTACAATGAAATAAAGGAAAATGAAGTACAATAAAATAAGATAAAATAAAATTAAATAAAGGAAAATAAATAAAGTAAAATAAAGTAAAATACAGTAAAGTAAAACAAAATAAAAGAAAATAAATACCAAGCAGAATTAGTGCTGAGCAGAGGAAGAACTCTCTTGTGTATCCAAATTTTGAACTCCTGACAGCTTCCCAAGCTGCATCTCATCTTTACTGACCATTCACAGCTCACTTCTGCCCCTTCTCCCTTCTTACAATTAGAATAAAAGAAAATGAGCAGGTAGTCACAGAACCATAGAATTGTCAGGGTTGGAAGGGACCTCAAGGATCACCCAGTTCCAACCCTCCCTGCTATGGGCAGGATGACAGAAACAGCATCAGGGACAGACTTTCCAGAGGCCAAAAAAGCCAACAGTGGAAACTCTAATGTGACCAACACAGATGCTGCAAGACAGCCAGCAAGCTCCTATCATTACCTTGAAGTTTCTTGTCCCTCCCTGCTAGCATTAAATCAGCCAGTGTTCAATTAGTAGCCGTCCTAAATGTGGCAATGGGAAATGCCAACCAGGAGAGATTTTTTTCCCTGCACGTTGTGAGTCGGTGAAAAACACTCTTAGTAGTTATCCATTAGACATAAAATCAGACTCCACTTCAACCTCTGCCCCACGGTCAGAAACCAAAGTTCTGCACTCGCCTCCTGAAGGCTGCAGAGCTTGTCTTTCAATTTCCTGTTATTAATTGAGCACCAAGAAACTGTTCCAAGCTCAGTGTGTGCCAGAATGGAATCCTGAGCTTCTGGCTCTTACAGTGTGCAAGTCCTAAGTACAGCAGTTATAGTTTACTTAAATTAATCCCTTCTAGTTTGAAGGGCAAACTGAAAGAGAGGCCATTTAGGTGAGACCTTTTTTTCTTACTGATAAGAAACCTTCACAACATCTGCACTGCTTCTGGTTTATGCCTTTCACACGTGATGTTATTTTAAACAGGCAAGGTTCATGCTTCCTCTTTGAGACCTTGTTTTTAGAGCTGTCCAATAAGGCTGCTGCTGCAAAACACAACTGGTCATTTTTTGCATGTCTCATTCCTGCACTGGGGGTCCTCCTCCCCCTCTACTCAGCCCTAGTTAGATCTCATCTGGAATATTATGTACAGCTCTGGGCTCCCCAGTTGAAGAGGGATGGGGAACTGCTTGGGAGAGTTGAGCAGGGAGATATGAGGATGGTTGAGACACTGAAGCACCTCTCTTACCAGGAAAGACTAAGAGACCTGGGGCTGATTAGTCTGGAGAAGAGAAGGCTGAGAGTCTACAAATATCTGCAGGGTGGCTGTCAGGAGGATGGAGCCAGGCTGTTTTCAGTGACACCCAGTGACATAAACTCAATCACAGGAAATTCCATCTCAACAGGAGAAAAAAAACTTCTTTACTGTGAGGATGACAGAGCCCTGGAGCAAGCTGCCCAGAGAGGTTGTGGAGTCTCCTCCTCTGGAGATATTCAAAACCCACCTGGATATGTTCCTGTGTGATCTGCCCTGGGTGATCCTGATCTGGCAGGGGGCGTTGTGCTGGATGATCTTTTGAGATCACTTCCAACCCCCAACATTCTACGGTTCTGTGACTCTGTGAACTCTGAACTCATACTGAAATTGTCAAGCTGAGTTTCTTTCTCAGGACTGTGTCAATGGACATTGCAAACTCTTCCAAAGCAGCTTCTAAGATAGCCAGGCACAGAAAACGCTTCAGGACAGTTTTCCAGACAGTTAAAGACTATTTGAATTATCCTTTGCTTAGATCAAAGTAAACGTCTCAAGAAGTTTTCTTGCAAGCATCCAAGAAGCACTCCACTATGTGCTCAAATTAATCATCATCTGGCACAAGTGCTTCCTTTCAAGAAGTTAGAAAGAAAACACAGGCCTCAGCTTTGATTCAGCAAAGCATTTAGCCACTCAGCTCCACACATCTGTTGAGCCCCAAAGTCAATCCTATGCTCAACTTTATAAGAAAGTGGCTCCCACTACATAGTAGAACATGTCCTTCACAAACCACACTCTTACCCGGCTCAAACCACCATGCCCCGTTCCTACTGGAGGCACTTCAAACGCCTCCACTGTAGCTGTGTGTCTTCAGGGCTTGCAGAGACTTGGGATGAGAGGGAGATAAGGGGTAAGAGTTTGGAGGATGTTCTGGGTTAAAGCAAATCTCACGCATCAGAGATCAAGGAGACGTTTCTTTGCATTCAGATTACAGGACCACAGGATGTCAGGGGTTGGGCAGGACCTGGAGGTCATAGAGTCCAACCCCACTGCCAGAGCAGGACCACAGAATCGCAGAAGTCACACAGGAGCACATCCAGATGGGTCTTGAAAGTGCTGGCCACAGCAGAAGAACTTTTCCCTGTTCCTGCCTTTTGTTCTCTGTCATTGATCTGGTTTTGTTCTCCAACATGTCATTCCTCCAGTGGCTTCTTGCAGTCACCTGTGGTGATTTGTTCTTCAAATGTTTTACAACCCCGTGGGTGGGGATAACATCCTCTCTTGTCTGATGCCCAGAACAATATGATTCACAGCTCAATATCTCAGTATCTTACCCATCAAAACAATTCTTGCCACCACCTCTCTCAGTGTCTTTGTGCAGGAGGAAACTGAATTCTACCCACTGCCTTCAATGAGTAGGATCAGCCTAACTGTGTATCACCATTAAGGAAATATTTCCTTCTTGCTCTGTTACTGGGGTATTTTTGGTTTTTTAAAACCAAATATCATATTGACAGGCACATCAGCACATCTGAGCAAC
This sequence comes from Melanerpes formicivorus, assembly GCF_026170545.1. Taxonomy (NCBI): domain Eukaryota; kingdom Metazoa; phylum Chordata; class Aves; order Piciformes; family Picidae; genus Melanerpes; species Melanerpes formicivorus. The sequence continues at coordinate 12,512,935 of NW_027142378.1, forward strand.
CTGCTGTAGTGCGAGGTGTCCCCGCCCATGGCAAGGGGGTTGGAATTAGATGATCCTTGGGGTCTCTTCCGACCCTGACAATTCTATGATTCTATGATTTGGTGGGAGTGCAACTCAAGCCACTTTGGCAGCACACCCAAACAGGGAAGAGAAAAAGAAAAAGAAAAAGAAAAAGAAAAAGAAAAAGAAAAAGAAAAAGAAAAAGAAAAAGAAAAAGAAAAAGAAAAAGAAAAAGAAAAAGAAAAAGAAAAAGAAAAAGAAAAAGAAAAAGAAAAAGAAAAAAGAAAAAGAAAAAAGAAAAAAGAAAGAGAAAAAGAAAAAGAAAAAGAAAAAGAAAAAGAGAAAAAGAAAAAGAAAAAGAAAAAGAAAAAGAGAAAAAGAAAAAGAAAAAGAAAAAGAAAAAGAAAAAGAGAAAAAGAAAAAGAAAAAGAGAAAAAGAAAAAGAAAAAGAAAAAGAGAAAAAGAAAAAGAAAAAGAGAAAAAGAAAAAGAAAAAGAAAAAGAAAAAAAAAAGAAAAAAAAAAAAAAAAAAGCTGTGGGTTGCATACAATCCAGGAAGCCCTCTCTGTTCTGATCAAGTGGAACCTGCTTCTTTGCTAGCACTGCTGGTTCCATGAGCCAGCAGAGACAGATGCTGAGATAGCCTTGAGAAGTGGAAGGAGTTGTTACCATTAGCTGCATTCAACATAGAATCACAGAGCTGTCAGGGTTGGATGGGACCTCAAGGCTCATCCAGTCCCAACCCCCCTGCCATGGGCAGGGGCACCTCACACTACAGCAGGTTGCTCCCAGCCACTTCCAGCCTGGTGTGCTTCTTTTAGCCCACAGCTGCCAACATCACACCATGACAAAGCCCTTCATACAAGCAGCAGCTCACCTCTGAGACGTGCCCTTTGTAAGCAGGAACTGCAGTGCCATAAAAACTGCTGAAATGCCCCAAGGACAATGCCATTCACAGCACATTCCTCAGCTCCAGGATATCACAAGAGCAGACAGCAGATACAAAAGGATCTGGTTGCTCTCTGCTCAGAGTCTAAGCTGCTCTTTCTCCCCCATGCCTCACTCCACATGCATATACAAACCAGTTCTGTGCTGCTCAGGCTATTCTCTTTTGCTTTGGCTACTACACATTTGGCTGTGTTAGCCAAGAATCTCCTCCAGAAAGGGCTTTACTAATGATTCACACAGAACAAGGCTCCTGTAACACCTAAGCACCAACCAGTGCTGCAGCACCAGCTGAAAACACAGACAGAAATTTATTAATTAATTCTTCATACCTACTATGAGTAGCATATTGGTTCTGAACCTTAGCCACTCTGGCACCAGAACTGCAATTCTTTAATTAGAGCACAGCAGAAAAAGAAAACAAAACTGTACTCTTGGCCTGTATCAAGGTCTGGATTGCCCAAGATGTTTGTGCCAACCTCCTTCTGCAAAAAGCTCCCAGGTCACCCTCCAAAGATTGAGGTTCTCAGAAGAAGGGTTTGAAGTCTCTAGAACCTTCACAGAGCAAGAAGACAAGTTAATCATATACCACCTTTGCCCATCATAGGAGAAAGATTAATCAGATGCTGCTCACAGGTCATCCTATGCCTCTGCTTCACAATTTCAGTTACCAGACTCAACTAGCTAGTCATGATTAACTAGGAGCTTCAGGTTTTCACCTCCACTTAGAAACAATGGAAGGCTGTGTATGTCAATTAAAGCTGACATATGAACCATTACTGATCTGTGTCAGAAAAGTTTTCATTGTCATCCTTCTTCATAAAACTTCAGAACCAGGGTTGGGTTCTATGTCAGTAACACATTCAAGAGTTCCTTGACTGATTTACAATCCACTGCAGATAAATTTCATTCTTCACCTAGCTATTGGTTGAGAAAACTTTGACATCAAATGCTCTAGCACCTTGGAAACTTCAAATTCCAAACCTGTTTGGGATCCAAATTCCTAAGTAAAACACCCTAACTGAAGCAAGAGTCTTATCCACATTTAGACTTGGATAAATTAGCAGGAAAAGATCAACAAAAGCAAAACTGATGGTACTCCTGTGCCAGTCTATAGGGCAGGGCATGGGGCTTTTTAATCAGCTATTATTCTGCAGTCCCTCAGGAGGTTAAAAAAAGGAATTCTCCATCCCAAAGTTAGCGCTGCCTATTATTTACACCCGAGCAGTGTACAGGGAAGGTCCAAAAAAGTCTCAGCTGCACGGTACCCAGTGGATATGAAACCCACTCTCCTCCTCAGCTTTCCCAGCTGCAAGCTCCTTTGGCACAAACTTCCCTGCCTGAGTATCTCAGCAAGGGGGAGGTGGTGAGGCAAGATTAGCATTGAGCTGAGCTCAGAAACAGAACCAACTTGCTACTCAATCCAAAACTGAGGCAGCCTTGACTTGAAAAACTTTTGAAGAGTCAAGGGTAGTCCAAACTGACAAAGGGGGCTCTGGGACAAAGTATTCAAAGGTGTCCCACATGTGCAAGCCTCCTGTGAGACAGCCACTTCCCAGCACCTGCTCTGGGAAAGAGGATCAGGTGGTGGGCTCAGATTTTAAAGTGTTTTCTAGCTTCTTAAATGGGAAAGGAATGAACATTTCACTTCAGTCCCCTTTGAAAAATCAAATGTCAGAGCGACTTACTTGAGCATACAAATTCTGTATGGATGCCTACACTTTCCATATCTGTGGTAATTACCGACATTACTCCTAGTAGCAATGCCTGCACTTAAGTCAGTGCATCTTCATTTAAGGGCAGTTATGTCAGAACTGCAGTAAATCCTTGTTGACAAATCTAAAATGCAAAAGGGGCATTCTGTAGTTGTGTCACTCTTTGAATACAGAATTGACCAGGTTGGAAAAGACCTCAGAGATCATCGAGTCCAACCTATCATTCAACACCACCTAATCAACCAAACCATGGCACCATGTGCCGCATCCAGGCTCTTTTAAAACACTTCCAGTGATGGTGGCTCCACCACCTCCCTGGGAATAATTCACAAGGTAAAGTCAAAGAAGAGCAAAAGCAAATAAATAGCCCTCACAACTTAATATTTTAAAGTCAAGGCAATTAGAAAACTCCAGAGGAGGAAAAAGACTGGAAAAAGAAGTAATGAAACCACAATCCAGGAGCAAGCTGGAGAGAAAGCTGGAATCTTCCTTACCTTCTTACCATTCACAAAGAAAATCAATTCATCCCTCGTCTCATTGGGAGCCATCCTGCACACCTCCCACAGGTCACTCCAACAGGGCCACAGATCACCCCCTCAAGAGCAGCCCTACACCCCTCAGCCAAGGGAGCACCAGCGATAGGACAAGAAATAGGAGTCTCCCTCAAGACTGACTTTGTTTCTGCATCAGCACCCTGTGCAACCCTGTATTATATAAGAGACGAGGAAGAGGCGTGCCAGCTGCCTTTCATTGGTGCTTCTGCAGCAGCAGTCGTGACAGAAAGGGAGCTGGGACTTCAAGAGTGGCCCGCCCCCTTTTATACAGTGACAGGTCACAACTCAGCTGCATTTCCCTTGAGGTTACACTGCCAGGCTCAGGGCACCCAGAGTGTGCCACCACCAGGGCTGCCAGGAATTCACAGTGTTTTGCAATCCAGAGCAAACTCCAGGGGAGGAGAGGTTCTCCCAACTGTCCCTCACCTAATGTTGACATGGAAGAGCTACGTTTCCCTTGCTCTGTGCAGAGCCATCCACGTGGCATTCCCTACACAGAGGTCTAGGAGGAGACCACCTGTTTACTCCAATCTTCTTCCATCTGTGCACATCAGCTAGCTGACTGACAGCAGCAATATTTCACTACTCTTCTCTTTTTGGTTTTTTTCCTTACAGCACCTTCCAGTTGCCAGGACATGATTTAAAGAGGTGTGTATTTGCCCAAATCAAAGCTGTTCCAGAGAACCGACACTCGGATCAGAAGTGGTGGGGGCTAGGAAAGACGATCATAGAATCATAGAATTGTCAGGGTTGGAAGGGACCTCAAGGATCATCCAGTTCCAACCCCTCAGCCATTGGTAGGGACACCTCACACTACAGCAGGTTGCTCACAGCCACATCCAGCCTGGCCTTAAACACCTCCAGGGATAAGGCTTCCACCACCACCCTGGGCAACCTGTGCCAGTCTCTCACCACCCTCGTGGGGAAGAACTTCTTCCTCACATCCAATCTGAATCTCCCCATTTCTAGTTTTGCTCCATTCCCCCAGTCCTGTCACTCCCTGACACCTTCAAAAGTCCCTCCCCAGCTTTCTTGTAGCCCCTTTCAGATACTGGAAGGCCACACTTATGTCTCCTCAGAGTCTTCTCCTCTCCAGACTGAACAGCCCTTTTAAGGAGTTTTCTGGGTTCCTAAATGGAAATGGAATGAACATTTTACTTCAATCCCCTTTAAAAATCAGATGTCAGAACGACTTACCGAGCATACAAATTCTACGTGGATGCCTAGCAGCTCGAAAGGGCGGCTGGGCTAGGATCACAATGGTTTCACTGGGTTCTTAAAACATTCAGGCTTACCTGTTTCGGCTGAGTCCTCACATCCTGGATCATAGGTGCAGTATGCCAGTGAAACACAGAGGAAAACCAATTCTTTGAAGACTTTGTCTTCCATTTCCTTGGTGGTGGTTTCTTCTGGTTTCTCCATTACACAGTCATGTATTTTGCACTGTTTTAGCCTTCCTGGTTTTCCTTCCAGAGTTGCCACAGAATTGTCTGCAGACCCCTAGACGTGACACTTGTTAGTTTCACAAGCAAAGTACCTGAACCCTTAATTCCACCTAAAAAATTTCTCCACAAAACAGCAGAATTCCAAAGTCTCCTGGAAGTTTCCTAATACTGTACTTAATCGTATCTGCTCTGTTCTGATGTTTGTGGCTTCGTTTCCCCTTCTTCGGCATCCCAGGCTTGCTAGTTTCTGCTGGGACCTTTGGTTTTCTCACAATCCCTGGGAATGCACTACATCAAAGCCTTCCTCCCAGGACCCCCCTCTGAAACAAGCCACAAAGGAGCAAATCCTGATGAAAGTGCCATTTTCAGAGGCAGTCTTTCTTTCAGCGCTCTAGCAATGTGCCAGAGCAAACACAAGGCACGCATTATTCTTTTCCCAGCATTTATCTTCTGACTCACAGTATTCTATTGCCCAGTATATCCCCTAGAAAAGGTGTTTTGTAACAGCTGTCAAACACTGCCTCAGCACTTCTTCACAGGCATTCTGCTCTCTGAAAGCCTAGCCGGTGACAAACTTGTGCTTAACACCAGCTGCCTCCTTCTGCACTTGCAGAGAAGCTGTGCAGTGCTGACACCCATAGTCTGCCACCTCCCACTCTGTAGCATAAAAGGTTTAGGGAATAAACATTTTACTCCAAGAAAGGAGCAACCTGCTCTAGTGTGAGGGGTCCCTGCCCATGGCAGGAAGGTTGGAACTAGGTGACCCTTGAGGTCCCTTCCAACCCTAGCAATTCTATGATTCTAAATCTTCAGCTCTGTCACTTTGTGTTGCAAATTCACAGCAGCACTGCCCTGGTGGAGCAATCATCAGTCTCAAAATTAGTGTACACAAGGTTAGCGCTTGTAAATGGTTTTGTAATAGTTTAAATGGCCATGATTACTCACAACCACAGGTAATGTGTCACAGCAAGGTTGGAGCAACCAGCCACAACAGCAGTAACAGCAGAATCAAACATGCTTAGCTTCCTTATCCGTGTTCTCCACAATGCACCACAATGTTCTCAGCTGCGAAGAGCACCTGTAAGCGTGGCAGAGCTTCTTGAAGGAATCTCACATGCAAATTTTAGGTGATAACTTACAGTTAAAGAGAATCACAGAATTGTCAAAGTTGGAAGGGACCTCAAGGATCATCCAGTTCCAACCCCCCTGCCATGGTGTGGTGGGTTAACACCTTTTTCTGAAAACAAAAGAAGAAAGCAGGGTGGAGGGCTTGCGGGTACTTTACACTCCCTGAAGGGCGTCTCCCCCCCGGGAAAGCTGAGTCTGTTCCACTCCCCCCTCCCTGCCCAGCAAGGGTATAAAAAGCAGGACCTCATAGCTGTTGGATCTCCTTTTTGGCTCCTGCCTCTGCTGGATGAGAGCTACAGCAGCTCCCCTCCTGATCCTCAGCCACGTGGCCGGACCTGACCCTTCTCCCTGCTGCCTCTGCGCCTCCTCAGAGAAAGACTGGTTTTGTATAATTCTTTTCTGTCCCCCTCCCATCCATTCTTGTTCCTTGCCCTTGTGAACTTTTTGTCCCTGTTATTGTTATATTTGAAGAAAAAATTATTTGCCTCTCTACTTCCAAGCTGACTCCAGATTGTTGCTTAGTGGATTTGCTCCCACAAAGTGGGGAAGAGATTCTCAGCCTTTTCCCCATTTCAGCCTTTAACTCTCAGTTAAGGCTCAAACCACTACACATGGGTACCAGTAGACAGCAGCGGAACATGAGCCAGCAGTGTGCCCAGGTGGCCAAGAAGGCCAATGGCATCCTGGCCTGCATCAGGAACAGCTTGGACAGCGGGAACAGGGAAGTCATTCTGCCCTATGTTCAGCACTGGTTAGGCCACACCTCGAGTCCTGTGTCCAGTTCTGGGCTCCTCAATTTAAGAAGGACATTGAGACTCTTGAAGGTGTCCAGAGAAGGGCAAGAAAGCTGGGAAGGGGTCTGGAGCACAGCCTTGTGAGGAGAGGCTGAGGGAGCTGGGTTTGTTTAGCCTGGAGAAGAGGAGGCTCAGGGGAGACCTTCTTGCTCTCTACAACTCCCTGAAGGGAGGGTGTAGGCAGGTGGGGGCTGGTCTCTTCTGCCAGGCACCCAGCACCACAACAAGAGGACACAGTCTCAAGCTGTGCCAGGGGAGGTTTAGGCTGGAGGGGAGGAGAAAGTTCTTCCCAGAGAGAGCAATTGGCCACTGGAATGTGCTGCCCAGGGAGGTGGTGAAGTCCCCATCCCTGGAGGTGTTCAAGAAAGGCTTGGATGTGGCACTTGGAGCCATAGTTTAGTTGTCAGGAGGTGTTAGGGATTAGGTCATAGGTTGGACTTGATAATCTCTGAGGTATTTTCCAACCTGGTATATTCTATGATTCTATATTTGACTTGGAAAGCAACTTGTCTTCAGGCAGGTTTTTTTACTATATGTTCCTTGTCTTCTTCAGCAGTTACCCTGACATCTAGCAGTTGCTTGTTACTTGTTGCAGGGTATCATGAGAGAGAAACTTCATCCTCCTGTCCTGACAGCCTAACTCAACAAATAAGTAAGGGTATTTGAATCTTTCCTCCTGGCCTTTCTTTCTCTTCATCTGCTGGTATTCTAGGTGCTACCTTTCACATTTAGTCAATATAATTCTGCCCCAGGACGCACAAGAAGGAAGCAGAGTCCCCTTGCAGAGACTGTCTGCTGTCTTTGTCACAATTGGAAGCATTGTCTCCAGCAAATATTTCAGAAGAAAGGGGAGGAAGGTAACGACTTCATTCTCCTGACAAGCTGCTAAAGCATCCCCTCTCTGGCATCAAAAACCACCCTGATATTGCAGCATCCCTGAGCAGGCAAGTAAGAGCTTCTGGGCCACTCTAAATAAGTCACAGATAGTCCCCATAGATAGCTTGCATAGCTATGGGGACTGCTTTTCTTCACAGAAGACAGTCTCTACACAAAGCTCTGCCTTGCATGTTTTCTTCTGACCCTGTGAAAGTATGGATGAATTTCTCTCAGAAGACCATTAAATTTAGTTTTCTCTTGTCTGTGCATCAGATGGCTCATTATCAAACCTCTGATAACAGCTACAGAATCACAACATGTTAGGGTATAGAAGTGACCTCCAAAGATCCTCTAGCCAAACACCCCAGCCAAAGCAGCATCACCCAGGGCAGGTCACACAGGAACGCATCCAGGCAGGTTTTGAATGTCTCCAGAGAAGGAAACTCCACAACCTCTCCGGGCAGCCTGCTCCAGAGCTCCAGCACCCTCACAGGAAAGAAGTTTCTGCTCATATCGAGGCAGAACTTCCTGTGTTCCAGTTTGTACCTGTTGTTGTTTGTCCTATCACTGGGAACCACCAAAAAGAGCCTGGCACCTTAACCATGACACCCACCCCTCAGTTATTTGTAGATGTTGATAAGGTCCCCTCTCAGCCTTCTCTTCTCCAGATTAAACAGCCTCAGGTGTCTCAGTCTTTCCTCACCAGACAGATGCTTCAGTCCCCTAACCATCCTCATACTTCTCCTTTGGACTCTCTCAGTCAGGTCCCTCTCCCTCGTGAACCAGGGAGCCTAGAACTGGACACAATATTCCAGACGTGATCTAACCAGGGCTGAGTAGAAGGGGAGGACAACCTCCCTTATCTGCTGGCCACACTCTTCTTAATGCACCCCAGGATACCCTTGACCTTCTTGGCCAGCAGGGCACATTGCTGTCCTATGGATAGCTTATTATCAACCAGGACTCCAATGTCCTTCTCTGCAGAGCTACTCTCCAGCAAGTCAACCCCTAACCTCTACTGGTGCATGGTGTTGTTCCTTCCCAGAAGGGGAAACTTAGATAACTCCAAGTCCTGCGTTTCCCCTCCAATCATACCTCATGCTCAAGGACAGATTTTCTTAAGTAATGCACCAGATACCCTACAGCCTCAACCTAAAATAAAACCCCCTTCATACTCCCCAAATTATTCTAATCAGATTGGACAGTGAAGAAAGCTGACAGCTCATAGAAATCCTGGAATAATGGACAGCTTAAACATTTCTCTGAGTCACAGAGATATATTTTTAATCACCTGGATTGTTCTCAAACAGAAGTACCTCACAGTCAAGACTCACTGCTTTCAGTGACTTTATGACCAGGTATGGACATCTGAAGGCACTGGACAGAAACTTTACAGCTTCATCATTCCTGAAGCTTTTCCATTCACGAAAAACGACTTACATTCACTTTTCAAGAACCCACCTGGAAACCAGGGTAACTTATTTCATTACAATTCTTCCTGTATTTCCATGGCAGACTTACAGATCCCAAATAGTTATGACCATGTAACATGAATCACTGAATGCCAGGTTGGAAGGGACCCCAAGGATCATCGGGTGCAACCTTTCTAGGTCACACTAGAGTTGAAATGAGCTGGCCTAGCACCCTGGCTAGTTGAGTCTTCAAACTGCTCACTGTAGGGCAAGCCACTGCTTCCCTGGGAAGATGATTCCAGTGTTTAACTGTTCTCATGGGGAAATATTTTCTTCTGGAGCCCAGCAGTAACTTGTGCCCGTCACCCTTTGTCTTTTCCATGGGACTCCTTGTGACAAGGGAATCTCCATCCTCCTGCTAGCCACCCTTTATGTGCTGGTATGTGGTAATAAGGTCTCCCCTATGCCTTCTCTGCTCAAGGCTGAACAAACCCCGTTCTCTCAGCCTTTCCTCATGTGGCAGAGCTTCCGGTCCTCTAACGGGACTGTCCTTTGTACCACCTGATGACAAATGTGACAGTTTTCCCCTCCCTTTTGAACTGGAGTGGCTTCCTTTTGGTAAGAAATCTGTTTTCCCCCACTGTTGTTATTTTGTATCCTGTGTTAGTTTATATCCAGACACAAAAGACAAAGCTGATAATTTTCACAACAACTTGGCAGGAGGTTGTTTTGCAGAATCTAAGCAGGCCAAATGAGGTTGAGGTCAAGATATCTACCAACAAAATAATTACAGGGCTGTTGCAATGAAATGTGCAGCATGACTAACGCAGGCCCCTAAGCAGGATACAGACATACCTGCACTTCCAGGAGAATGCTGCTGATGCATCTTCATGGGAACATGATTAACAACCTTGTTAAATGAAGATTGTAAGACAGGGTTTAACCAAACGGCTTGGAAAAATACTTGAGTTAAAAAAAAATATGAAAGAGTAAGACTCAAGATCCCCTTCTATCCCTGGAGGCTTTTAAGGTCAGGCTGGATGGGTCTCTGAGCAGCCTGCTCTAGTGTGAGGTGTCCCTGCCCATGGCAGAGGGGGTTGGAACTGGATGATCCTCGAGGTCTCTTCCAACCCTAACAATTCTGTCATTCTGTGTGTGAATACCAGGAGTGTTCAAAGCTGGTTTTCCTAGGACAAGTGTGCCCTGATGGCTAACAAGTTGGGTCAGCAGACATTGATAACAGCCTGCTAGTTGTTTTCTGCTCTCTGTTATCTCAATTGCTGGCAATAGAGGAATGTCCAATCGCACCTCTGGCTAGCTTCTGTTGGGTAACCCAGGTTTCTTTGTAATGTCTTTGCAGTGATCTTTCCAGGAGATAAAGCGGAGCTAGACAAAGCATCTCCAGTTAAGTGGTCAGAGTAGCCAACAGTACTCACCTTATTAAAAACAACACAGAAAACCTTTTACCCCCTTGACCAAAGTAGAAGCTCTTCTGTACAACTAAAGACACAGGGGAGTTGGATTCAGGATTTGAGATCCATCTCCCATAACACTAAACAGAATAGAGAATTAACCAGGTTGGAAAAGACCTCGGAGACCATCAAGTCCAACCTATACCAATCAACTAAACCATGGCACCGAGTGCCTCATCCAGGCTCTTTGTAAACACTTCCAGTGATGGTGACTCCACCACCTGGAACTATAATGGTTCCAGTCCTAAACTGAAATCTAGATGTAAATGTTCTGACATTTCTGCCCCAGGAGAGTTGCAGCAATAGTGCTGTAACATTATTGGCTTTGTTACCAAAAAAAAAAAAAAAAAAATTTGCAGAGATTATTACATAGAATAGAATAAACCAGGTTGGAAGAGACCTTCAGGATCGTCGCGTCCAACCCGTCAACCAATCCAACCCACCTAAACAACTAACCCATGGCACCAAGTACCCCATCAAGTCTCCTCCTGAACACCTCCAACGACGGTGACTCCACCACCTCCCCAGGCAGCCCATTCCAATGGGCAGTCCACTCTCTCTGTATAGAACTTCTTCCTAACATCCAACCTGAACCTCCCCTGGTGCAGCCTGAGACTGTGTCCTCTTGTTCTGGTACTGGCTGCCTGGGAGAAGAGACCAACATCCACCTGTCTACAACCTCCCTTCAGGTAGTTGTATAATTCCAATAAGAGGGATATATTTCCGTTTCTATGCCACGAAGCTTGCAATCTAAACCAAAAGCCTCTCAAGAAAAGAGAAAACACCCCAAACTTATTTTGAGAGAGGCCAGTGGAAAGAAATAGAAACTGAGTCCAGGGGAAGGCCATAAAGATGGTTCAAGGACTGGAGCACATCTTCTATGAGGATAGGCTGAGGGAGTTGGGGTTGTTCAGCCTGGAGAAGAAAAGACTCCAGGGGAACCTTAGAGCTGCCTTCCAATACCTGAAGGGAGACTGCAGGAAGGCTGGAGAGGGGCTTTTCATAAGGATGTCTAGAGACAGGACAAAGAGGAATGGTTTGAAGCTGAGGCAGAGCAGGGTTAGACTGAATCACGGGGAGAAGTTCTTCGGTAAGAGAGCGGTGAGACTCTGGAATAGGTTGCCCAGGGAGGTTTTGAGTGCCCTCTCACTGGGAGAGGTTCAAGGCCCCAAGGTTGAAGGAGGCTTTGAGCAGCTGAGTCTAGTTGAGAGGTGTCCCTGTCCATGGCAGCAAGGTTGGGGTAGATGATCTCTGAGGTCCCTTCCAGCCTAAGTCAGAAGCTGGTTTGAATTTTTCTTCTTACAGAAGAAATTATTGCAGTACAGAAAAGTTAGATGACCTGACCAAACAGCGGGACAAATACTGATGACACCAAGGGTGAAATTTTCCAGAGTACTCAGTAGGATAGCAGCTAACTAAACATCAGATGCTTTCTGAATAATTCCACCTAGTGAGAACCCAGCCACTGTTCTCTCTTCTCACTGAGACTAGAATCTGAACCTAAACCTATCCCCTCTTGACTGAAACGTAACAAGGGACTGAAATAAACAAGGGATAGATCTTTGCTTTGTTTACAGTTCCCAGCACTGATGCCCCAGCAAAAGGATGCAAAGTCAAAGTAAGATCAACTAAAACAAAAGCAAACAGACCAGACTGTTTTCCCACACTGCCCTAAAAGGCATCAAAGCAACATAAGCCTGAAGAACACAGGTACCACAAATTTTCCTGGAAGGGTTTTGGTTTGGCTTTTTTGTGTGGAATATGAGGCAGCTATAGAGTTGCTTATTCCACACTGCATAATCCAGTGGATTTCCAAGAGCAGGATTGTTTAGAAAGGTGGATGAGAAGCTGGACAAGAGCCACCAATGGGCACTTGCAACCCAGAAAGCAAATGGCAGCCTGGACTGCATCAAAAGCAGTGTGGCCAGCCGGTTGAGAGAGGTGATTCTGCCACGCTGGAGTACTGTGTCCAGCTGTGGGTCCCCCAACACAAGGGAGACATGGAGCTGCTGGAGCAGGTCCAGAGGAGGGCCACAAAGATAATTAGAGGGCTGGAGCACCTCTCCTATCAAGACAGGTTGAAAGAATTGGAATATTCAGGCTGGAGGAGAAAAGGCTCAAGGGAGACGTTAGAACTGCATTTCAATATCAGAAGGAGACCTAGAGGAGGGGTGGGGAGGGACTGTTCAGAAGGGCTTGTGGTAGTAGGACAAAGGACAGTGGTTTGAAACTGGGGCAGGGCAGATTTAGGTTGGACATCGGGAGGAAGTTCTGCTCAGTGAAAGCGGTGAAATACTGGAACAGGTTTCCCAGGGATGTAGTTGAGGCCCTGTCCCTGGAGATAATTAGGATCAGATTTGATGTGTCCCTGGGCAGCCTGCTCTAGTTGGAGACGTCCCCGCTGAGTGCAGGGGCGTTGGACAAGATGACCTTTGAGGGTCTCTTCCAAACCTATGCAACCTGTGAATCTGTTGTCCCACCTTCTAGACGTCCATTACATCTTATTCGTGTCAAGAGCCGTATTGAGCACAGCCACTCGGTTCAAATAATGCTGCAGTTGCCCAAGACATGAACAGAATGGTTTCAGAGACAGCTGTTCACACTTCTTCCTTCTGTCTCAGGACAATCTCTTTAGCACAAGAAATGCTTTGGACATTAAAACCACTAAGAAAAAAACCACCAAAATACACATAGACAAACTCGAGTGGCCACCACTTGTGGGGCACCATTGGCTGGATCTTTGATTTTATGAGTTGTTTCTGCGGTGGTGTTTTCCCCACACTTCAAGTTTCTTAGGTGTTCCAACCTGCCAGGTGTTCACATCATTATTTCTTGCAAGTAAAAACACAATTGTCCTTGATCCCTCACCTCCACTGACGCAAGAGGAAGTTTGGATACAAAAAGATGACACGATGTTCGGGATAAACTTAAAGGGAAAGAAAAACACAGATTTCATGGTCAGCGTCTGCTGATCTGTGAAAGCCTGACTGAGCAACAATTAGCAAAGAGCAGGCCCCCATTGGCTGAGCAGAGGGAGAGGATCCCAGAGCTGGTCAGCTGGAGAGGTCAGCAGCAGCAGCACAAAGAAGGTCAAGGGCCTGGCAGACAGTGCCTGGGCCCTGCAGCCAGCGAGGGCATGCAGGGATAGCCAGCGGGGTACCAGCGGGGTAATTCTCTTGCTTGCCCTGCTCTGGTCACTCCAGAGCCCTCAGCAGCACCACAGAAGTGGGCTGTGGCTCACTGTCCACTGATTGCAGCTCCTCCAGACGAAGACTGTGAGACCAGCTTCAATGCAGCAAACCTTCTTACAAGCAGACACTGACAGCAGTATCCTGGGCTGCATCAATAGGTGCATGACCACCAGGTCGATGGAGGAAATTCTCCCCCTTCACTCTGCTCTGGCAAGACCCCACCTGGAACGATTCCTTCAGCTCTGGGGCCCACAAAGTACAGAGGACATGGACCTATTGGAGCAAATCCAGAGAAGATCCACAAAGATGTTCAGAGGGCTGGAGTACCTCTCGTACCGAGGCAGGGTGAGAGAGTTGGGGTTGTTCAGCCTGGAGAAAGCTCTAGGGAAACCTCACAGCAGCTTTCTGGTACTGAAAGGGGGCTTACAGGAGAGCTGGAAAGTGACTTCTTATAGGACACGTAGTCATAAGACAAGGGGTAATGGCTTTAAACCGCAAGAGGGTAGATTTAGAGTAGATATAAGAAAGAAATTGTTCACTCTGAGAGGGGTGAGACACTCCAAAACAGGTTGCCTAGAGAAGTCCCCTCTCTGGAAATACCCAAGGCCAGGCTGGACAGGGCATTGAAAAACCCAGTCTAGGCTGAGGAGAGTTTCAGCCCATGGCAGGGGTGCTGGAACTAAATGATCTTTAAGGTCATTTCCATCCAAACCATTCTGTGATTCAATGATTACAAGAAGAAAGAGGACCTGGGAAAAAACAAACAAACAAACCACAGACAAGCAACAAACCCAAATATTTGAGCTTATCTGGGTGATGATGTGAGCCTTAGTGCATCGTGACCGTGCTCTTCCCAGTCTGGGCCGTGCCATCTAGTGGCTGCTCTGCACAACTTGAAATGGTCTCAATGGGCTTTTCTAGAAGGGCCGTGAGACAGAGGTGTAACCACCCAAAGCTGGAGAAAGCCGGTATCTAGAGAGAGGGAAGGACAGAGACACTTCTAAGACAGTTTTAAAGAAATAATTATGAGAAGAGACAAATTAATTCCGGGGACTAATGTGATATATCTGTTTAACAGAAAAAAAAAATTAAGGAGGTTTCTGACCATAACCAGACTGACAAAGCACAGTAATGTGGTTTCCTATAAGATTCAACTCCTCCTGCAGTGCATAGGACACTTCAACAGCTGTCCTGACAAGCCATAAATAATTAACTTAATCCACCCTGTGCAAGCAATAGGGCAAAAGATTACAAAATCCATGTATGCAGTTGAGATGTGTTACCTTGGGACACCCAGGATACACCTCAGCAAGCTGATTGTCCTCTCCTAGTTTTTAGACACAAGATGGAAGAAGCAAGGGGGAAGACAGAGCAGAAGCTATATTTAAAATATGAAATTCCCAGGCTGAAAGAAAAGAAAAACATTTTAAAGAACACTCAGTGAGACTCTGTCACCAGCGTAGCTAATCACAGAATCACTGAGTGTTAGGGGTTGGAAGGGACCTCAAAATAGCATCCGGTCCAACCCCTGTGCCAGTGCAGGATCACCTAGGGCAGGTTTTGAATGTCTCCAGAGACTCCACAAACTCGCTGGGCAGCCTGCTCCAGGGCTCTGGCACCCTCACAGTGAAAAGGTTTTTCCTTCTGTTCCTGTGGAACTTCCTCATTTTATTCGTCGGACACAGCGAAGCTGCTCGGTCGTGTTGCTGCGGCAAGGTGACCCACCTGTAGTTCAGGGCCCGGCTCTCTGCCTTCGTGGCAGCCTGTTCTCTTGGCACCCTGTCAGCTTAACAGCCCTGTACTCGGGGTCTGTGTGAAGAGTTGTGGAGCCCCCCATCCCCCTTCTGTCCCCAGCAGCAGCCCAAGGTCCCTGTAAGCAGGGCTGGGGAGGCTGCTTTAGGCAGCTAACAGGAACCAACCTTGCCTGGCCCTTAGAGGGCTGAGGTCAGTCCCTGGGCTCCTAAAGAGGTGGTGCTGCGCTGCAGCCAGGAGGGCCGGCCCATAAGCGAGGCACAGGCTCTGGCCTGTGGCTCTCCGTGGGGCTTTTTGGGAGTGCTGCTGAGGCCTCACTCTGTCCTGTTGGCATCCTTTGTCAGGGTAGCCAGATCCTAGGCCTGATGTGTATAATTAGCTCAATCACAGAATTTCCTCGTCTGCCGTTACTGTCCATAAATTTTTGCCAGTGCTTCTGTAATAAAAAGGATTTTATTTCTCCTGTAGCTTGCAAGCTGGTGACCACCGTGGGAGCACTGCTGTGTTGTTCACAGAGTTCTTTGCTGTTGCAAAGCTGGGAGAAATGTGAGGTTCAGGTGATGAAGTTACTCTCTTTAGAAGTGTCTGCTCAGCCATCCTCTTCCTGGCTTTGTCTCTCCCTGTTTGCGGTGCCCCGACAAGGACTTGTACCGACACATCCTCAGAAAGCTGAAACCACCAAAGGGTTTAATGGATGAGAGCAAAGCTCATCTGTGTGCTGAAGCTGCAAACCTTACCCAGAAGGCTGTCCCCGGCTCAGGGTGATAAAAAGAACAGGAGGGTAGCCGCTCAGCTGTCTCTGTCTTTCCTTCCGTGATGCCATGTGGGGGTGGGTGAGGATGCAGCAGAGGAGCAGTGAGGGAGGGGTGGGGGCAGCCTTCCACAAAGGCTGCTTGCAGACCTGAATGTTTGAAATGCCTGAATGTTCTTGGAGGGGAGGGAAAGCCCTGGGAAAGTGTAAGTGTGAGGGTGAGGTGTTCCAGCAGAGGAAAAGCGGTGCTGTTTATTGAGAGACTGCAGAAGGGCAGTGATTTGTGTGCAGAAAGGCTTTGACGTGACCCCCCTCTGTTATGTAGAAAGGCTTCTAGAGGAGAAAAGCACATCCTGAGCACAGCCACAGGGGGGGTTGAAACAGAAATAACAACTGTCTCTCAATTAAAACTGCGGATTGTCTTTCATGTGTGTTCGTGGTGTGTTGTTTTTTCATTGAATGGAAAAAGCTCTGCAGGGAGACCAGCTGATATGCTCCCCAGGCACGAGCAGCACCGGACCTGCTGAGCATTGGGGGCCTGTTAAGGGGGGGTCTGCTGTCATCTGAAGTGGGCTTGGAGGTATGAAAGGGGAATCTGGGGGCATCTGTAGGTTCTGGGAGCATCTAGAGGTGTCTGGGGACCACTGGAGGGGCTCCCGGGTCATATCTGGAGGGTCGCGGAGGAGCGGGGGGGGTCTGTGCCTCAGTGTGGTTTTGTGGTCTCTGTGTCAGGTCCCCACAGCGTGTGGGTTGCTGTGTGGCATTGCTGGAGTCTCGGTGTCCCTAGCGCCAATAACTCTTGTGCTCACTGCTGCCACCTTTTGGGGACGGCCAGGTACTGCTTGCTGTCGCCTGCTGCTAAGGGTGTGAATGGCCTCTGAAGGGAGGCAAAGAGAGGTATTCTCGGGCATCTAGAGGGGTTTTGTGGGCATCGAGAGGTGTCTGGGGGCCTCTGGAGGGTCTCCGGGGGGGTCTCTGGAGGGTCCTGAAGCAGCTGAGGGGGCGGGGGGTGGTGGTGTTGTGTTAGAGGTCTCTGTGAGGTTTCAGGTTTTGGGGTCCTGCAGGATTGGGGTGGTCTCACTCCGGTATTGGGTGTCCTGCAGTCCCAGGACCCCCCAGCCACATCTCCCCCGGCATCTCAAGGCGAGCTGCGAGCACCTCAAGGGCCTTAGATGGTGACAAAAGAGCTCTGGGGTCATGTAAATGGAAGTGGGGGCATTAAGACGGCACCGCCCTCCCTGTGACAGCGCTTGCCCTTACCAAGATGGCGCGTCCCCCCGCCCCCCCCCCCCCCCCCGGCTCCGACCTGGCCAGCGTGATCCTTGTCCCCTCTGCTTTCTCTGCTCCGCATCAGCTCAGTGTCAGCCTCTGCTGCCCTCTGGAGTTGTTCTGTGGCTGCTGCAGGACTCTGCCGTGGGTCTGGGGGTGGGAGGCAGCGAGGCGGGGGGGGGCGAGAAGCACCAGCGGCGAGGGGTGGGAGTGGGTGTCGATTTGCCGCGGTCGGGAGCGGTCTGCTCCCAGTTCATGAGCTGTTCTCCTGTCTCTCCCAGCTCTCGCAGGCTGACCCCAATGCCCCCAGACTCACCCACCGATCCCAGGGTGAACCCAGCACCACCCAGTCTCTGCCAGTGCTCCCAGGAACTGCAAAATCCCTCTCCGGGCCTCCCAGGAACACAGTGAGTGACCTCCTGTCCCACGTGGTGCTGCCAGTAAAACCTCACCGATCCCATTCTCGGTGACCTCCCAGCACCAACAGTGCTCCCAGGAACTCCAAGATCTCCCTCAAAGGCTCCCAGTACCGCAATGTGTTTTCCCAGTCCTACCCAGTATTTCCCATTCCCTCACAGTCCCTTCCCAGTTTGTCCCTGTCCCTTCCTAGTCCCTCCCAGTTTGTCCCAGGCCATTCCCAGTCCCTCCCAGTCTGTAAAAATCACTTTGCTGTCCCTACCCAGTCCCTTCCCACATTGTCCCAGTCCCTTCCCAGTCCATTCCCAGTTTCCTCCCAGTCCTTTCCCACTCCATCCCAGTCCCTTCCCAGTACCCTGCCAGCCCAAGCCAAGTCCCTTCCCAGTTCCCTTCCGATCCCTCCCAATTCCTCCCACTACCTCCCAGTTCTCCTCAGTCCCTTCCCATTCCCTCCCACTCTATCCCAGTGCTCTTCCAGTCCCTTCCCAGTCCCCTCCCAGTCTGTTCCCATTCCCTTCCCAGTTCCCTCCCAGTCCCTTTGCATTCCCCTCCCAGTGCTCTCCCAGTCCTTCCCATTCTCTCCCAGCCCCTCTCATTCCATCCCAGTCCCATCCCAGTGCCTCCCCAGTCCATCGCCAGTACCTACCCAGTCCCCTCACAGTTAGTTCCAGTGCCTTCCCAGTCCCCTCGCAGTCTCCTCCAGGTTCTTCCCAGTCCCTTCCCATTCCCTTACCAGTCCCTTCCCACTCCCTTCCCAGTTTGTCCCAGGCCCTTCCCAGTCCCTTCTCAGTTCCCTTCCAGTCCCCTCCCATTCCCTTCACATCCCCTCCCTGTGCTCTCCCTGTCCATACTCATTCATCCCAGACACTGCCAGTACATCCCAGTCCCTTCCCAGTGCCCTCCCAGTCCTTCCCAGTCTCTCCCAGTTCTTTCTCATTCCCTCCCAGTACAGCCAGTTCCTCCCAGTCCATCCCATTCTCTCCTATTCATTCCCAGTCCCCTCACATTCCCCTCCCTGTGCTTTCCCACTCCCATCCCAGTCTCTTCCCAGTGCCCTCCCAGTCCATCCCAGTTCCTCCCATTCCCTCCCAGTCCCCTCCCAGTCCCTCCTATTCTCTCCCAGTGTCCTCCCTGTCCCTCCCATTCCCTCCCAGTCCCTTCCAAGTCCCCTACCAGTCCCTTCCTAGTTTTACCCAGTCCTTCCCAGTACCCTCCTTTCCTCCCAATCCCTTCCCGGTCCCTTCCCAGTCCCTCCCAGTGGCCCTCCCACTCCCCTCCCAGTCCTCTCCAAGTCCCTTCACAGTCCCCAACCAGTCCCTTCCCCATCCCTTTCCAGTCCCCTCCCAGTTATACTTGCACTACCTGGCAAGAGCCCTGGTGGACAATTGGAAGCAGTAGCGTCCCCACTGGGAGACAACTGGGAAACAACTGGGAGCACTGGGAGCATGACCCAGGAATTCCCAGTACCCCCCTCAGCCCCCCCATTTCCCTCCCAGAGCCCTTTACAGCCTCCTAGTCCATCCCATTTTCTCCTACACCTTTCCCAGTCTGGGAGGAGACTGGTAGGGGCTGGAAGTTACTGGGAGAGACTGGGAGACATACCTGCAGCACCTGGTGTCAGTCCTCCAGCCCTGGGAGGCAACTGGAAGCAGCAGGAATCCAACTGGGAGCCCTGGGAGACAACTGGAGACAACTGGGACCACTGAGATACCTCCCAGTGAGCCCCAGTGCCCCCCTAAGGCCCCCAGCTCCCCCTCAGAGTCCTTCCACAGCCTCCCCATACCTCCCAGTACCATCCAGTAACCCTCCGTACCCCACTGAGCACCTCCCAATTCCCTCCCAGAGCCCTTTACAGCGTCCCAGTCCCTCCCAGTCCGTCCCAGTCCTTTTCCACTATGTCCCCTCTCAGTCTCTCCCAGTCCATTCCCACTATGTCCCCTCCCTGTCCCTCCAAGTCCCCTCCCACACTGTCCCACTCCCTTCCCAGTCCCCTCCCAGTCCCTCCCTGTTTATTCCTGTCCCTCCCAGTACCTCCCAATCCCTTCTAGTCCTATCCCAGTATGGGAGGAGACCAGTAGGAACCAGGAGGCACTGGGAGACATACCTGGACCAGGTGGAGGCATTGCTGGAGCCCTGGGACACAACTGGAAGCAGTGGGAACCCAACTGGGAGCACTAGGGGTCACTGGGAGGAACTGGGAGAGACCTGGGAGAGCACTGGGAGTATCTCCACATGACCCCCAGTGCCCCCCTGAGCCCCTCCAGACCGCCCCAAAGTCTTTCCACAGTCTCAGATTTCTTCCCAGTGCCATTCAGAGCCCTTCCCAGTACCTCTCAGTTAACCCTTCGAATTCCCCAGTGCCCCCCCATTCCCCCCAGAGCCCTTAACAGCCACCCTGTCCTTCCCAGTACTGTCCTGAGCCCTTTCCAGTACCCTCCCAGTCCTTTTCCAATTCCCTCCCTGATCCATCCCACTCCATCCCAGTCCCTTCCCAATGCCCTCCCTGTCCCTTCCCAGTCCATTCCAACTCTTTTACCTTCCCATTCCCTTCTTAGTTCTCTCCCAATCCCCTCCCACTGGCTCCCCACTCCCCTCCCAGTCCTGTCGCAGTGCACTCCCAGTCCTTCCCAGTCTCTCCCAGTTCCCTCCCATTCCCATCCCAGTACACACAGTTGCTCCCTGTCCTTTCCCACTCCCATCCCAGTCTCTACCCAGTGCCCCCCCAGTCCATCCCAGCCCCTCCCAGTCCATCCCAGTTCCTCCTATTCCATCCCAGTCCTTTCACAATCCCCAACCAGTCCTTTCCCCATCCCTTTCCAGTCCTCTCCCAGTTATACCTGCACTACCTGGCAAGAGCCCTGGTGGACAATTGGAAGCAGTAGCATCCCCACTGGGAGACAACTGGGAAATAACTGGGAGCACTGGGAGCATGACCCAGGAATTCCCAGTACCCCCCTCAGCCCCCCATTTCCCTCCCACAGCCCTTTACAGCCTCCCAGTCCATTCCCACTATGTCCCCTCCCTGTCCCCCCAAGTCCCCTCCCACACTGTCCCACTCCCTTCCCCATCTCCTCCCAGTCCCTCCCTGTTTATTCCAGTACCTCCCAATCCCTTCTAGTCCTATCCCAGTATGGGAGGAGACCAGTAGGGACCAGGAGGCACTGGGAGACATACCTGGACCAGGTGGAGGCATTGCTGGAGCCCTGGGACACAACTGGAAGCAGCAGGAACCCAACTGGGAGGACTAGGGGTCACTGGGAGGAACTGGGAGACAACTGGGAGAGCAGTGGGAGCACTGTGAGTATCTCCTCATAACCCCAAGTGCTCAACCCTGTGTGTAATGGCCGCAGTGCAGCCGTGCCGCGGCGTGTGCCGCCCCGGGGGAGCTAATTTCTGCAGCCTAACTGCGCCGAATGCTCGAAAATTCTTAAGGGAAGAGCGGAGAGCTTGACTCGAGTGTCGCTATGGATCCGGCGCCTGCGCCCTAGCCCGGCTCTGCTGGCGCCACAGGGGCAGCGTTCCGGTGGTCGCTATGGATCCGGCGCCTGCGCCCTAGCCCGGCTGTGCTCGCGCCAGGGGGGCAGCGTCCCGGTGGTCGCTATGGAAAAAAAATCCATCTGAAAAAAGAAGTAGCAGAGAAGGAAAGCTGAAGCTGCAAAGATTGCAGTCCCCTCAGTTCTGGTTGTAGCCGGGTGGGGGTTGGTCTCTTCTCCCAGGCAAGCAGCACCAGAACAAGAGGACACAGTCTCAAGCTGTGCCAGGGGAGGTTTAGGCTGGATGTTAGGAAGAGGCTTACAGCTTGGCCAAAGAATCTTCCGATCCCTGTCTTCTGGTCGTGACCAGCAGCGTGCACGGGTGGCCAAGAAGGCCACTGGCAACCTGGCCAATATCAGGATCAGAGTGGCCAGCAGGAGCAGGGAGGTCATTCTGCCCCTGCACTTGGCACTGGTTAGGGCACACCTTGAGTCCCGTGTCCAGTTCTGGGCCCCTCCGTTTAAGCAAGACGTTGAGTTGCTGGAAGGTGTCCGGAGAAGGGCAACAAAGCTGGGGAGGGGTTTGGAGCACAGGCCTGTGAGGAGAGGCTGAGGGAGCTGGGGTTGCTTAGCCTGGAGAAGAGGAGGCTCAGGGGAGACCTTCTTGCTTTCTACGACTCCCTGAAGGGAGGTTGTAGCCAGGTGGGGGTTGGTCTCTTCTTCCAGGCAAGCAGCACCAGAACAAGAGGACACAGTCTCAAGCTGTGCCAGGGGAGGTTTAGGCTAGAGGTTAGGAAGAGGTTCTGCACAGAGAGAGTGATTGCCCATTGGAATGGGCTGCCCAGGGAGGTGGTGGAGTCACCATCTTTGGAGGTGTTCAGGAGGAGACTGGATAGGGTGCTTGGTTGCATGGTTTAGTTGATTAGGTGGTGTTGGATGATAGCTTGGACACGATGATCTTGAAGGTCTCTTCCAACCTGGTCCATTCCATCCCATTCCAATCAACTAAACCATGGCACTGAGTGCCTCATCCAGTCTCTTTCTAAACACTCCCAGTGATGGTGACTCCACCACCTCCCTGGGCAGCACATTCCAAAGGCCAATCTCTCTTTCAACCTGCTCTATTCTATTCTATGAAGACCTTCTTCCTAACATCCTGGTTTCATTGGTGAGAGCAACAGACTTGGTTGCTGCCACCCGCTGCTAAGGGGTCTGAGTGGCCCCCAAATGGGGTTTGGAGGCAGGTAAAGGTTTCTTTTGGCGTGTGAAGGGGTTTTGTGGGCATCTAGAAGGGGTGTGGAGCCCCCTGAAAGGGTCTGGGATAGTGTCAGGGGGTTCTGGGCTGGTCTACCAGCGGGTCTGGGGACATTAGAAGCGTCTGGGGGTACCTAAAATGGAGCTGGGCGTATGAGATGGGGGGTTTGGGTGCCTCCAAAGGGGTTTTGTGGGCATCTAAGTTGGGGAATCTGGGGGGGTCCTGAAGGAGTTGGGGGGTTCTCGTCAAGCTATGAGCAGACACACAGAGAGATGTTAACGGACTTTCTTTGATCATTCCAGGTCTGGTGTGCTGGGACTGGCAGGATCTTCCTGAGCTGTCCACGTACAGTTTCTGTCGACACTCTTCAGCTCGTACATCCGGTTTGCTGACAGAGGGTGTGGGGTTTGTGGGGCCCGGCAGCGAGAGCTTTCCAAAGAGGAGCTCTTCAGGGCAGCTCCAAGGTTAGGTTTGGATTCTCCTGGAGTCGCACACAGAACGACTCTCACGATTCCAGTGGTCTAATTTCATAGCTGCATTTTCATCTCTCTGCCTAGGTGACAGGACGACCTCACTAATGAAGAGAGATAGCCTGAGCTCTGCAGGAACCTTGAACCCAAGCAGCCAGTGCCTTCTGTGAGTACAAGCTGTCCTTGCTCAACGTGGAAGTAGTTGAGAGCTGAAGCCAGACCACACCATAATTCCCTCAGCTTCCTCTTCTGCAGATTAAACAGTCCCAGTTCCCTCAGCCACTCCTCATAAGACTTGTTATCCAGACCCCTCACCAGCTTTGTGGCCCTTCTCTGGACTCACTCTCTCACAAGGGGTGTCCTGGGGAACACCACTTGTGCCCGGCCGGCCACCGGCTGGGTTTAACTCTGTTCCCCACCGCTCTTGGGGCCCGGCCATCCATCCTGTTCTGCTGTCCAGCAGTCCCTTTGAAAAAAAATCCATCTGAAAAAAGAAGTAGCAGAGAAGGAAAGCTGAAGCTGCAAAGACTGCAGTCCCCTCAGTTCTGGTTGTAGCCAGGTGGGGGTTGGTCTCTTCTCCCAGGCAAGCAGCACCAGAGCAAGAGGACACAGTCTCAAGCTGTGCCAGGGGAGGTTTAGGCTGGATGTTAGGAAGAAGGTCTTCATAGAATAGAATAGAGCAGGTTGAAAGAGAGATTGGCCTTTGGAATGTGCTGCTCAGTGAGGTGGTGCCCAGGGAGTCACCATCACTGGAAGTGTTTAGAAAGAGACTGGATGAGGCACTCAGTGCCATGGTTTAGTTGATTAGATGGTGTTGGAATGGAATGGTATGGAATGGAACGGAATAGAAAAGAATAGACCAGACCGAGTTGGAAGAGACCTTCAAGATCATCGTGTCCAACCTATCATCCAACACCACCTAATCAACTAAACCATGCAACCAAGCACCCTATCCAGTCTCCTCCTGAACACCTCCAAAGATGGTGACTCCACCACCTCCCTGGGCAGCCCATTCCAATGGGCCATCACTCTCTCTGTGCAGAACCTCTTCCTAACCTCTAGCCTAAACCTCCCCTGGTGCAGCCTGAGACTGTGTCCTCTTGCTGGGCCCGGTGATGATCAAAGTTCTTTTCCAACCTGCTTACTCCTGTTTGGGTTTATTCTCCTGCATGAATTGTCAGTTCAAAGCACTCGAGAGAAATGATGTGATGGCTGTGCTGCAAAGCATCAGACTGGGGACCGAAAGACAACCTCCTGTGGATCGATGTACCGGGATATTCCAGGAACCTCTGTGCTGCCATAGACCTGGACTTAAACTCGTTCCAGATGCCGCGGTGTGTTCCACATGACAATCGCACTCGGCACGTGAAGAGTGGCCAAGAGACTTCCCTTGTTTCCTTTGTGGAAGGCTTTTGTTTGTCCCCCGGCCCCGGGGGCCGTGTTCCTCTCGGGCAGGCTGCGGACGAGGCTGCCCTCGGCAGCAGGCGTGCCGCAAGCGGAGCGGCGAAGCTGTGTTCCTGGCAGTTCTCTCTCCGCCTGGATCAGGACAAAGGTACCGGCTGACAAGGACTTGCACTGACACAGGGTCAGAGAGCTGAGAGCACCAAAGGGTTTAATTGGTGAGAGCAACAGACTTGGTTGCTGCCACCCGCTGCTAAGGGGTCTGAGTGGGCCCCAAATGGGGTTTGGAGGCAGGTAAAGGTTTCTTTTGGCGTGTGAAGGGGTTTTGTGGGCATCTAGAAGGGGTGTGGAGCCCCCTGAAAGGGTCTGGGATAGTGTCAGGGGGTTCTGGGCTGGTCCACCAGCGGGTCTGGGGACATTAGAAGCGTCTGGGGGTACCTAAAACGGAGCTGGGCGTATCAGATGGGGGGTTTGGGTGCCTCCAAAGGGGTTTTGTGGGCATCTAAGTTGGGGAATCTGGGGGGGTCCTGAAGGAGTTGGGGGGTTCTCAGTGAGGTTTTGGAGTCTCTATGGAGTGCCTGCAGTCTCCTGGAGTGCCTGTGCTTGAAACCCCCCAGAGGCCGCGCAGAGTGGTGCTCACAGTAGCTCTGCAAGCCTGCCATGGGCTCAGGAGGCTGTGCAGCGGTTAAACCTTTTCTTTTGCTCAAGCACAATCTTTCTGAATTCTTTTCTTGGATTTTTTTTTTCCCAGGGTGATGTGAAACTGTCTGATTTTGGGCTAAGCACAGCTGTTCAGAAGTCTCAGAGACCTGAGCTCTACAGGAACCTTGAACCCAAGCAGCCAGTGCCTTCTGTGAGTACAAGCTGTCCTTGTTCAACGTGGAACTAGTTGAGAGCTGAAGCCAGACCACACCATAATTCCCTTAGCTTCCTCTTCTGCAGATTAAACAGTCCCAGTTCCTTCAGCCACTCCTCATAAGACTTGTTATCCAGACCCCTCACCAGCTTTGTGGCCCTTCTCTGGACTCACTCTCTCACAAGGGGTGTCCTGGGGAACACCACTTGTGCCCGGCCGGCCACCGGCTGGGTTTAACTCTGTTCCCCACCGCTCTTGGGGCCTGGCCATCCATCCTGTTCTGCTGTCCAGCAGTCCCTTTGAAAAAAAATCCATCTGAAAAAAGAAGTAGCAGAGAAGGAAAGCTGAAGCTGCAAAGACTGCAGTCCCCTCAGTTCTTGTGGTACCCTCTGTGAGATCCTAAGCCACCTGAACTGAGCCGGTCAGGCAGCCAAGCTAGTGCAGCAGTGTCTTCTGGAGAGTTGATAGGAGCCAGTTCTATGGGGTTTGTTGAAGTGAGTGGCCAGTCGTTCTACATGAACAATTGTCTTAGTGCTAGCAAGTAGGAGGCTCTGAAGTGTGGTACTTTGAAAGCTCCATTCATACTTGCCCTTCAGGAGGAGCCAGCTCTTTCATTGAAGGATCTTCCTGAGGTGTCCAAGTACAATTTCTGTTGACACTTTTCAGCTCTTACATCCAGGTTGCTGACAGAGGATGTTGGGTTTGTGGGCCCTGGCAGCGACAGTTTTCCAAAGAGGAGCTCTAAGGCCAGCTGCAAGGTTAGGTTTGGATTCTCCAGGGGTGCCTGTGCTTGAAAGCCCCCCAGAGGCCGTGCAGAGTGGTGCTCGCAGTAGCTCTGTGCAAGTCTGCCATGGGCTCAGGAGGCCAGTGTCTAGAGAGAGGGAGAGGGAAGGACAGAGACACTTCTAAGACAGTTTTAAAGAAATAATTATGAGAAGAGGCAAATTAATTCTGGGGACTCATGTGATATATCTGTTTAAGAGAAAAAAAAATGAAGGAGGTTTCTGACCATAACCAGGCTGACAAAGCACAGTAATGTGGTTTCCTATGGGATTCAACTCCTCCTGCATTGCACAGGACACTTCAACAGCTGTCCTGACAAGCTCTAAGTAATGAACTTAATCCACCCTGTGCAAGCAATGGGGCAAAAGATTACAAAATCCATGTATGCAATTGAGATGTGTTACGTTGGGACGCCCAGGATACACCTCATCAAGCTCTCCTAGTTTTTAGACGCAAGATGGAAGAAGGAAGGGGGAAGACAGAGCAGAAGGTCTATTTAAATATGAAACTCCTAGGCTGAAAGAAAAGAAAAACATTTTAAAGACCACTCAGTGAGACTCTGTCACCAGCATAGCTAATCACAGAATCACTGAGTGTTAGGGGTTGGAAGGGACCCCAAAATAGCATCCGGTCCAACCCCTGTGCCAGTGCAGGATCACCTGGGGCAGGTTTTGAATGTCTCCAGAGACTCCACTAACTCTCTGGGCAGCCTGCTCATGGGCTCTGGCACACACAGTGAAAAGGTTTTCCCTTCTGTTCCTGTGGAACTTCCTCCTTTTATTCGTCGGACACAGCGAAGCCGCTGGGTCGTGTTGCTGCGGCAAGGTGACCCACCCTGTAGTTCAGGGCCTGGGTCTGTGCCTTCATGGCAGCCTGTTCCCTTGGCACCCTGTCAGCTTAACAGCCCTGTACTTGGGGTCTGTGTGACGAGTTGTGGAGCCCTCCATTCCCCCTTCTGTCCCCAGCAGCAGCCCAAGGTCCCTGTAAGCAGGGCTGGGGAGGCTGCTTTAGGCAGCTAACAGGAACCAACCTTGCCTGGCCCTTAGGGGGCTGAGGTCAGTCCCTGGGCTCCTGAAGAGGTGGTGTTGCGCTGCTGCCAGGAGGGCCGGCCCGTAGGTGGGGCACGGGCCAGAGCCTGTGGCTCTCTGTGGGGCTTTTTGGGAGTGCTGCTGAGGCCTCACTCTGTCCTGTTGGCATCCTTTGTCAGGGTAGCCAGATCCTAGGCCTGATGTCTATCGTTAGCTCAATTGCAGAATTTCCTCGTCTGCTGTTCCTGTCCGTAAATTTTTGCCAGTGCTTCTGTAATAAAAAGGTTTTTATTTCTCCTGTAACTTGCAAGCTGGTGACCTCCTTAGGAGCACCACTGTGTTGTTCACAAAGTTCTTTGCTGTTGCAAAGCTGGGAGAAGTGTGAGGTTCAGCTGATGAAGTTTCTCTCTTTTAGAAGTGTCTGCTCAGCTGTCCTCTTCCTGGATCTCGGAGCTTTGTCTCTCCCTGTTTGCGGTGCCCCGACAAGGACTTGTGCCGACACATCCTCGGGAAGCTGAAACCACCAAAGGGTTTAATGGGTTTGAGACAAAATTCACCCAACTCATTCTGCGGTGGTGTACGGGAAAGAGTCGGTAGGGGAAGCCGCAGGACAGCCTGCAGCAAAGCTCAGGACTTGTTCCCTCGCCTCTTCCTTCTGCGCGTGTCCTCGTCGGCCGCCTGTAAGCGAGACGCTTCGCCAGCTGGCTTGTTTGAATTCAGTAAAGTTATGGCATGGAAGTTATCTGGTAGGAGTCGTTGCTAAACAGATGTAGTTGAAGCTTTGTATCTTCCGTTCTCTCTACTAGTTATTCTAATCTTGCCCTGTTGGTTTAGCCCATCAGTTTTCATGTTCTCTTCATCTATTAGTAGCAGAAGAAAGGGCCCCTTGATTCCAGTATTTCTTGCTGTAGTTCAGAGGTAGAGTTGGCTTTCCCTCTGACCTTTTATACTTTTACTTTGTGTTAAGTGGAACCCAAAACTGAATAGGATACTTTGTGTAAAGCTTGAGCAGCCCTTAACTTTCGAATTATTATACTGCATGCACTACTGCTTTGCAACATTCACAGGACTGTGGTGGTGTCAGATAGTTCACTTGCATTTAGTTCCTCAGGGGCCAGGCCTTCCTTTGGGCTGATAGTCTTGGCCAAAGCTGCAATGTTCAGTCCTTGCTGTGAAAGGCAGGAGGTGCTGGCTGGGCAGTTTGCTTTATTTTGTGCCTTTTTGGGGGTGAATCAAAGGGAGTGGGGGGATTGTGGGTGGGCTGGTTCTGCCACGTGGGGCAGGGGGCTGCTGCAGCAGAGGAGCAGGTGAGCGAGGGCTGGGGGCCCCCCCCTAAAGTGCTGAAAATTCTCCGAGGGGACCACACTATCTTTAAAAGTGTAAGTACTGGGGTGAGGCGAGGCGGAGGCAAACCTCTGGTTTGCAGCTGGAGAGGGAGGGCTTGGAGTGACTGGTGCGTAAGAAAGCTTTGGAAACGACCCCTGTCTGCCCTCTCTGCTTCTAAAAGGCTTTTAGCATTGGAAAATAAAACCCACGTGGGGGCCCGGCTGCTGCCCACGCCCAGGGAGGTGCTCAGCGCTGCCACCCGGTGTGTAACGGCCGGCAGTGCAGCCGTGCCGTGGCGTGTGTCGCCCCGGGGGAGCTCAATGCTGCCACCCGGTGTGTACTGGCCGGCAGTGCAGCCGTGCCGCGGCGTGTGCCGCCCCGGGGGAGCTAATTTCTGCAGCCTAACTGCGCTGAATGCTCGAAAATTCATAGGGGGAGAGCGGAGAGCTTGACTCGAGCGTCGCTATGGATCCGGCGCCTGCGCCCTAGCCCGGATCTGCTTCCCAGTCGCTTCCAGTTCTCTGCCAGTCCTTTGGTGGGGGGAAACTGTTGGGACCGGGAGGGCACCGGGAGGAGGCCATTACTGTGTAGTTTGGTAATACCGACGGCTGCAGCTGGTGCTGAGCTAAACAGAATGATCACAGAAGGCTTTTGCTCTGAAGCCAGAGCTGCCTGCTGGCGGAACGAACGTTTTTCTGACAGCTCTTGGAGGAACATTTCTGTACAGGTGTTCCCCAGGGCTCCTCAGCTGCTCAGAACTCAACGTGTTGTCTTGGAGGGGAATAAAACCCAATGGAAAGCTGAGAGTGAGGTGACAACGCAGGCACCGCCCCCCCCGGCGTGGCACCGCCCCCCCAGCGTGGCACCGCCCCCTCAGCGTGGCACCGCCCCCCTCCAGCGTGTCACCGCCTCCCCCAGCGTGGCACCGCCCCCCCAGCGTGTCACCGCCCCTCCCAGCGTGTCACCGCCCCCCCAGCGTGTCACGGCCACCCTCCAGCGTGTCACCGCCCCCCTCCAGCGTGTCACCGCCCCCCTCCAGCGTGTCACCGCCCCCCTCCAGCGTGTCACCGCCTCCCCCAGCGTGGCACCGCCCCCCTCCAGCGTGTCACCGCCCCTCCCAGCGTGTCACCGCCCCCCTCCAGCGTGTCACCGCCCCCCTCCAGCGTGTCACCGCCCCCCCAGCGTGTCACCGCCCCCCTCCAGCGTGTCACCGCCCCCCTCCAGCGTGTCACCGCCCCCCTCCAGCGTGTCACCGCCCCCCCAGCGTGTCACCGCCCCCCCAGCGTGTCACCGCCCCCCCAGCGTGTCACCGCCCCCCCAGCGTGTCACCGCCCCCCCAGCGTGTCACCGCCCCCCCAGCGTGTCACCGCCCCCCCAGCGTGGCACCGCCCCCGCCCAGCGTGTCACCACCCCCCTCCAGCGTGTCACCGCCCCCCAGCCTGAACCCCACCCCCCAGCATGGCACCGCCCTCAACAACATGGCGCCAGATGCTTTCAGGGTTGTGGCTGGTAGAGGTTGCAGCTCTTCTGCTGTGTCCCAGGTCAGTGCCAGTCTCTGCTGCTTTGTGGGGCTTCTCTATAGCAGCCGCTGGAGGTGCGCGGGGCTTGGGGGGGTGGCCACCGGCGGGGCAGCGCGGGGCTTTTGGGGGGGGGGGGGGGGGCGTGTCCGGGCTTGACCGGTGGGGCTCTGCGGGGGTGGCGGCTGCTGCCTCAACCGTACCCAGAGGCCCCGTGGGAGCTCAATGCTGCCACCCTGTGTGTAATGGCCGGCAGTGCAGCCGTGCCGCGGCGTGTGCCGCCCCGTGGGAGCTCAATGCTGCCACCCTGTGTGTAATGGCCGGCAGTGCAGCCGTGCCGCGGCGTGTGCCGCCCCGGGGGAGCTCAATGCTGCCACCCGGTGTGTAATGGCCGGCAGTGCAGCCGTACCGCGGCGTATAGCGCCCCGTGGGAGCTCAGTGCTCAACCCTGTGTGTAATGGCCGCAGTGCAGCCGTGCCGCGGCGTGTGCCGCCCCGGGGGAGCTAATTTCTGCAGCCTAACTGCGCCGAATGCTCGAAAATTCTTAAGGGAAGAGCGGAGAGCTTGACTCGAGTGTCGCTATGGATCCGGCGCCTGCGCCCTAGCCCGGCTCTGCTGGCGCCAGGGGGGCAGCGTCCCGGTGGTCGCTATGGATCCGGCGCCTGCGCCCTAGCCCGGCTGTGCTCGCGCCAGGGGGGCAGCGTCCCGGTGGTCGCTATGGAAAAAAAATCCATCTGAAAAAAGAAGTAGCAGAGAAGGAAAGCTGAAGCTGCAAAGATTGCAGTCCCCTCAGTTCTGGTTGTAGCCGGGTGGGGGTTGGTCTCTTCTCCCAGGCAAGCAGCACCAGAACAAGAGGACACAGTCTCAAGCTGTGCCAGGGGAGGTTTAGGCTGGATGTTAGGAAGAAGGTCTTCATAGAATAGAATAGAGCAGGTTGAAAGAGAGATTGGCCTTTGGAATGTGCTGCTCAGTGAGGTGGTGCCCAGGGAGTCACCATCACTGGAAGTGTTTAGAAAGAGACTGGATGAGGCACTCAGTGCCATGGTTTAGTTGATTAGATGGTGTTGGAATGGAATGGTATGGAATGGAACGGAATAGAAAAGAATAGACCAGACCGAGTTGGAAGAGACCTTCAAGATCATCGTGTCCAACCTATCATCCAACACCACCTAATCAACTAAACCATGCAACCAAGCACCCTATCCAGTCTCCTCCTGAACACCTCCAAAGATGGTGACTCCACCACCTCCCTGGGCAGCCCATTCCAATGGGCCATCACTCTCTCTGTGCAGAACCTCTTCCTAACCTCTAGCCTAAACCTCCCCTGGTGCAGCCTGAGACTGTGTCCTCTTGCTGGGCCCGGTGATGATCAAAGTTCTTTTCCAACCTGCTTACTCCTGTTTGGGTTTATTCTCCTGTATGAATTGTCAGTTCAAAGCACTCGAGAGAAATGATGTGATGGCTGTGCTGCAAAGCATCAGACTGGGGACCGAAAGACAACCTCCTGTGGATCGATGTACCGGGATATTCCAGGAACCTCTGTGCTGCCATAGACCTGGACTTAAACTCGTTCCAGATGCCGCGGTGTGTTCCACATGACAATCGCACTCGGCACGTGAAGAGTGGCCAAGAGACTTCCCTTGTTTCCTTTGTGGAAGGCTTTTGTTTGTCCCCCGGCCCCGGGGGCCGTGTTCCTCTCGGGCAGGCTGCGGACGAGGCTGCCCTCGGCAGCAGGCGTGCCGCAAGCGGAGCGGCGAAGCTGTGTTCCTGGCAGTTCTCTCTCCGCCTGGATCAGGACAAAGGTACCGGCTGACAAGGACTTGCACTGACACAGGGTCAGAGAGCTGAGAGCACCAAAGGGTTTAATTGGTGAGAGCAACAGACTTGGTTGCTGCCACCCGCTGCTAAGGGGTCTGAGTGGGCCCCAAATGGGGTTTGGAGGCAGGTAAAGGTTTCTTTTGGCGTGTGAAGGGGTTTTGTGGGCATCTAGAAGGGGTGTGGAGCCCCCTGAAAGGGTCTGGGATAGTGTCAGGGGGTTCTGGGCTGGTCCACCAGCGGGTCTGGGGACATTAGAAGCGTCTGGGGGTACCTAAAACGGAGCTGGGCGTATCAGATGGGGGGTTTGGGTGCCTCCAAAGGGGTTTTGTGGGCATCTAAGTTGGGGAATCTGGGGGGGTCCTGAAGGAGTTGGGGGGTTCTCAGTGAGGTTTTGGAGTCTCTATGGAGTGCCTGCAGTCTCCTGGAGTGCCTGTGCTTGAAACCCCCCAGAGGCCGCGCAGAGTGGTGCTCACAGTAGCTCTGCAAGCCTGCCATGGGCTCAGGAGGCTGTGCAGCGGTTAAACCTTTTCTTTTGCTCAAGCACAATCTTTCTGAATTCTTTTCTTGGATTTTTTTTTTCCCAGGGTGATGTGAAACTGTCTGATTTTGGGCTAAGCACAGCTGTTCAGAAGTCTCAGAGACCTGAGCTCTACAGGAACCTTGAACCCAAGCAGCCAGTGCCTTCTGTGAGTACAAGCTGTCCTTGTTCAACGTGGAACTAGTTGAGAGCTGAAGCCAGACCACACCATAATTCCCTTAGCTTCCTCTTCTGCAGATTAAACAGTCCCAGTTCCTTCAGCCACTCCTCATAAGACTTGTTATCCAGACCCCTCACCAGCTTTGTGGCCCTTCTCTGGACTCACTCTCTCACAAGGGGTGTCCTGGGGAACACCACTTGTGCCCGGCCGGCCACCGGCTGGGTTTAACTCTGTTCCCCACCGCTCTTGGGGCCTGGCCATCCATCCTGTTCTGCTGTCCAGCAGTCCCTTTGAAAAAAAATCCATCTGAAAAAAGAAGTAGCAGAGAAGGAAAGCTGAAGCTGCAAAGACTGCAGTCCCCTCAGTTCTTGTGGTACCCTCTGTGAGATCCTAAGCCACCTGAACTGAGCCGGTCAGGCAGCCAAGCTAGTGCAGCAGTGTCTTCTGGAGAGTTGATAGGAGCCAGTTCTATGGGGTTTGTTGAAGTGAGTGGCCAGTCGTTCTACATGAACAATTGTCTTAGTGCTAGCAAGTAGGAGGCTCTGAAGTGTGGTACTTTGAAAGCTCCATTCATACTTGCCCTTCAGGAGGAGCCAGCTCTTTCATTGAAGGATCTTCCTGAGGTGTCCAAGTACAATTTCTGTTGACACTTTTCAGCTCTTACATCCAGGTTGCTGACAGAGGATGTTGGGTTTGTGGGCCCTGGCAGCGACAGTTTTCCAAAGAGGAGCTCTAAGGCCAGCTGCAAGGTTAGGTTTGGATTCTCCAGGGGTGCCTGTGCTTGAAAGCCCCCCAGAGGCCGTGCAGAGTGGTGCTCGCAGTAGCTCTGTGCAAGTCTGCCATGGGCTCAGGAGGCCAGTGTCTAGAGAGAGGGAGAGGGAAGGACAGAGACACTTCTAAGACAGTTTTAAAGAAATAATTATGAGAAGAGGCAAATTAATTCTGGGGACTCATGTGATATATCTGTTTAAGAGAAAAAAAAATGAAGGAGGTTTCTGACCATAACCAGGCTGACAAAGCACAGTAATGTGGTTTCCTATGGGATTCAACTCCTCCTGCATTGCACAGGACACTTCAACAGCTGTCCTGACAAGCTCTAAGTAATGAACTTAATCCACCCTGTGCAAGCAATGGGGCAAAAGATTACAAAATCCATGTATGCAATTGAGATGTGTTACGTTGGGACGCCCAGGATACACCTCATCAAGCTCTCCTAGTTTTTAGACGCAAGATGGAAGAAGGAAGGGGGAAGACAGAGCAGAAGGTCTATTTAAATATGAAACTCCTAGGCTGAAAGAAAAGAAAAACATTTTAAAGACCACTCAGTGAGACTCTGTCACCAGCATAGCTAATCACAGAATCACTGAGTGTTAGGGGTTGGAAGGGACCCCAAAATAGCATCCGGTCCAACCCCTGTGCCAGTGCAGGATCACCTGGGGCAGGTTTTGAATGTCTCCAGAGACTCCACTAACTCTCTGGGCAGCCTGCTCATGGGCTCTGGCACACACAGTGAAAAGGTTTTCCCTTCTGTTCCTGTGGAACTTCCTCCTTTTATTCGTCGGACACAGCGAAGCCGCTGGGTCGTGTTGCTGCGGCAAGGTGACCCACCCTGTAGTTCAGGGCCTGGGTCTGTGCCTTCATGGCAGCCTGTTCCCTTGGCACCCTGTCAGCTTAACAGCCCTGTACTTGGGGTCTGTGTGACGAGTTGTGGAGCCCTCCATTCCCCCTTCTGTCCCCAGCAGCAGCCCAAGGTCCCTGTAAGCAGGGCTGGGGAGGCTGCTTTAGGCAGCTAACAGGAACCAACCTTGCCTGGCCCTTAGGGGGCTGAGGTCAGTCCCTGGGCTCCTGAAGAGGTGGTGTTGCGCTGCTGCCAGGAGGGCCGGCCCGTAGGTGGGGCACGGGCCAGAGCCTGTGGCTCTCTGTGGGGCTTTTTGGGAGTGCTGCTGAGGCCTCACTCTGTCCTGTTGGCATCCTTTGTCAGGGTAGCCAGATCCTAGGCCTGATGTCTATCGTTAGCTCAATTGCAGAATTTCCTCGTCTGCTGTTCCTGTCCGTAAATTTTTGCCAGTGCTTCTGTAATAAAAAGGTTTTTATTTCTCCTGTAACTTGCAAGCTGGTGACCTCCTTAGGAGCACCACTGTGTTGTTCACAAAGTTCTTTGCTGTTGCAAAGCTGGGAGAAGTGTGAGGTTCAGCTGATGAAGTTTCTCTCTTTTAGAAGTGTCTGCTCAGCTGTCCTCTTCCTGGATCTCGGAGCTTTGTCTCTCCCTGTTTGCGGTGCCCCGACAAGGACTTGTGCCGACACATCCTCGGGAAGCTGAAACCACCAAAGGGTTTAATGGGTTTGAGACAAAATTCACCCAACTCATTCTGCGGTGGTGTACGGGAAAGAGTCGGTAGGGGAAGCCGCAGGACAGCCTGCAGCAAAGCTCAGGACTTGTTCCCTCGCCTCTTCCTTCTGCGCGTGTCCTCGTCGGCCGCCTGTAAGCGAGACGCTTCGCCAGCTGGCTTGTTTGAATTCAGTAAAGTTATGGCATGGAAGTTATCTGGTAGGAGTCGTTGCTAAACAGATGTAGTTGAAGCTTTGTATCTTCCGTTCTCTCTACTAGTTATTCTAATCTTGCCCTGTTGGTTTAGCCCATCAGTTTTCATGTTCTCTTCATCTATTAGTAGCAGAAGAAAGGGCCCCTTGATTCCAGTATTTCTTGCTGTAGTTCAGAGGTAGAGTTGGCTTTCCCTCTGACCTTTTATACTTTTACTTTGTGTTAAGTGGAACCCAAAACTGAATAGGATACTTTGTGTAAAGCTTGAGCAGCCCTTAACTTTCGAATTATTATACTGCATGCACTACTGCTTTGCAACATTCACAGGACTGTGGTGGTGTCAGATAGTTCACTTGCATTTAGTTCCTCAGGGGCCAGGCCTTCCTTTGGGCTGATAGTCTTGGCCAAAGCTGCAATGTTCAGTCCTTGCTGTGAAAGGCAGGAGGTGCTGGCTGGGCAGTTTGCTTTATTTTGTGCCTTTTTGGGGGTGAATCAAAGGGAGTGGGGGGATTGTGGGTGGGCTGGTTCTGCCACGTGGGGCAGGGGGCTGCTGCAGCAGAGGAGCAGGTGAGCGAGGGCTGGGGGCCCCCCCCTAAAGTGCTGAAAATTCTCCGAGGGGACCACACTATCTTTAAAAGTGTAAGTACTGGGGTGAGGCGAGGCGGAGGCAAACCTCTGGTTTGCAGCTGGAGAGGGAGGGCTTGGAGTGACTGGTGCGTAAGAAAGCTTTGGAAACGACCCCTGTCTGCCCTCTCTGCTTCTAAAAGGCTTTTAGCATTGGAAAATAAAACCCACGTGGGGGCCCGGCTGCTGCCCACGCCCAGGGAGGTGCTCAGCGCTGCCACCCGGTGTGTAACGGCCGGCAGTGCAGCCGTGCCGTGGCGTGTGTCGCCCCGGGGGAGCTCAATGCTGCCACCCGGTGTGTACTGGCCGGCAGTGCAGCCGTGCCGCGGCGTGTGCCGCCCCGGGGGAGCTAATTTCTGCAGCCTAACTGCGCTGAATGCTCGAAAATTCTTAGGGGGAGAGCGGAGAGCTTGACTCGAGCGTCGCTATGGATCCGGCGCCTGCGCCCTAGCCCGGATCTGCTTCCCAGTCGCTTCCAGTTCTCTGCCAGTCCTTTGGTGGGGGGAAACTGTTGGGACCGGGAGGGCACCGGGAGGAGGCCATTACTGTGTAGTTTGGTAATACCGACGGCTGCAGCTGGTGCTGAGCTAAACAGAATGATCACAGAAGGCTTTTGCTCTGAAGCCAGAGCTGCCTGCTGGCGGAACGAACGTTTTTCTGACAGCTCTTGGAGGAACATTTCTGTACAGGTGTTCCCCAGGGCTCCTCAGCTGCTCAGAACTCAACGTGTTGTCTTGGAGGGGAATAAAACCCAATGGAAAGCTGAGAGTGAGGTGACAACGCAGGCACCGCCCCCCCCGGCGTGGCACCGCCCCCCCAGCGTGGCACCGCCCCCTCAGCGTGGCACCGCCCCCCTCCAGCGTGTCACCGCCTCCCCCAGCGTGGCACCGCCCCCCCAGCGTGTCACCGCCCCTCCCAGCGTGTCACCGCCCCCCCAGCGTGTCACGGCCACCCTCCAGCGTGTCACCGCCCCCCTCCAGCGTGTCACCGCCCCCCTCCAGCGTGTCACCGCCCCCCTCCAGCGTGTCACCGCCTCCCCCAGCGTGGCACCGCCCCCCCCAGCGTGTCACCGCCCCTCCCAGCGTGTCACCGCCCACCCAGCGTGTCACCGCCCCCCTCCAGCGTGTCACCGCCCCCCTCCAGCGTGTCACCGCCCCCCCAGCGTGTCACCGCCCCCCTCCAGCGTGTCACCGCCCCTCCCAGCGTGTCACCGCCCACCCAGCGTGTCACCGCCCCCCTCCAGCGTGTCACCGCCCCCCCCAGCGTGTCACCGCCCCCCTCCAGCGTGTCACCGCCCCCCCAGCGTGTCACCGCCCCCCTCCAGCGTGTCACCGCCCCCCTCCAGCGTGTCACCGCCCCCCTCCAGCGTGTCACCGCCCCCCCAGCGTGTCACCGCCCCCCCCAGCGTGTCACCGCCCCCCCAGCGTGTCACCGCCCCCCCCAGCGTGTCACCGCCCCCCCAGCGTGGCACCGCCCCCGCCCAGCGTGTCACCACCCCCCTCCAGCGTGTCACCGCCCCCCAGCCTGAACCCCACCCCCCAGCATGGCACCGCCCTCAACAACATGGCGCCAGATGCTTTCAGGGTTGTGGCTGGTAGAGGTTGCAGCTCTTCTGCTGTGTCCCAGGTCAGTGCCAGTCTCTGCTGCTTTGTGGGGCTTCTCTATAGCAGCCGCTGGAGGTGCGCGGGGCTTGGGGGGGTGGCCACCGGCGGGGCAGCGCGGGGCTTTTGGGGGGGGGGGGGGGGCGTGTCCGGGCTTGACCGGTGGGGCTCTGCGGGGGTGGCGGCTGCTGCCTCAACCGTACCCAGAGGCCCCGTGGGAGCTCAATGCTGCCACCCTGTGTGTAATGGCCGGCAGTGCAGCCGTGCCGCGGCGTGTGCCGCCCCGTGGGAGCTCAATGCTGCCACCCTGTGTGTAATGGCCGGCAGTGCAGCCGTGCCGCGGCGTGTGCCGCCCCGGGGGAGCTCAATGCTGCCACCCGGTGTGTAATGGCCGGCAGTGCAGCCGTACCGCGGCGTATAGCGCCCCGTGGGAGCTCAGTGCTCAACCCTGTGTGTAATGGCCGCAGTGCAGCCGTGCCGCGGCGTGTGCCGCCCCGTGGGAGCTAATTTCTGCAGCCTAACTGCGCCGAATGCTCGAAAATTCTTAAGGGAAGAGCGGAGAGCTTGACTCGAGTGTCGCTATGGATCCGGCGCCTGCGCCCTAGCCCGGCTCTGCTGGCGCCAGGGGGGCAGCGTCCCGGTGGTCGCTATGGATCCGGCGCCTGCGCCCTAGCCCGGCTGTGCTCGCGCCAGGGGGGCAGCGTCCCGGTGGTCGCTATGGAAAAAAAATCCATCTGAAAAAAGAAGTAGCAGAGAAGGAAAGCTGAAGCTGCAAAGATTGCAGTCCCCTCAGTTCTGGTTGTAGCCGGGTGGGGGTTGGTCTCTTCTCCCAGGCAAGCAGCACCAGAACAAGAGGACACAGTCTCAAGCTGTGCCGGGGAGGTTTAGGCTGGATGTTAGGAAGAGGCTTACAGCTTGGCCAAAGAATCTTCCGATCCCTGTCTTCTGGTCGTGACCAGCAGCGTGCACGGGTGGCCAAGAAGGCCACTGGCAACCTGGCCAATATCAGGATCAGAGTGGCCAGCAGGAGCAGGGAGGTCATTCTGCCCCTGCACTTGGCACTGGTTAGGGCACACCTTGAGTCCCGTGTCCAGTTCTGGGCCCCTCCGTTTAAGCAAGACGTTGAGTTGCTGGAAGGTGTCCGGAGAAGGGCAACAAAGCTGGGGAGGGGTTTGGAGCACAGGCCTGTGAGGAGAGGCTGAGGGAGCTGGGGTTGCTTAGCCTGGAGAAGAGGAGGCTCAGGGGAGACCTTCTTGCTTTCTACGACTCCCTGAAGGGAGGTTGTAGCCAGGTGGGGGTTGGTCTCTTCTTCCAGGCAAGCAGCACCAGAACAAGAGGACACAGTCTCAAGCTGTGCCAGGGGAGGTTTAGGCTAGAGGTTAGGAAGAGGTTCTGCACAGAGAGAGTGATTGCCCATTGGAATGGGCTGCCCAGGGAGGTGGTGGAGTCACCATCTTTGGAGGTGTTCAGGAGGAGACTGGATAGGGTGCTTGGTTGCATGGTTTAGTTGATTAGGTGGTGTTGGATGATAGCTTGGACACGATGATCTTGAAGGTCTCTTCCAACCTGGTCCATTCCATCCCATTCCAATCAACTAAACCATGGCACTGAGTGCCTCATCCAGTCTCTTTCTAAACACTCCCAGTGATGGTGACTCCACCACCTCCCTGGGCAGCACATTCCAAAGGCCAATCTCTCTTTCAACCTGCTCTATTCTATTCTATGAAGACCTTCTTCCTAACATCCTGGTTTCATTGGTGAGAGCAACAGACTTGGTTGCTGCCACCCGCTGCTAAGGGGTCTGAGTGGCCCCCAAATGGGGTTTGGAGGCAGGTAAAGGTTTCTTTTGGCGTGTGAAGGGGTTTTGTGGGCATCTAGAAGGGGTGTGGAGCCCCCTGAAAGGGTCTGGGATAGTGTCAGGGGGTTCTGGGCTGGTCTACCAGCGGGTCTGGGGACATTAGAAGCGTCTGGGGGTACCTAAAATGGAGCTGGGCGTATGAGATGGGGGGTTTGGGTGCCTCCAAAGGGGTTTTGTGGGCATCTAAGTTGGGGAATCTGGGGGGGTCCTGAAGGAGTTGGGGGGTTCTCGTCAAGCTATGAGCAGACACACAGAGAGATGTTAACGGACTTTCTTTGATCATTCCAGGTCTGGTGTGCTGGGACTGGCAGGATCTTCCTGAGCTGTCCACGTACAGTTTCTGTCGACACTCTTCAGCTCGTACATCCGGTTTGCTGACAGAGGGTGTGGGGTTTGTGGGGCCCGGCAGCGAGAGCTTTCCAAAGAGGAGCTCTTCAGGGCAGCTCCAAGGTTAGGTTTGGATTCTCCTGGAGTCGCACACAGAACGACTCTCACGATTCCAGTGGTCTAATTTCATAGCTGCATTTTCATCTCTCTGCCTAGGTGACAGGACGACCTCACTAATGAAGAGAGATAGCCTGAGCTCTGCAGGAACCTTGAACCCAAGCAGCCAGTGCCTTCTGTGAGTACAAGCTGTCCTTGCTCAACGTGGAAGTAGTTGAGAGCTGAAGCCAGACCACACCATAATTCCCTCAGCTTCCTCTTCTGCAGATTAAACAGTCCCAGTTCCCTCAGCCACTCCTCATAAGACTTGTTATCCAGACCCCTCACCAGCTTTGTGGCCCTTCTCTGGACTCACTCTCTCACAAGGGGTGTCCTGGGGAACACCACTTGTGCCCGGCCGGCCACCGGCTGGGTTTAACTCTGTTCCCCACCGCTCTTGGGGCCCGGCCATCCATCCTGTTCTGCTGTCCAGCAGTCCCTTTGAAAAAAAATCCATCTGAAAAAAGAAGTAGCAGAGAAGGAAAGCTGAAGCTGCAAAGACTGCAGTCCCCTCAGTTCTGGTTGTAGCCAGGTGGGGGTTGGTCTCTTCTCCCAGGCAAGCAGCACCAGAGCAAGAGGACACAGTCTCAAGCTGTGCCAGGGGAGGTTTAGGCTGGATGTTAGGAAGAAGGTCTTCATAGAATAGAATAGAGCAGGTTGAAAGAGAGATTGGCCTTTGGAATGTGCTGCTCAGTGAGGTGGTGCCCAGGGAGTCACCATCACTGGAAGTGTTTAGAAAGAGACTGGATGAGGCACTCAGTGCCATGGTTTAGTTGATTAGATGGTGTTGGAATGGAATGGTATGGAATGGAACGGAATAGAAAAGAATAGACCAGACCGAGTTGGAAGAGACCTTCAAGATCATCGTGTCCAACCTATCATCCAACACCACCTAATCAACTAAACCATGCAACCAAGCACCCTATCCAGTCTCCTCCTGAACACCTCCAAAGATGGTGACTCCACCACCTCCCTGGGCAGCCCATTCCAATGGGCCATCACTCTCTCTGTGCAGAACCTCTTCCTAACCTCTAGCCTAAACCTCCCCTGGTGCAGCCTGAGACTGTGTCCTCTTGCTGGGCCCGGTGATGATCAAAGTTCTTTTCCAACCTGCTTACTCCTGTTTGGGTTTATTCTCCTGTATGAATTGTCAGTTCAAAGCACTCGAGAGAAATGATGTGATGGCTGTGCTGCAAAGCATCAGACTGGGGACCGAAAGACAACCTCCTGTGGATCGATGTACCGGGATATTCCAGGAACCTCTGTGCTGCCATAGACCTGGACTTAAACTCGTTCCAGATGCCGCGGTGTGTTCCACATGACAATCGCACTCGGCACGTGAAGAGTGGCCAAGAGACTTCCCTTGTTTCCTTTGTGGAAGGCTTTTGTTTGTCCCCCGGCCCCGGGGGCCGTGTTCCTCTCGGGCAGGCTGCGGACGAGGCTGCCCTCGGCAGCAGGCGTGCCGCAAGCGGAGCGGCGAAGCTGTGTTCCTGGCAGTTCTCTCTCCGCCTGGATCAGGACAAAGGTACCGGCTGACAAGGACTTGCACTGACACAGGGTCAGAGAGCTGAGAGCACCAAAGGGTTTAATTGGTGAGAGCAACAGACGTGGTTGCTGCCACCCGCTGCTAAGGGGTCTGAGTGGGCCCCAAATGGGGTTTGGAGGCAGGTAAAGGTTTCTTTTGGCGTGTGAAGGGGTTTTGTGGGCATCTAGAAGGGGTGTGGAGCCCCCTGAAAGGGTCTGGGATAGTGTCAGGGGGTTCTGGGCTGGTCCACCAGCGGGTCTGGGGACATTAGAAGCGTCTGGGGGTACCTAAAACGGAGCTGGGCGTATCAGATGGGGGGTTTGGGTGCCTCCAAAGGGGTTTTGTGGGCATCTAAGTTGGGGAATCTGGGGGGGTCCTGAAGGAGTTGGGGGGTTCTCAGTGAGGTTTTGGAGTCTCTATGGAGTGCCTGCAGTCTCCTGGAGTGCCTGTGCTTGAAACCCCCCAGAGGCCGCGCAGAGTGGTGCTCACAGTAGCTCTGCAAGCCTGCCATGGGCTCAGGAGGCTGTGCAGCGGTTAAACCTTTTCTTTTGCTCAAGCACAATCTTTCTGAATTCTTTTCTTGGATTTTTTTTTTCCCAGGGTGATGTGAAACTGTCTGATTTTGGGCTAAGCACAGCTGTTCAGAAGTCTCAGAGACCTGAGCTCTACAGGAACCTTGAACCCAAGCAGCCAGTGCCTTCTGTGAGTACAAGCTGTCCTTGTTCAACGTGGAACTAGTTGAGAGCTGAAGCCAGACCACACCATAATTCCCTTAGCTTCCTCTTCTGCAGATTAAACAGTCCCAGTTCCTTCAGCCACTCCTCATAAGACTTGTTATCCAGACCCCTCACCAGCTTTGTGGCCCTTCTCTGGACTCACTCTCTCACAAGGGGTGTCCTGGGGAACACCA
Source organism: Melanerpes formicivorus (assembly GCF_026170545.1). NCBI lineage: Eukaryota > Metazoa > Chordata > Aves > Piciformes > Picidae > Melanerpes > Melanerpes formicivorus. The sequence continues at coordinate 12,554,823 of NW_027142378.1, forward strand.
CTTGTGCCCGGCCGGCCACCGGCTGGGTTTAACTCTGTTCCCCACCGCTCTTGGGGCCTGGCCATCCATCCTGTTCTGCTGTCCAGCAGTCCCTTTGAAAAAAAATCCATCTGAAAAAAGAAGTAGCAGAGAAGGAAAGCTGAAGCTGCAAAGACTGCAGTCCCCTCAGTTCTTGTGGTACCCTCTGTGAGATCCTAAGCCACCTGAACTGAGCCGGTCAGGCAGCCAAGCTAGTGCAGCAGTGTCTTCTGGAGAGTTGATAGGAGCCAGTTCTATGGGGTTTGTTGAAGTGAGTGGCCAGTCGTTCTACATGAACAATTGTCTTAGTGCTAGCAAGTAGGAGGCTCTGAAGTGTGGTACTTTGAAAGCTCCATTCATACTTGCCCTTCAGGAGGAGCCAGCTCTTTCATTGAAGGATCTTCCTGAGGTGTCCAAGTACAATTTCTGTTGACACTTTTCAGCTCTTACATCCAGGTTGCTGACAGAGGATGTTGGGTTTGTGGGCCCTGGCAGCGACAGTTTTCCAAAGAGGAGCTCTAAGGCCAGCTGCAAGGTTAGGTTTGGATTCTCCAGGGGTGCCTGTGCTTGAAAGCCCCCCAGAGGCCGTGCAGAGTGGTGCTCGCAGTAGCTCTGTGCAAGTCTGCCATGGGCTCAGGAGGCCAGTGTCTAGAGAGAGGGAGAGGGAAGGACAGAGACACTTCTAAGACAGTTTTAAAGAAATAATTATGAGAAGAGGCAAATTAATTCTGGGGACTCATGTGATATATCTGTTTAAGAGAAAAAAAAATGAAGGAGGTTTCTGACCATAACCAGGCTGACAAAGCACAGTAATGTGGTTTCCTATGGGATTCAACTCCTCCTGCATTGCACAGGACACTTCAACAGCTGTCCTGACAAGCTCTAAGTAATGAACTTAATCCACCCTGTGCAAGCAATGGGGCAAAAGATTACAAAATCCATGTATGCAATTGAGATGTGTTACGTTGGGACGCCCAGGATACACCTCATCAAGCTCTCCTAGTTTTTAGACGCAAGATGGAAGAAGGAAGGGGGAAGACAGAGCAGAAGGTCTATTTAAATATGAAACTCCTAGGCTGAAAGAAAAGAAAAACATTTTAAAGACCACTCAGTGAGACTCTGTCACCAGCATAGCTAATCACAGAATCACTGAGTGTTAGGGGTTGGAAGGGACCCCAAAATAGCATCCGGTCCAACCCCTGTGCCAGTGCAGGATCACCTGGGGCAGGTTTTGAATGTCTCCAGAGACTCCACTAACTCTCTGGGCAGCCTGCTCATGGGCTCTGGCACACACAGTGAAAAGGTTTTCCCTTCTGTTCCTGTGGAACTTCCTCCTTTTATTCGTCGGACACAGCGAAGCCGCTGGGTCGTGTTGCTGCGGCAAGGTGACCCACCCTGTAGTTCAGGGCCTGGGTCTGTGCCTTCATGGCAGCCTGTTCCCTTGGCACCCTGTCAGCTTAACAGCCCTGTACTTGGGGTCTGTGTGACGAGTTGTGGAGCCCTCCATTCCCCCTTCTGTCCCCAGCAGCAGCCCAAGGTCCCTGTAAGCAGGGCTGGGGAGGCTGCTTTAGGCAGCTAACAGGAACCAACCTTGCCTGGCCCTTAGGGGGCTGAGGTCAGTCCCTGGGCTCCTGAAGAGGTGGTGTTGCGCTGCTGCCAGGAGGGCCGGCCCGTAGGTGGGGCACGGGCCAGAGCCTGTGGCTCTCTGTGGGGCTTTTTGGGAGTGCTGCTGAGGCCTCACTCTGTCCTGTTGGCATCCTTTGTCAGGGTAGCCAGATCCTAGGCCTGATGTCTATCGTTAGCTCAATTGCAGAATTTCCTCGTCTGCTGTTCCTGTCCGTAAATTTTTGCCAGTGCTTCTGTAATAAAAAGGTTTTTATTTCTCCTGTAACTTGCAAGCTGGTGACCTCCTTAGGAGCACCACTGTGTTGTTCACAAAGTTCTTTGCTGTTGCAAAGCTGGGAGAAGTGTGAGGTTCAGCTGATGAAGTTTCTCTCTTTTAGAAGTGTCTGCTCAGCTGTCCTCTTCCTGGATCTCGGAGCTTTGTCTCTCCCTGTTTGCGGTGCCCCGACAAGGACTTGTGCCGACACATCCTCGGGAAGCTGAAACCACCAAAGGGTTTAATGGGTTTGAGACAAAATTCACCCAACTCATTCTGCGGTGGTGTACGGGAAAGAGTCGGTAGGGGAAGCCGCAGGACAGCCTGCAGCAAAGCTCAGGACTTGTTCCCTCGCCTCTTCCTTCTGCGCGTGTCCTCGTCGGCCGCCTGTAAGCGAGACGCTTCGCCAGCTGGCTTGTTTGAATTCAGTAAAGTTATGGCATGGAAGTTATCTGGTAGGAGTCGTTGCTAAACAGATGTAGTTGAAGCTTTGTATCTTCCGTTCTCTCTACTAGTTATTCTAATCTTGCCCTGTTGGTTTAGCCCATCAGTTTTCATGTTCTCTTCATCTATTAGTAGCAGAAGAAAGGGCCCCTTGATTCCAGTATTTCTTGCTGTAGTTCAGAGGTAGAGTTGGCTTTCCCTCTGACCTTTTATACTTTTACTTTGTGTTAAGTGGAACCCAAAACTGAATAGGATACTTTGTGTAAAGCTTGAGCAGCCCTTAACTTTCGAATTATTATACTGCATGCACTACTGCTTTGCAACATTCACAGGACTGTGGTGGTGTCAGATAGTTCACTTGCATTTAGTTCCTCAGGGGCCAGGCCTTCCTTTGGGCTGATAGTCTTGGCCAAAGCTGCAATGTTCAGTCCTTGCTGTGAAAGGCAGGAGGTGCTGGCTGGGCAGTTTGCTTTATTTTGTGCCTTTTTGGGGGTGAATCAAAGGGAGTGGGGGGATTGTGGGTGGGCTGGTTCTGCCACGTGGGGCAGGGGGCTGCTGCAGCAGAGGAGCAGGTGAGCGAGGGCTGGGGGCCCCCCCCTAAAGTGCTGAAAATTCTCCGAGGGGACCACACTATCTTTAAAAGTGTAAGTACTGGGGTGAGGCGAGGCGGAGGCAAACCTCTGGTTTGCAGCTGGAGAGGGAGGGCTTGGAGTGACTGGTGCGTAAGAAAGCTTTGGAAACGACCCCTGTCTGCCCTCTCTGCTTCTAAAAGGCTTTTAGCATTGGAAAATAAAACCCACGTGGGGGCCCGGCTGCTGCCCACGCCCAGGGAGGTGCTCAGCGCTGCCACCCGGTGTGTAACGGCCGGCAGTGCAGCCGTGCCGTGGCGTGTGTCGCCCCGGGGGAGCTCAATGCTGCCACCCGGTGTGTACTGGCCGGCAGTGCAGCCGTGCCGCGGCGTGTGCCGCCCCGGGGGAGCTAATTTCTGCAGCCTAACTGCGCTGAATGCTCGAAAATTCTTAGGGGGAGAGCGGAGAGCTTGACTCGAGCGTCGCTATGGATCCGGCGCCTGCGCCCTAGCCCGGATCTGCTTCCCAGTCGCTTCCAGTTCTCTGCCAGTCCTTTGGTGGGGGGAAACTGTTGGGACCGGGAGGGCACCGGGAGGAGGCCATTACTGTGTAGTTTGGTAATACCGACGGCTGCAGCTGGTGCTGAGCTAAACAGAATGATCACAGAAGGCTTTTGCTCTGAAGCCAGAGCTGCCTGCTGGCGGAACGAACGTTTTTCTGACAGCTCTTGGAGGAACATTTCTGTACAGGTGTTCCCCAGGGCTCCTCAGCTGCTCAGAACTCAACGTGTTGTCTTGGAGGGGAATAAAACCCAATGGAAAGCTGAGAGTGAGGTGACAACGCAGGCACCGCCCCCCCGGCGTGGCACCGCCCCCCCAGCGTGGCACCGCCCCCTCAGCGTGGCACCGCCCCCCTCCAGCGTGTCACCGCCTCCCCCAGCGTGGCACCGCCCCCCCAGCGTGTCACCGCCCCTCCCAGCGTGTCACCGCCCCCCCAGCGTGTCACGGCCACCCTCCAGCGTGTCACCGCCCCCCCTCCAGCGTGTCACCGCCCCCCTCCAGCGTGTCACCGCCCCCCTCCAGCGTGTCACCGCCTCCCCCAGCGTGGCACCGCCCCCCCAGCGTGTCACCGCCCCTCCCAGCGTGTCACCGCCCACCCAGCGTGTCACCGCCCCCCTCCAGCGTGTCACCGCCCCCCTCCAGCGTGTCACCGCCCCCCCAGCGTGTCACCGCCCCCCTCCAGCGTGTCACCGCCCCTCCCAGCGTGTCACCGCCCACCCAGCGTGTCACCGCCCCCCTCCAGCGTGTCACCGCCCCCCTCCAGCGTGTCACCGCCCCCCCAGCGTGTCACCGCCCCCCCTCCAGCGTGTCACCGCCCCCCCAGCGTGTCACCGCCCCCCCTCCAGCGTGTCACCGCCCCCCTCCAGCGTGTCACCGCCCCCCTCCAGCGTGTCACCGCCCCCCCAGCGTGTCACCGCCCCCCCCAGCGTGACACCGCCCCCCCCAGCGTGTCACCGCCCCCCTCCAGCGTGTCACCGCCCCCCCAGCGTGTCACCGCCCCCCTCCAGCGTGTCACCGCCCCCCTCCAGCGTGTCACCGCCCCCCTCCAGCGTGTCACCGCCCCCCCAGCGTGTCACCGCCCCCCCAGCGTGGCACCGCCCCCCCCAGCGTGGCACCGCCCCCGCCCAGCGTGTCACCACCCCCCCTCCAGCGTGTCACCGCCCCCCAGCCTGAACCCCACCCCCCAGCATGGCACCGCCCTCAACAACATGGCGCCAGATGCTTTCAGGGTTGTGGCTGGTAGAGGTTGCAGCTCTTCTGCTGTGTCCCAGGTCAGTGCCAGTCTCTGCTGCTTTGTGGGGCTTCTCTATAGCAGCCGCTGGAGGTGCGCGGGGCTTGGGGGGGTGGCCACCGGCGGGGCAGCGCGGGGCTTTTGGGGGGGGGGGGGGGGGCGTGTCCGGGCTTGACCGGTGGGGCTCTGCGGGGGTGGCGGCTGCTGCCTCAACCGTACCCAGAGGCCCCGTGGGAGCTCAATGCTGCCACCCTGTGTGTAATGGCCGGCAGTGCAGCCGTGCCGCGGCGTGTGCCGCCCCGTGGGAGCTCAATGCTGCCACCCTGTGTGTAATGGCCGGCAGTGCAGCCGTGCCGCGGCGTGTGCCGCCCCGGGGGAGCTCAATGCTGCCACCCGGTGTGTAATGGCCGGCAGTGCAGCCGTGCCGCGGCGTGTGCCGCCCCGTGGGAGCTAATTTCTGCAGCCTAACTGCGCCGAATGCTCGAAAATTCTTAAGGGAAGAGCGGAGAGCTTGACTCGAGTGTCGCTATGGATCCGGCGCCTGCGCCCTAGCCCGGCTCTGCTGGCGCCAGGGGGGCAGCGTCCCGGTGGTCGCTATGGATCCGGCGCCTGCGCCCTAGCCCGGCTGTGCTCGCGCCAGGGGGGCAGCGTCCCGGTGGTCGCTATGGAAAAAAAATCCATCTGAAAAAAGAAGTAGCAGAGAAGGAAAGCTGAAGCTGCAAAGATTGCAGTCCCCTCAGTTCTGGTTGTAGCCGGGTGGGGGTTGGTCTCTTCTCCCAGGCAAGCAGCACCAGAACAAGAGGACACAGTCTCAAGCTGTGCCAGGGGAGGTTTAGGCTGGATGTTAGGAAGAGGCTTACAGCTTGGCCAAAGAATCTTCCGATCCCTGTCTTCTGGTCGTGACCAGCAGCGTGCACGGGTGGCCAAGAAGGCCACTGGCAACCTGGCCAATATCAGGATCAGAGTGGCCAGCAGGAGCAGGGAGGTCATTCTGCCCCTGCACTTGGCACTGGTTAGGGCACACCTTGAGTCCCGTGTCCAGTTCTGGGCCCCTCCGTTTAAGCAAGACGTTGAGTTGCTGGAAGGTGTCCGGAGAAGGGCAACAAAGCTGGGGAGGGGTTTGGAGCACAGGCCTGTGAGGAGAGGCTGAGGGAGCTGGGGTTGCTTAGCCTGGAGAAGAGGAGGCTCAGGGGAGACCTTCTTGCTTTCTACGACTCCCTGAAGGGAGGTTGTAGCCAGGTGGGGGTTGGTCTCTTCTTCCAGGCAAGCAGCACCAGAACAAGAGGACACAGTCTCAAGCTGTGCCAGGGGAGGTTTAGGCTAGAGGTTAGGAAGAGGTTCTGCACAGAGAGAGTGATTGCCCATTGGAATGGGCTGCCCAGGGAGGTGGTGGAGTCACCATCTTTGGAGGTGTTCAGGAGGAGACTGGATAGGGTGCTTGGTTGCATGGTTTAGTTGATTAGGTGGTGTTGGATGATAGCTTGGACACGATGATCTTGAAGGTCTCTTCCAACCTGGTCCATTCCATCCCATTCCAATCAACTAAACCATGGCACTGAGTGCCTCATCCAGTCTCTTTCTAAACACTCCCAGTGATGGTGACTCCACCACCTCCCTGGGCAGCACATTCCAAAGGCCAATCTCTCTTTCAACCTGCTCTATTCTATTCTATGAAGACCTTCTTCCTAACATCCTGGTTTCATTGGTGAGAGCAACAGACTTGGTTGCTGCCACCCGCTGCTAAGGGGTCTGAGTGGCCCCCAAATGGGGTTTGGAGGCAGGTAAAGGTTTCTTTTGGCGTGTGAAGGGGTTTTGTGGGCATCTAGAAGGGGTGTGGAGCCCCCTGAAAGGGTCTGGGATAGTGTCAGGGGGTTCTGGGCTGGTCTACCAGCGGGTCTGGGGACATTAGAAGCGTCTGGGGGTACCTAAAATGGAGCTGGGCGTATGAGATGGGGGGTTTGGGTGCCTCCAAAGGGGTTTTGTGGGCATCTAAGTTGGGGAATCTGGGGGGGTCCTGAAGGAGTTGGGGGGTTCTCATCAAGCTATGAGCAGACACACAGAGAGATGTTAACGGACTTTCTTTGATCATTCCAGGTCTGGTGTGCTGGGACTGGCAGGATCTTCCTGAGCTGTCCACGTACAGTTTCTGTCGACACTCTTCAGCTCGTACATCCGGTTTGCTGACAGAGGGTGTGGGGTTTGTGGGGCCCGGCAGCGAGAGCTTTCCAAAGAGGAGCTCTTCAGGGCAGCTCCAAGGTTAGGTTTGGATTCTCCTGGAGTCGCACACAGAACGACTCTCACGATTCCAGTGGTCTAATTTCATAGCTGCATTTTCATCTCTCTGCCTAGGTGACAGGACGACCTCACTAATGAAGAGAGATAGCCTGAGCTCTGCAGGAACCTTGAACCCAAGCAGCCAGTGCCTTCTGTGAGTACAAGCTGTCCTTGCTCAACGTGGAAGTAGTTGAGAGCTGAAGCCAGACCACACCATAATTCCCTCAGCTTCCTCTTCTGCAGATTAAACAGTCCCAGTTCCCTCAGCCACTCCTCATAAGACTTGTTATCCAGACCCCTCACCAGCTTTGTGGCCCTTCTCTGGACTCACTCTCTCACAAGGGGTGTCCTGGGGAACACCACTTGTGCCCGGCCGGCCACCGGCTGGGTTTAACTCTGTTCCCCACCGCTCTTGGGGCCCGGCCATCCATCCTGTTCTGCTGTCCAGCAGTCCCTTTGAAAAAAAATCCATCTGAAAAAAGAAGTAGCAGAGAAGGAAAGCTGAAGCTGCAAAGACTGCAGTCCCCTCAGTTCTGGTTGTAGCCAGGTGGGGGTTGGTCTCTTCTCCCAGGCAAGCAGCACCAGAGCAAGAGGACACAGTCTCAAGCTGTGCCAGGGGAGGTTTAGGCTGGATGTTAGGAAGAAGGTCTTCATAGAATAGAATAGAGCAGGTTGAAAGAGAGATTGGCCTTTGGAATGTGCTGCTCAGTGAGGTGGTGCCCAGGGAGTCACCATCACTGGAAGTGTTTAGAAAGAGACTGGATGAGGCACTCAGTGCCATGGTTTAGTTGATTAGATGGTGTTGGAATGGAATGGTATGGAATGGAACGGAATAGAAAAGAATAGACCAGACCGAGTTGGAAGAGACCTTCAAGATCATCGTGTCCAACCTATCATCCAACACCACCTAATCAACTAAACCATGCAACCAAGCACCCTATCCAGTCTCCTCCTGAACACCTCCAAAGATGGTGACTCCACCACCTCCCTGGGCAGCCCATTCCAATGGGCCATCACTCTCTCTGTGCAGAACCTCTTCCTAACCTCTAGCCTAAACCTCCCCTGGTGCAGCCTGAGACTGTGTCCTCTTGCTGGGCCCGGTGATGATCAAAGTTCTTTTCCAACCTGCTTACTCCTGTTTGGGTTTATTCTCCTGCATGAATTGTCAGTTCAAAGCACTCGAGAGAAATGATGTGATGGCTGTGCTGCAAAGCATCAGACTGGGGACCGAAAGACAACCTCCTGTGGATCGATGTACCGGGATATTCCAGGAACCTCTGTGCTGCCATAGACCTGGACTTAAACTCGTTCCAGATGCCGCGGTGTGTTCCACATGACAATCGCACTCGGCACGTGAAGAGTGGCCAAGAGACTTCCCTTGTTTCCTTTGTGGAAGGCTTTTGTTTGTCCCCCGGCCCCGGGGGCCGTGTTCCTCTCGGGCAGGCTGCGGACGAGGCTGCCCTCGGCAGCAGGCGTGCCGCAAGCGGAGCGGCGAAGCTGTGTTCCTGGCAGTTCTCTCTCCGCCTGGATCAGGACAAAGGTACCGGCTGACAAGGACTTGCACTGACACAGGGTCAGAGAGCTGAGAGCACCAAAGGGTTTAATTGGTGAGAGCAACAGACTTGGTTGCTGCCACCCGCTGCTAAGGGGTCTGAGTGGGCCCCAAATGGGGTTTGGAGGCAGGTAAAGGTTTCTTTTGGCGTGTGAAGGGGTTTTGTGGGCATCTAGAAGGGGTGTGGAGCCCCCTGAAAGGGTCTGGGATAGTGTCAGGGGGTTCTGGGCTGGTCCACCAGCGGGTCTGGGGACATTAGAAGCGTCTGGGGGTACCTAAAACGGAGCTGGGCGTATCAGATGGGGGGTTTGGGTGCCTCCAAAGGGGTTTTGTGGGCATCTAAGTTGGGGAATCTGGGGGGGTCCTGAAGGAGTTGGGGGGTTCTCAGTGAGGTTTTGGAGTCTCTATGGAGTGCCTGCAGTCTCCTGGAGTGCCTGTGCTTGAAACCCCCCAGAGGCCGCGCAGAGTGGTGCTCACAGTAGCTCTGCAAGCCTGCCATGGGCTCAGGAGGCTGTGCAGCGGTTAAACCTTTTCTTTTGCTCAAGCACAATCTTTCTGAATTCTTTTCTTGGATTTTTTTTTTCCCAGGGTGATGTGAAACTGTCTGATTTTGGGCTAAGCACAGCTGTTCAGAAGTCTCAGAGACCTGAGCTCTACAGGAACCTTGAACCCAAGCAGCCAGTGCCTTCTGTGAGTACAAGCTGTCCTTGTTCAACGTGGAACTAGTTGAGAGCTGAAGCCAGACCACACCATAATTCCCTTAGCTTCCTCTTCTGCAGATTAAACAGTCCCAGTTCCTTCAGCCACTCCTCATAAGACTTGTTATCCAGACCCCTCACCAGCTTTGTGGCCCTTCTCTGGACTCACTCTCTCACAAGGGGTGTCCTGGGGAACACCACTTGTGCCCGGCCGGCCACCGGCTGGGTTTAACTCTGTTCCCCACCGCTCTTGGGGCCTGGCCATCCATCCTGTTCTGCTGTCCAGCAGTCCCTTTGAAAAAAAATCCATCTGAAAAAAGAAGTAGCAGAGAAGGAAAGCTGAAGCTGCAAAGACTGCAGTCCCCTCAGTTCTTGTGGTACCCTCTGTGAGATCCTAAGCCACCTGAACTGAGCCGGTCAGGCAGCCAAGCTAGTGCAGCAGTGTCTTCTGGAGAGTTGATAGGAGCCAGTTCTATGGGGTTTGTTGAAGTGAGTGGCCAGTCGTTCTACATGAACAATTGTCTTAGTGCTAGCAAGTAGGAGGCTCTGAAGTGTGGTACTTTGAAAGCTCCATTCATACTTGCCCTTCAGGAGGAGCCAGCTCTTTCATTGAAGGATCTTCCTGAGGTGTCCAAGTACAATTTCTGTTGACACTTTTCAGCTCTTACATCCAGGTTGCTGACAGAGGATGTTGGGTTTGTGGGCCCTGGCAGCGACAGTTTTCCAAAGAGGAGCTCTAAGGCCAGCTGCAAGGTTAGGTTTGGATTCTCCAGGGGTGCCTGTGCTTGAAAGCCCCCCAGAGGCCGTGCAGAGTGGTGCTCGCAGTAGCTCTGTGCAAGTCTGCCATGGGCTCAGGAGGCCAGTGTCTAGAGAGAGGGAGAGGGAAGGACAGAGACACTTCTAAGACAGTTTTAAAGAAATAATTATGAGAAGAGGCAAATTAATTCTGGGGACTCATGTGATATATCTGTTTAAGAGAAAAAAAAATGAAGGAGGTTTCTGACCATAACCAGGCTGACAAAGCACAGTAATGTGGTTTCCTATGGGATTCAACTCCTCCTGCATTGCACAGGACACTTCAACAGCTGTCCTGACAAGCTCTAAGTAATGAACTTAATCCACCCTGTGCAAGCAATGGGGCAAAAGATTACAAAATCCATGTATGCAATTGAGATGTGTTACGTTGGGACGCCCAGGATACACCTCATCAAGCTCTCCTAGTTTTTAGACGCAAGATGGAAGAAGGAAGGGGGAAGACAGAGCAGAAGGTCTATTTAAATATGAAACTCCTAGGCTGAAAGAAAAGAAAAACATTTTAAAGACCACTCAGTGAGACTCTGTCACCAGCATAGCTAATCACAGAATCACTGAGTGTTAGGGGTTGGAAGGGACCCCAAAATAGCATCCGGTCCAACCCCTGTGCCAGTGCAGGATCACCTGGGGCAGGTTTTGAATGTCTCCAGAGACTCCACTAACTCTCTGGGCAGCCTGCTCATGGGCTCTGGCACACACAGTGAAAAGGTTTTCCCTTCTGTTCCTGTGGAACTTCCTCCTTTTATTCGTCGGACACAGCGAAGCCGCTGGGTCGTGTTGCTGCGGCAAGGTGACCCACCCTGTAGTTCAGGGCCTGGGTCTGTGCCTTCATGGCAGCCTGTTCCCTTGGCACCCTGTCAGCTTAACAGCCCTGTACTTGGGGTCTGTGTGACGAGTTGTGGAGCCCTCCATTCCCCCTTCTGTCCCCAGCAGCAGCCCAAGGTCCCTGTAAGCAGGGCTGGGGAGGCTGCTTTAGGCAGCTAACAGGAACCAACCTTGCCTGGCCCTTAGGGGGCTGAGGTCAGTCCCTGGGCTCCTGAAGAGGTGGTGTTGCGCTGCTGCCAGGAGGGCCGGCCCGTAGGTGGGGCACGGGCCAGAGCCTGTGGCTCTCTGTGGGGCTTTTTGGGAGTGCTGCTGAGGCCTCACTCTGTCCTGTTGGCATCCTTTGTCAGGGTAGCCAGATCCTAGGCCTGATGTCTATCGTTAGCTCAATTGCAGAATTTCCTCGTCTGCTGTTCCTGTCCGTAAATTTTTGCCAGTGCTTCTGTAATAAAAAGGTTTTTATTTCTCCTGTAACTTGCAAGCTGGTGACCTCCTTAGGAGCACCACTGTGTTGTTCACAAAGTTCTTTGCTGTTGCAAAGCTGGGAGAAGTGTGAGGTTCAGCTGATGAAGTTTCTCTCTTTTAGAAGTGTCTGCTCAGCTGTCCTCTTCCTGGATCTCGGAGCTTTGTCTCTCCCTGTTTGCGGTGCCCCGACAAGGACTTGTGCCGACACATCCTCGGGAAGCTGAAACCACCAAAGGGTTTAATGGGTTTGAGACAAAATTCACCCAACTCATTCTGCGGTGGTGTACGGGAAAGAGTCGGTAGGGGAAGCCGCAGGACAGCCTGCAGCAAAGCTCAGGACTTGTTCCCTCGCCTCTTCCTTCTGCGCGTGTCCTCGTCGGCCGCCTGTAAGCGAGACGCTTCGCCAGCTGGCTTGTTTGAATTCAGTAAAGTTATGGCATGGAAGTTATCTGGTAGGAGTCGTTGCTAAACAGATGTAGTTGAAGCTTTGTATCTTCCGTTCTCTCTACTAGTTATTCTAATCTTGCCCTGTTGGTTTAGCCCATCAGTTTTCATGTTCTCTTCATCTATTAGTAGCAGAAGAAAGGGCCCCTTGATTCCAGTATTTCTTGCTGTAGTTCAGAGGTAGAGTTGGCTTTCCCTCTGACCTTTTATACTTTTACTTTGTGTTAAGTGGAACCCAAAACTGAATAGGATACTTTGTGTAAAGCTTGAGCAGCCCTTAACTTTCGAATTATTATACTGCATGCACTACTGCTTTGCAACATTCACAGGACTGTGGTGGTGTCAGATAGTTCACTTGCATTTAGTTCCTCAGGGGCCAGGCCTTCCTTTGGGCTGATAGTCTTGGCCAAAGCTGCAATGTTCAGTCCTTGCTGTGAAAGGCAGGAGGTGCTGGCTGGGCAGTTTGCTTTATTTTGTGCCTTTTTGGGGGTGAATCAAAGGGAGTGGGGGGATTGTGGGTGGGCTGGTTCTGCCACGTGGGGCAGGGGGCTGCTGCAGCAGAGGAGCAGGTGAGCGAGGGCTGGGGGCCCCCCCCTAAAGTGCTGAAAATTCTCCGAGGGGACCACACTATCTTTAAAAGTGTAAGTACTGGGGTGAGGCGAGGCGGAGGCAAACCTCTGGTTTGCAGCTGGAGAGGGAGGGCTTGGAGTGACTGGTGCGTAAGAAAGCTTTGGAAACGACCCCTGTCTGCCCTCTCTGCTTCTAAAAGGCTTTTAGCATTGGAAAATAAAACCCACGTGGGGGCCCGGCTGCTGCCCACGCCCAGGGAGGTGCTCAGTGCTGCCACCCGGTGTGTAACGGCCGGCAGTGCAGCCGTGCCGTGGCGTGTGTCGCCCCGGGGGAGCTCAATGCTGCCACCCGGTGTGTACTGGCCGGCAGTGCAGCCGTGCCGCGGCGTGTGCCGCCCCGGGGGAGCTAATTTCTGCAGCCTAACTGCGCTGAATGCTCGAAAATTCTTAGGGGGAGAGCGGAGAGCTTGACTCGAGCGTCGCTATGGATCCGGCGCCTGCGCCCTAGCCCGGATCTGCTTCCCAGTCGCTTCCAGTTCTCTGCCAGTCCTTTGGTGGGGGGAAACTGTTGGGACCGGGAGGGCACCGGGAGGAGGCCATTACTGTGTAGTTTGGTAATACCGACGGCTGCAGCTGGTGCTGAGCTAAACAGAATGATCACAGAAGGCTTTTGCTCTGAAGCCAGAGCTGCCTGCTGGCGGAACGAACGTTTTTCTGACAGCTCTTGGAGGAACATTTCTGTACAGGTGTTCCCCAGGGCTCCTCAGCTGCTCAGAACTCAACGTGTTGTCTTGGAGGGGAATAAAACCCAATGGAAAGCTGAGAGTGAGGTGACAACGCAGGCACCGCCCCCCCCCGGCGTGGCACCGCCCCCCCCAGCGTGGCACCGCCCCCTCAGCGTGGCACCGCCCCCCTCCAGCGTGTCACCGCCTCCCCCAGCGTGGCACCGCCCCCCCAGCGTGTCACCGCCCCTCCCAGCGTGTCACCGCCCCCCCCAGCGTGTCACGGCCACCCTCCAGCGTGTCACCGCCCCCCTCCAGCGTGTCACCGCCCCCCTCCAGCGTGTCACCGCCTCCCCCAGCGTGGCACCGCCCCCCCAGCGTGTCACCGCCCCTCCCAGCGTGTCACCGCCCCCCCCAGCGTGTCACGGCCACCCTCCAGCGTGTCACCGCCCCCCTCCAGCGTGTCACCGCCCCCCCCAGCGTGTCACCGCCCCCCTCCAGCGTGTCACCGCCCCCCCAGCGTGTCACCGCCCCCCCTCCAGCGTGTCACCGCCCCCCCTCCAGCGTGTCACCGCCCCCCTCCAGCGTGTCACCGCCCCCCCAGCGTGTCACCGCCCCCCCCAGCGTGGCACCGCCCCCCCCAGCGTGTCACCGCCCCCCCAGCGTGTCACCGCCCCCCCAGCGTGGCACCGCCCCCGCCCAGCGTGTCACCACCCCCCCTCCAGCGTGTCACCGCCCCCCAGCCTGAACCCCACCCCCCAGCATGGCACCGCCCTCAACAACATGGCGCCAGATGCTTTCAGGGTTGTGGCTGGTAGAGGTTGCAGCTCTTCTGCTGTGTCCCAGGTCAGTGCCAGTCTCTGCTGCTTTGTGGGGCTTCTCTATAGCAGCCGCTGGAGGTGCGCGGGGCTTGGGGGGGTGGCCACCGGCGGGGCAGCGCGGGGCTTTTGGGGGGGGGGGGGGGGGCGTGTCCGGGCTTGACCGGTGGGGCTCTGCGGGGGTGGCGGCTGCTGCCTCAACCGTACCCAGAGGCCCCGTGGGAGCTCAATGCTGCCACCCTGTGTGTAATGGCCGGCAGTGCAGCCGTGCCGCGGCGTGTGCCGCCCCGTGGGAGCTCAATGCTGCCACCCTGTGTGTAATGGCCGGCAGTGCAGCCGTGCCGCGGCGTGTGCCGCCCCGGGGGAGCTCAATGCTGCCACCCGGTGTGTAATGGCCGGCAGTGCAGCCGTGCCGCGGCGTGTGCCGCCCCGTGGGAGCTAATTTCTGCAGCCTAACTGCGCCGAATGCTCGAAAATTCTTAAGGGAAGAGCGGAGAGCTTGACTCGAGTGTCGCTATGGATCCGGCGCCTGCGCCCTAGCCCGGCTCTGCTGGCGCCACAGGGGCAGCGTTCCGGTGGTCGCTATGGATCCGGCGCCTGCGCCCTAGCCCGGCTGTGCTCGCGCCAGGGGGGCAGCGTCCCGGTGGTCGCTATGGATCCGGCGCCTGCGCCCTAGCCCGGCTCTGCTGGCGCCAGAGGGGCAGCGTCCCGGTGGTCGCTATGGATCCGGCGCCTGCGCCCTAGCCCGGCTCTGCTCGCACCAGGGGGGCAGCGTCCCGGTGGTCGCTATGGATACGGCGCCTGCGCCGCAGCGGGTCCGGTCCCGCGCACGCGCCCTCCTCGCGGGCTGCCCCCCGCTTTTCTGGCCGGGGGGGCGGGCGCCGCACTGAGCAGCTTTGGAGCCGGAGCGGTCGCGGAGAGCCCTGATTCGGCGCCTGATGCCGTTCTGTGCCCCAGGGTGCCTGCGAACCGCCGTCCTTTGGCGGGGCAAGGGGTCCTGGCGCATTCGGGGAGCTCGCAGTGCGGTTTCCGGTGTCGCTGCCGGCCCGGGACTCCCAGGTGTGTTCCTTCCGGCGTCTGAAGGTGGTCTGGGGCCATCGGCAGGGCTTTTGGGGGTGACGGAGGAGGTCTGGGGACACCTAAAATGGTCTGGGGATATGTAAAGTTTAGTGGGGCCATCTGAAAGGGTCAAGGGTCGTGGAGAGGCAGCTGGGCACCTCCGTCGGACCCTTTGGGAGGTCTCTGCAGGCTCCCGTGGGAGCTGGGGGTGTCTCGGGGTGGGTTTGGGTTTGTGCTGCAAACAGCGTTGATAATGACTTAGAGAAAGACACACAAGAGACTCAGTAAGTCTCTTGTATCGTGCTTCTATTCTGGCGCCTGACACAGGTAGGATCATTTCAAAAGAGCTGTGTGTCTTCAGAGAGGTTTGGGCAAACTTTTATACAAAAAGTTATCTGTCTATAATGACAGAGGTCCAGATGCTTCCTATCTATACAAAGCTTATCTATCTAAAAGAGCAGAAGCACACATATCATGCAGGTGTCCTTTATCGTATACAAAAGAGCATCTTGTCCAAGACTAACAGAAGTGAATCACTGACAAATCCTGTTGTGTTGTTCACAAAGTTCTTTGCTGTTGCAAAGCTGGGAGAAGTGTGAGGTTCAGCTGATGAAGTTTCTCTCTTTAGAAGTGTCTGCTCAGCCGTCCTCTTCCTGGATCTCGGAGCTTTGTCTCTCCCTGTTTGCGGTGCCCCGACAAGGACTTGTGCCGACACATCCTCGGGAAGCTGAAACCACCAAAGGGTTTAATGGGTGAGAGCAAAGCTCAGCTGTGTGCTGAAGCTGCAAACCTTGCCCAGAAGGCTGTCCCCGGCTCGGGGTGATAAAAAGAACAGGAGCGTAGCCGCTCGGCTGTCTTTCCTTCTGTGATGCCACAGGGGGGTGGGCGAGGATACAGCAGAGGAGCAGTGAGGGAGGGGTGAGGGCAGCCTCCCACAAAGGCTGCTTGCAGACCTGAAATGCCAAATGTTTGAAATGCCAGGACGTTCTTGGAGGGGAGGGAAAGCCCCGGGAAAGTGTAAGAGTGAGTGTGAGGTGTTCCAGCCGAGGAACAGCGGTGCTGCTTATTGAGAGATTGCAGAAGGGCAGTGATTTGTGTGCAGAAAGGCCTTGACGTGACCCCCCTCTGTTCTCTAGAAAGTCTTCTAGAGGAGAAAAGCACATCCTGAGCAGAGCCACGGGGGGGTGTGGGGTGTGGTTTGAAACAGAAATAGCAACTGTCTCTCAATTAAAACAGTGGATTGTCTTTCATGTGTGTGTGTGGTGTGCTGTTTTTTCATTGAATGGAAAAAGCTCTGCAGGGAGACCAGCTGATCTGCTCCCGAGGCACAGCAGCACCGGACCTGCTGAGCGTTGGGGGCCTGTTAAGGAGGGTCTGCTGTCATCTGAAGTGGGCTTGGGGGTATGAAAGGGGAATTTGGGGGCATGTGAAGGGTTCTGGGAGCATCTAGAGGTGTCTGGGGACCTCTGGAGGGGCTCCTGGGTCATGTCTGGAGGGTCACGGAGGAGTGGGGGGGTCTGTGCCTCAGTGTGGTTTCGGGGTCTCTGTGTCAGGTCCCCACAGCGTGTGGGTTGCTGTGTGGCATTGCTGGAGTCTCGGTGTCCCTAGCGCCCCTGACTCTTCTGCTCACTGCTCCCACCTTGTGGGCACGGCCAGGTACTGCTTGCTGTCGCCTGCTGCCAAGGGTGTGAGTGGCCTCTGAAGGGAGGCGCAGAGAGGTATTCTGGGGCGTCTAGAGGGGCTTTGTGGGCATCGAGAGGTGTCTGGCGGCCTCTGGAGGGTCTCCGGGGGGGTCTCTGGAGGGTCCTGAAGCAGCTGAGGGGGCGGGGAGTGGTGGTGTTGTGTTAGAGGTCTCTGGGGGGTTCCAGGGTTTGGGGTCCCGCAGGATTGGGGTGGTCTCACTCCGGTATTGGGTGTCCTGCAGTCCCAGGACCCCCCAGCCACATCTCCCCCGGCATCTCAAGGCGAGCTGCGAGCACCTCAAGGGCCTTAGAGGGTGAGAAAGGAGGTCTGGGGGCATGTAGACGGAAGTGAGGGCATCAAGACGGCACCGCTCTCCCCGTGACAGCGCCTGCCCTTCCCAAGACGGCACCGCTCTCCCCGTGACAGCGCCTGCCCTTCCCAAGATGGCGTCGCCCTCTCCGTGACAGCGCCTGCCCTTCCCAAGATGGCGCCGCCCTCGCCTTCTCGGCTCCGACCTAGCCAGCGTAACTATCGTCCCCTCTGCTTTCTCCGCTCCGCATCAGCTCAGTGTAGACTCTGCTGCTCTCTGGAGTTGTTTTGTCCCTGCTGCAGGACTCTGCCACGGGTCTGGGGGTGGGCAGCAGCGAGGGGGGGGGCAAGAAACACCAGCAGCGAGGGGGGGTGGGTGTCGATTTGCCGCGGTCGGGAGCAGTCTGCTCCCAGTTCATGAGCTGTTCTCCTGTCTCTCCCAGCTCTTGCAGGCTGACCCCAATGCCCCCAGACTCGCCCAGCGATCCCAGGGTGAACCCCGCAGCACCCAGATTCGCCCAGCGATCGTCACATGATTAGGGGCCACGCAAAGGAGGGGCGGGGAGCAGAGAAAGCGGTGGCGGCGCTGTGAGGGGATAGGAAAGGGAAAGGGTGGGAAGGGAGCTAGAGGGGAGGGGGAGCGGGGAAGACCGCGCAGGTTACGTCACTGGAGGCGGGGCTTGAGGAAGGCAATAGGATGGCTATGGGGGGCGGGGCTGGAGGACTGGAGGCGGGGCTAGAGGGCGGCAATAGAATGGCTAAGGGAGGGGGCGGGAACGAGAGGGCATCTGCGTCACAAGGGGGCGGGGTTTGAGTGAAATAGGATGGCTATGGAGGGGGCGGGGAAAGGGCTGAGGGAGGTTGCAGGAGGTGGGCCTGGAGGACTGGAGGCGGGGCTGGAGGGTGACAATTGGATGGCTATAGGAGGGGGCGGGGCTGGAGGAGGGCAGCAGGATGGCTATGGGGGGGCGGGGAATAGCGCAGACTATGTCACGGGGGGCGTGGCCTGAGCAGCTGGGGCAGAGAGGCGATGGCTGCTGATTACGTCAGAGCAAGGGGGCGGAGCGCCCAGGTGGGAGGGGGGGAGGAGGGCACCAGGGCTGCCCCGCGCGGTGACGTCAGAGAGTGGAGTGGGGCCGGCTGCGCCACGTGGGCCACGGGGAGCGCGGGGAAAGGGATAACGGGAGGGGAGAGGAGGAGGAGGGGAGGGAGGGAGAGGCTGGGGGGGGTCATTAGTGGCCACCGTAGCTCATTAGTGGCCACCCAAGCTCGATACTGGTCCAGACTCGTCCAGACTGGTCCAAACCGGTCCAGACCGGTCCAAGCCAGTCCAGACCGGTTCAAACCGGTCCAAGCCGGTCCAGACCAGTCCAGACCAGTCCAGACCGGTCCAAACCGGTCCAAGCCGGTCCAAGCCGGTCCAGACCGGTCCAAACCGGTCCAAAGCGGTCCAAGCCGGTCCAGACCGGTCCAAGCTGGTCCAAGCCGGTCCAGACCGGTCCAGACCGGTCCAAACCGGTCCAAGCCGGTCCAGACCGGTCCAGACCGGTCCAAACCGGTCCAGACCGGTCCAAGCTGGTCCAGACCGGTCCAAACCGGTCCAAGCCGGTCCAGACCGGTCCAAACCTGTCCAGACCGGTCCAGACCGGTCCAAACCGGTCCAAACCGGTCCAAGCCGGTCCAGACCGGTCCAAACCGGTCCAGACTGGTCCAGACCGGTCCAAACTGGTCCAAACCGGTCCAAGCCGGTCCAGACCGGTCCAAGCCGGTCCAAGCCGGTCCAAGCCGGTCCAAACCGGTCCAAGCCGGTCCAAGCCAGTCCAGACCGGTCCAAGCCGGTCCAGTCCGGTCCAAACCGGTCCAAACCGGTCCGGACCGGTCCAAACCGGTCCAAACCGGTCCGGACCGGTCAAAACCGCTTGAAACTGGTCCAGACTGGTCCAAACCGGTCCAAAACACTCCAGACTGGTCCAAACCGGTCCAAACCAGTCTACACTGGTCCAAACTGATCCATACTGTTCCAAACTGGTCCAAAACGGTCCAGACTGGTGCAGACTGGTCCAAACTGGTCCAAACCAGTCCAGACTGGTCCAAACCGGTCCAGACTGGTCTAGCCCTGGCTCCATACTGGTACATACTGGTACATACTGGTCCCCCCTCTCTTCCTCTCCCCTCCCTTCCCCTTCCTTATTCCTTTCCCGCCCTCCCCTCCCCTTTTGCCGCCCACCCCTAACCCCTTTCCCGCCTTTGCGCTTTCCCCCTCCCTCCTATTGGCCGCACCGCGCCAGAAGCTCCCTCCCCCTTTTAGCTTGGTGGGGGGAGGGGGCATGGCCAGCCACCCGCCTCCACTTCACTCCCTCCCTCCCTTATTTGGGGGGGGGCGTGGCCAGCCCCCCCACCTCGCTTCTTCACTGCCCTCCCTTTGTGGGTGTGGCCAGCCGCCCTCCTCCGTTTCACTCTCCCTCCCTTATTTGGGAGGGGGCGTGGCCAGCCAGTCCCATCGCAGTGCACTCCCAGTCCTTCCCATTCTCTCCCAGTTCCCTCCCATTCCCATTCCACTACACCCAGTTCCTCCCTGTCCTTTCCCACTCCCTTTCCATTACCCTTCCAGTGCCCTCCTAGTCCCTTCACTGTTCCCTACCAATTCCCTCCCAGTTTCCTCCCACTCCCTCCCAGTCCCCTCCAATTTCACTCAGGTCCTCCCAGTTCCCTCCAAGTCCCCTTCCAGTTTGACCCAGGCCCTTCCCAGTTCCTTCCCAGTCCCCTCCCATCCCTCCCATTCCCTACCACTGCCCTCCCTGTCAATCCCAGTCCACCCAAGCCCCTAACAGTCCATCCCAGTCCCTTTCATTCCCTTCCCAGTTCACTCAGTCCCATCCCAATCCCCTCCCTGTCCCTTCCCTGTCCCTTCCCAATCCCCTTACTGTCCCATCCCACTCCATCCCAGTCCCTGCCAGTCCCTCCCAGTCCATTCCCACTATGTCCCCTCCCTGTCCCTCCAAGTCCCCTACCATACTGTCCCACTCCCTTCCCAGTCCCCTCCCAGTCCCTCCCTGTTTATTCCTGTCCCTCCCAGTACCTCCCAATCCCTTCTAATCCTATCCCAGTATGGGAGGAGACCAGTAGGGACCAGGAGGCACTGGGAGACATACCTGGACCAGCTGGAGGCATTGCTGGAGCCCTGGGAGACAACTGGAAGCAGCAGGAACTCAACTGGGAGCACTGGGAACAACTGGGAGAGCACTGTGAGCACTGTGAGTATCTCCACATAACCCCCAGTGCCCCCCTCAGCCCCTCCAGACCTCCCCAAAGTCTTTCCAGAGTCTCTGAGTTCTTCCCAGTGCCATTCAGAGCCCTTCCCAGTACCTCCCAGTTGACCCTTAGAATTTTCCCAGTGCCCCCTCACTCTCCCCCAGTAACCCTCCCTGCCCCAGATCCTTCCACAGCCTCCCAGTGCCCCCCCAACTCCCTTCCAGAGACCTTCCACAGCCTCCCAGTCCTTCCCAGTACTGTCCTGAGACCCTCCCAGTGCCTCCCAGTCCTTTCCCAGTCTGGGAGGAAGCTGGCAGGGGCTGAGAGGCACTGGGAAGGACTGGGAGCCATACCTGCAGCACCTGGAGTCAGTTCTGGAGCCCTGGGAGACAACTGGAAGCAGCAGGAACTCAACTGGGAGCACTGGGAGGAACTGGGAGAGCACTGGGAGCACTGTGAGTATCTCCTCATGACCCCCAGTGCCCCCGAGCTCCTCCAGACCCCCTCCAGAGTCATTCCACAGTCTCTGAGTTCTTCCCAGTGCCATTCAGAGCCCTTCCCAGTACCTCCCAGTTAACCCTTATAGTTCTCCAGCGCCCCCTCACTCCCCCCAGTAACCCTCCCCCCCCAGATCTTTTCACAGCCTCCCAGTACCTCCCAGTGCCCCCCCAGAGCCCTTAACAGCCTCCCTGTCCTTCACAGTACTGTCCTGAGCCCTTTCCAATTCCCTCCCTGATCCATCCCACTCTATCCCAGTCCCTTCCAACTCTTTTCCCTTCCCATTCCCTTCTTAGTTCCCTCGCAATCCCCTCCCACTGGCTCCCCACTCCCCTCCCAGTCCCGTCACAGTGCACTCCCAGTCCTTCCCAGTCTCTCCCAGTTCCCTCCCATTCCCATCCCAGTACACCCAGTTCCTCCCTGTCCTTCCCCACTCCCATCCCAGTCTCTTCCCAGTGCCCCCCTAGTCCATCCCAGCCCCTCCCAGTTCCTCCCATTCCATCCCAGTCCCTTCACAGTCCCCAACCAGTCCCTTCCCCATCCCTTTCCAGTCCCCTCCCAGTTCTACCTGCACTACCTGGCAAGAGCCCTGGTGGACAATTGGAAGCAGTAGCATCCCCACTGGGAGACAACTGGGAAACAACTGGGAGCACTGGGAGCGTGACCCAGGAATTCCCAGTACCCCCCTCAGCCCCCCATTTCCCTCCCACAGCCCTTTACAGCCTCCCAGTCCATCCCATTTTCTCCTACACCTTTCCCAGTCTGGGAGGAGACTGGTAGGGGCTGGAAGTTTCTGGGAGAGTCTGGGAGCCATACCTGCAGCACCTGGAGTCAGACCTGGAGCCCTGGGAGACAACTGGAAGCAGCAGGAACCCAACTGGGACAAAAGTGGGAGACAGCTGTGAAAGTCCCCTCCCAGTCCCTGCCAGTCCCTCCCAGTCCATTCCCACTATGTCCCCTCCCTGTCCCTCCACGTCCCCTCCCACACTGTCCCACTCCCTTCCAGTCCCTCCCTGTTTATTCCTGTCCCTCCCAGTACCTCCCAATCCCTTCTAGTCCTATCCCAGTATGGGAGGAGACCAGTAGGGACCAGGAGGCACTGGGAGACATGCCTGGACCAGCTGGAGGCATTGCTGGAGCCCTGGGACACAACTGGAAGCAGCGGGAACCCAACTGGGAGCACTAGGGGTCCCTGGGAGGAACTGGGAGACAACTGGGAGAGCACTGGGAGTATCTCCCCATGACCCCCAGTGCCCCCCTGAGCCCCTCCAGACTGCCCCAAAGTCTTTCCACAGTCTGAGTTCTTCCCAGTGCCATTCAGAGCCCTTCCCAGTACCTCCCAGTTAACCCTTAGACTTCCCCAGTGCCCCCTCACTCCCCCCACAGTAACCCTCCCCTCCCAGAGTCCTTTCACAGCCTCCCAGTACTCCCCACTACCTCCCAGTACCTTCCAATAACCCCCAGTGCCCCCCTGAGCCCTCCCAGTTCCACCGAGGAAGTCCTTCCACAGCCTCCCAGTGACCCTCTGTACCCCACTGAGCATCCCCAATTCCCCCCCAGAGTCCTTCCACAGTCTCCCAGTCCTTCCCACTACTGTCCTGAGCCCCTCCCAGTGCCTCCCAGTCCTTTCCCAGTCTGGGAGGAGGCTGGCAGGGGCTGAGAGGCACTGGGAGGGACTGGGAGGGACTGGGAGCCATACCTGCAGCACCTGGAGTCAGTTCTGGAGCCCTGGGATACAACTGGAAGGATCAGGAACCTAACTGGGAGCACTGGGAGGAACTGGGAGACAACTGGGAGAGCACTGGGAGCACTGTGAGTATCTCCCCATAACCCCCAGTGACCCCTTCACCCCCTGCAGACTGCCCCAAAGTCTCTCCACAGTCTCTGAGTTTTTCCCAGTGCCATTCAGAGCCCTTCCCAGTACCTCCCAGTTAACCCTTATAGTTCTCCAGTGCCCCCTCACTCCCCCCCAGTAACTCTCCACCCCCAGAGTCCTTCCACAGCCTCCCAGTACCTTCTAGTACTTCCCAGTAACCCCCAGTTCCTCCTAGTACCTCCCAGTCTCACATAATCAACCAGGTTTGAAGAGACCTCAGATCTCATCAATTCCCTCCTATGTCTGCATCCCTATCCCCTCCTCACAATTAAACCATGGCTCCAGGTGCCACATCCAGTTCTTTTTTGGAACACCTCCAGGGATGGGGACTCCACCACCTCCCTGGGCAGCACATTCCAATGGCCAGTTCCTCTTTCTGGGATGAACTTTGTCCTCACCTCTAGCTTAAACCTTCCCTGGCACAGCCTGAGACTGTGTCCTCTTGTTCTGGTACTGGGTGCCTGGGTGAACAGACCAAACCCTACCTGGCTACAATCTGCCCTCAGGTAGTTGTAGAGAGCAAGAAGGTCTCCCCTGAGCCTCCTCTTCTCCAGGCTAAGCAACCCCAGCTCCCTCAGCCTTGCCTCACAGGGCTATGCTCCAGACCCCTCCCCAGCTTTGTTGCCCTTCTCTGGACACCTTCCAGCATCTCAACATCTTTCCTAAACTGAGGGGCCCAGGAACTGGACCCAGAACTCAAGGTGTGGCCTGACCAGTGCTGAGCACAGGGCAGAATGACCTCCCTGCTCCTGCTGGCCACACTGTTCCTGATGCAGGCCAGGATGTATTTGGCCTTCTTGGCCACCTGGGCACACTGCTGGCTCATGTTCAGCTGGTGTCAACCAGCACCCTCAGGTCCCTTTCTGCCTGGTTCCTCTCCAGCTAGTCTGACCCCAGCCTGTAGCAATGCCTGGGGTTGTTGTGGTAATGTGTAGAACCTGGCACTTGGATGTGTTCAATATCATGCCCTTGGACTCTGCCTGGAGGAAAGCAGAAAGTATGTATGGAAGGTTTCAGGACAGGAAAGAACAACAGGCTGCTGACGACGGAAGAATGGTCTGATGATAAAGAAGAGCTGACTGCAGTAAACAGCCTGAAGCGCGAGACAGAAGGACGCTCGCCTCCGTGCTGGAGAAGCTCAACCTGATATGGGATGAAGATAATAATGGAGAGCTGCATATCAAAGGAGAAAACTCAATTAGCAGCAGTGGTGCAAGAATGCCAGGGAATTGCTTAGCCTGCTTGATTTTTCCTACATACACTGCTTGTTCTGTACCACTAAACAATTCCTGCTTCACCAACCAGGGAGTCCATGCATGCTTTCCAAACTCTGCCCATCTGTCCAGCCTGTCAGGGTCCCTCTGCTGAGCTCTCCTACCTTCCAGCAGATCAACTCCTGCCCCCAGCTTGGTGTCATCTGCAAAGTTATTGATGATGGACTCGATCCCCTCATCCAGATCATCAATAAAGATATTGAACAGGATGGGACCCAGCACTGATCCCTGGGGGACACCACTAGTGCCCGGCTGCCAGCTGCATGTGGCACCATTCACCACCACTCTCTGGGCCCAGGACTCCAGCCAGTTCCTAACCCAGCACAGAGTGCTCCTGTCCAGGATGTGGGCTGTCAGCTCAGCCAGGTGGTTGTTGTGGCAGACAGTGTCAAAGGCCTTGCTGAAGTCCGGGCAGACTACATCCACAGCCTTCCCCACACCTACCAGGCAGTCACCTGGGCATAGAAGGAGATCAGGTTGGTGAGGCAGGACCTGCCCCTCCCACCAAATCTTTGCTGGCTGGGCCTGAGCCCTTGCCCGTCCTGCAGGTTTGCTGTGATTGCCCCCAGGATGATCTGCTCCATAGTCTTGCCAGGCACTGAGGTCAGGCTTACAGGCCTGGAGTTCCCAGGTTCTTCCCTCCAGCCGTTCTCGTGAATGGCATCACACTGGCAGCTTCCAGCCACCTGGGACCTCTGTGGTCATGCAGGACTGGTGGCAAATGTTGGACAGTGGCTTGGAGCTCATCTGCCAGAGCTCTCTGCCCTGGGATGGATCCCATCTGGTGCCATAGACTTGTGAGGGTCCCAGTGGTATCCCAGTCCCTCCCAATTCTTTCCCAGTCCTTCTCAGTCACCCCTAGTCCTTCCAACTTCCATCCCAGTTCCTCCCGTTTCCTTCCCATTCCCTCCCATTCCCTTTGGAATTCCTCACAGTCCCTCCCATTCCTCTCCCGGTCCTTCCCAATCTCCTTCCAGTCCCTTCCCAGTCTCTCCCAGTCCCTTCTCAGTCCTGTCCCCATCCCCATCCCTCCCAATCCTCTCCCAGTCTCCTCCCAGTCCCATCCCAGTCACTCCCAGTCCCCTCCCAGTCTCTCCTAGTCCTTTCCCAGTTCCTCTCAATCCCTCCCAGTCTCCTTCTCATCTTGCAGCGTGGCAGATTTCCCGGAGTGGGAAAGCAGAGCCGCGCTCTCTTTGGTCAGTACAGTTTAGGTGGGAAGTGCTTCCACTGGCTCCATTGGTCCAGATCACCCCAGTTTGGGCTCTGTTTACTTTGGGGCCATTTGGGCCCATTTAGGGTCCTCTTTGGGACTTTTTTTCCCAGTTGTTCCCAGTCCCTTCCAGTTCCTTCGGAGTTCTCTCACAGTTCTCCCCAGTGCCTCCCACTTGAGCCTCCACTACCTCTTAGTCTCTACCAGTTTCCTCCCAGTTTTCTTTCAGTCTCTGACAGTTTCCTCCTCCTTCCCTCCCAGATTCCACCTCGTGCCCTCCCAGTCACTCCCAGTTTCTTCCCAGTCGCTTCCAGTTCTCTGCCAGTCCTTTGGTGGGAGGAAACTGTTGGGACCGGGAGGGCACCGGGAGGAGGCCATTACTGTGTAGTTTGGTAATACTGACGGCTGCAGCTGGTGCTGAGCTAAACAGAATGATCACAGAAGGCTTTTGCTCTGAAGCCAGAGCTGCCTGCTGGCGGAACGAACGTTTTTCTGACAGCTCTTGGAGGAACATTTCTGTACAGGTGTTCCCCAGGGCTCCTCAGCTGCTCAGAACTCAACGTGTTGTCTTGGAGGGGAATAAAACCCATGGAAAGCTGAGCGTGAGGTGACAAAGCAGGCGCCGCCTCCCCCAGCGCGGCGCCGCCTCCCCCAGCGCGGCGCCGCCTCCCCCAGCGCGGCGCCGCCTCCCCCAGCGCGGCGCCGCCTCCCCCAGCGCGGCGCCGCCTCCCCCAGCGCGGCGCCGCCTCCCCCAGCGCGGCGCCGCCTCCCCCAGCGCGGCGCCGCCTCCCCCAGCGCGGCGCCGCCTCCCCCAGCGCGGCGCCGCCTCCCCCAGCGCGGCGCCGCCTCCCCCAGCGCGGCGCCGCCTCCCCCAGCGCGGCGCCGCCTCCCCCAGCGCGGCGCCGCCTCCCCCAGCGCGGCGCCGCCTCCCCCAGCGCGGCGCCGCCTCCCCCAGCGCGGCGCCGCCTCCCCCAGCGCGGCGCCGCCTCCCCCAGCGCGGCGCCGCCTCCCCCAGCGCGGCGCCGCCTCCCCCAGCGCGGCGCCGCCTCCCCCAGCGCGGCGCCGCCTCCCCCAGCGCGGCGCCGCCTCCCCCAGCGCGGCGCCGCCTCCCCCAGCGCGGCGCCGCCTCCCCCAGCGCGGCGCCGCCTCCCCCAGCGCGGCGCCGCCTCCCCCAGCGCGGCGCCGCCTCCCCCAGCGCGGCGCCGCCTCCCCCAGCGCGGCGCCGCCTCCCCCAGCGCGGCGCCGCCTCCCCCAGCGCGGCGCCGCCTCCCCCAGCGCGGCGCCGCCTCCCCCAGCGCGGCGCCGCCTCCCCCAGCGCGGCGCCGCCTCCCCCAGCGCGGCGCCGCCTCCCCCAGCGCGGCGCCGCCTCCCCCAGCGCGGCGCCGCCTCCCCCAGCGCGGCGCCGCCTCCCCCAGCGCGGCGCCGCCTCCCCCAGCGCGGCGCCGCCTCCCCCAGCGCGGCGCCGCCTCCCCCAGCGCGGCGCCGCCTCCCCCAGCGCGGCGCCGCCTCCCCCAGCGCGGCGCCGCCTCCCCCAGCGCGGCGCCGCCTCCCCCAGCGCGGCGCCGCCTCCCCCAGCGCGGCGCCGCCTCCCCCAGCGCGGCGCCGCCTCCCCCAGCGCGGCGCCGCCTCCCCCAGCGCGATAAAAAGCGGGGCAGCCCCTCAGCTGTCTCTCTTTCCTTCCATGATACCACATGGGGGTGGGTCATGATGCAGGAGAGGAGCAGGTGAGTGAGGGGCGGGGGATGCTGCCCAAAAAAGCTGCCTGAATGCTCTCAGAGGGGATGAAAACCATGAAAAAAATGTGTTAGTGTGAGGTATTCCAGCAGAGAAAAAGCTGTGCTCTTAATCGAGAGATTGCAGAACAGTAGTAATGTGGATGCAAAAAGGCTTTGAAATTACTCTTATTTGCAAACTAAAAAACCCCACAAGACACACAAAAGAAACATCACTGGTTTTATTTTTAGTTTCTTAATTTGAATGGGAAGTCAAGGGGAATATAGAGGCATGTGGGGACCAATGGAAGGTCTCCTGTGGGTATTTTAGTCGGATGGTTAGGGTTAGTTGTGGTGGTGGGGGGAAAGCTTTGCAGTAGTGGCCTTTGTGGCGGGGGTCCAAATAACCCTAAATATCCAACTAATCATTTGGGAGACTCTCCAGAGGCCCTCCTGATTCCTCTATGTGCCCCCAAATTCCCCTTTGATACCCCCAGGTGCACCTTAGGTGCCAACCGATCCCCTTAAGAGGGGTGGCAACACTGACCAGTTAGGGGCTTCTCTTGCCCCTGTGTGTGGGGAGCAGCTGAGTGCGGCCCTCTTTGAAGGTTTTTCCATTTGTATTGAAAACTTAAGAAACAAAAAGAAAAAAACCCCAAAGAAACAAAGAAGGGCAACCCCCCCTCCCATGACAGACAAAAAGGAAGGTCTACTGTTTTTATGTGATACATGTTGTATTTATGCTTTGAAACCCTGTTTTGCTCTCCCTAGAATTTGCTTTTACATTCCAGAAGCTCTCCTGTTTAAGTGGATGTAGAAGAATAGTATTATGTGGGAAGATGTTTTGGGATAGCTTTGGAAGACTATGGGGAAGATTTGCCTTTGCTCGAGTCAGAGAAAGCTATGTTTTGCCTTTGACTCTGAGAGTAATGTAAACACTTTGGAACCGAAGGAGAGAAACTGGGCAGAGTTTGGTTGGACGTGTTAAAATAGTTTTGTTGTTACGACCTACTGTATGCCTTAATTACACGTATGCCAGTAGAAAATGCCCAACTGAGATGTGCCACGTGTGCCTTCTGATTAGACTATATAACTTTGCTGTATAATGTAATAAATGTCTTCAGCTGCTTACATCTGGTCCAGAAAGCACTGCTCGAAGTAATTAAAACATCAATACTACACCAAATGGTCACCCCGGACAGAGGTAAGTGACTGGGGAAACTGAGGGTCGGTGCCTCCTGTTGATGAGCACGTATGGGTAATCAAAGAACAAAAGAAGATAACTTGATACTCAGAGTCATTTACTTACATCTTGGAGGGAAAAAAAAGGGCAACAATGTAGAATGAAAAGACATGGGTGCGGGGAGGGATGGCGGCAACAAAAGTAAACAAAATTGTTACATCTTCCCTTACAACACAGGGACTAATTAAAGATTCTTTAGATCAATTAGCAGAGCATTATAAAGCTGTTACAATAGTAATGCCATTTCACCAGAACAAAGCTCTTCTTTGACATCTACGCCCCCCAGCCCCTCTCCCCCACCATGGCCACTAAGCTCACCTGCACCCCTGAAGCTGCAGTCACTGGCACCTGGCCAATAGCAACAGCAGCCCACTCCCCCCCTGCTGCTGGACACCCCCCCACTAACTCTTAAAAGTTTTTTCCATGTGTTTTAATTGTGGACAGAAGGGACACTTTAGGCAAAAAGCATGACTTGGGAGAAGATGACTGTCCTAGAAGCCTGTAAGAAACACTGATTGCCAGATACTTTTGTGTACTTTAGGAACTGCTGCTGTAAGTTGTATGCACTGACATCCAGCAATATGGAGTGAGAAGAGACAGTGGCATCTGCTACAAGCACCTCGAGTTTTAGGCTCAAAAACATCAATGTAGCTCAAAATTGCTGCTATTACCTCCTATGGAAGTCTCCATGCCTTCAGGGAATCCTACATTTGACCTGGAGGCTGCCTGGAAGGGCAGCTGGTGTGAATTCGGTGGCTTCCTCCCCACCCCCCTTTTGCCCCCCCCTCTTTGTCCTTATGGTGCCTTTGCTAGCCGGCCGCCTCCCCCCCCCCCCCCCCCTTTCTCCCCCCCGTTCTGATAACCTCTCTAGTCTGTGAAAGTTGTGTTCTGATTTAAAGCAACAATGATTATTTCATTATTTCTGATTGTGATATGTTTTAGAGATTTATTTTTGTTTTTAATAGTTGTTTTACCTGTAAGCATAATGAATAGTAAGTATTTAGTATTTATAAGTATTAAGTAATTAGTGATTGTACTAAGGTACTAAGGTGTTAGGATAAGAGTTTGATATAGGGATATTATAGAATGAGATTTTTGTTTCTTTGTATTCAAAATCGTTTTAAGAGAAGCATTATATATATTAAAAAAAAAAAAGATGCATATTTTATAACAGGTTGGATGTGTTAAAATAGTTTTATTGCAACCTATTGTATGCCTTAATTACACGTATGCCAGCAGAAAATGCCCATTTGAGATGTGCCACGTGTGCCTTCTGATTAGACTATATGACTTTGCTGTATAATGTAATAAATGTCTTCAGCTGCTTACATCTGGCCCAGAAAGCACTGCTCGAAGTAAAACCTCTATACTACAGTGTTAATTGGTAAGAAGGGAGGCTTTGAAATGGGGTATGTACAGTGTGTATCTATCATATGCAAAGAGTGGCTTTTTAAAACGTATCGATTTTGTTGTCGATTGGTTGTTTTTTATGTGAATGGAAAACCCTCTGAACAGAGGCTGGCTGAGCCTGATAGGAAAAATTAACCGTTCTGTATAAAATAAGAATTAACATGGGAAAAGATTAACCTTTTATATAACCTTCGGCGGCTCGGCTGGGCTCGGCTCCCTTCGGCGGCTCGGCTGGGCTCGGCTCCCTTCGGCGGCTCGGCTGGGCTCGGCTCCCTTCGGCTCCTCGGCTGGGCTCGGCTCCCTTCGGCTCCTCGGCTGGGCTCGGCTCCCTTCGGCTCCTCGGCTGGGCTCGGCTCCCTTCGGCTCCTCGGCTGGGCTCGGCTCCCTTCGGCTCCTCGGCTGGGCTCGGCTCCCTTCGGCTCCTCGGCTGGGCTCGGCTCCCTTCGGCTCCTCGGCTGGGCTCGGCTCCCTTCGGCTCCTCGGCTGGGCTCGGCTCCCTTCGGCTCCTCGGCTGGGCTCGGCTCCCTTCGGCTCCTCGGCTGGGCTCGGCTCCCTTCGGCGCCTCGGCTCGGCTCGGCTCCCTTCGGCGCCTCGGCTCGGCTCGGCTCCCTTCGGCGCCTCGGCTCGGCTCGGCTCCCTTCGGCGCCTCGGCTCGGCTCGGCTCCCTTCGGCGCCTCGGCTCGGCTCGGCTCCCTTCGGCGCCTCGGCTCGGCTCGGCTCCCTTCGGCGCCTCGGCTCGGCTCGGCTCCCTTCGGCGCCTCGGCTCGGCTCGGCTCCCTTCGGCGCCTCGGCTCGGCTCGGCTCCCTTCGGCGCCTCGGCTCGGCTCGGCTCCCTTCGGCGCCTCGGCTCGGCTCGGCTCCCTTCGGCGCCTCGGCTCGGCTCGGCTCCCTTCGGCGCCTCGGCTCGGCTCGGCTCCCTTCGGCGCCTCGGCTCGGCTCGGCTCCCTTCGGCGCCTCGGCTCGGCTCGGCTCCCTTCGGCGCCTCGGCTCGGCTCGGCTCCCTTCGGCGCCTCGGCTCGGCTCGGCTCCCTTCGGCGCCTCGGCTCGGCTCGGCTCCCTTCGGCGCCTCGGCTCGGCTCGGCTCCCTTCGGCGCCTCGGCTCGGCTCGGCTCCCTTCGGCGCCTCGGCTCGGCTCGGCTCCCTTCGGCGCCTCGGCTCGGCTCGGCTCCCTTCGGCGCCTCGGCTCGGCTCGGCTCCCTTCGGCGCCTCGGCTCGGCTCGGCTCCCTTCGGCGCCTCGGCTCGGCTCGGCTCCCTTCGGCGCCTCGGCTCGGCTCGGCTCCCTTCGGCGCCTGCCCTTCCCAAGATGGCGCCGCCCTCCCCGTGACGGCGCCTGCCCTTCCCAAGATGGCGCCGCCCTCCCCGTGACGGCGCCTGCCCTTCCCAAGATGGCGCCGCCCTCGCCCCCTCGGCTCTGACCTAGCCAGCGTAACCCTCGTCCCCTCTGCTTTCTCCGCTCCGCATCATCTCAGTGTAGACTCTGCTGCTCTCTGGAGTTGTTTTGTCCCTGCTGCAGGACTCTGCCACGGGTCAGGGGGTGGGCAGCAGCGAAGGGGGGGTGGGGGTGGGTGTCGATTTGCCGCGGTCGGGAGCAGTCTGCTCCCAGTTCACGAGCTGTTCTCCTGTCTCTCCCAGCTCTTGCAGGCTGACCCCAATGCCCCCAGACTCGCCCAGCGATCCCAGGGTGAACCCAGCGCCTCCCAGTCTCTGCCAGTGCTCCCGGGAACTGCAAAATCCCTCTCCAGTCCTCCCAGGAACGCAGTGAGTGACCTCCTGTCCCACGCGGTGCTGCCAGTAAAACCTCTCCGATCCTATTCTCGGTGACCTCGCAGCAACAACAGTGCTCCCAGGAACTCCAAGATCTCCCTCAAGGGCTCCCAGTACTGCAATGTGTTCTCCCAGTCCCCCCCAGTATTTCCCAGTCCCTTCCCAGTTTGTCCCTGTCTCTCCCAGCTTGTCCCAGTCTGTAACAATCGCTTTGCTATCCCTACCAAGTCCCTTCCCTCACTGTCCCAGTCCCTTCCCAGTCCATTCCCAGTTTCATTCCCAGTCCTTTCCCACTGCATCCCAGTCCCTTCGCAGTACTCTCCCATTCCCAGCCAAGTCCCTTCCCAGTTCCCTTCCAGTCCCTCCCAATTTCTCCCACTACCTCCCAATTCTTCTTAGTCCCTTGCCAGTCCCCTCCAGGTCCTTTCCAGTCCATCCCATTCCCACCCAGTCCCTTCTCCGTCCTATCCCAGTCCATCCCACTCCATCCCGGGCCCTCCCAGTCCCTTCCCATTCCCTTCCCAGTTCCCTCCCATTCCGTCCCAGTCCTTCCCAGTCTCTCCCCCCCCATTCCTGTCCATCCCAGCCCCTCCCATTCCCTCCCCGTCCCCTCCCAGTCCGCCCAGTGCCCTCCCAGTCATTCCCAGTTCCTCCCATTCCCTCTCAGTCCCCTCCTGGTCCATTCCCAGTGCCCTCCCAGTCCCTCCCAGTGCCCTCCCATTTCACTCGGGTCCTCCCACTTCCGTCCAAGTCCGCTCCCAGTGTGTCCCAGTCCCTTCCCAGTTTGTCCCAGTCCCTTCCCACTCCCCTCTTTGTCCATTCCTTGTTACTTCCCAGTTCCCTTCCAGTCCCCTCCCAGTTTGTCCCAGTCCCCTCCCTGTCCATTCCTTGTCCCTTCCCAGTTCCCTTCCTGTCCCTTCCCAGTTTGTCCCAGTCGCTTCCCAGTTCCCTCCAAGTCCCCTCCCAGTTAGTTCCAGGCCCTTCCCAGTCCCTTCAAAGTTCATCCCAGTGCCTACTCAGTTCCATCCCAGTCCATCCCACTCCACCCAGACTCTCCCACTCCCCTCCCAGTCCCTTTGCATTACCCTTCTAGTTCCCCCACACTTCCCTCCCAGTCCCTTCCCAGTTTGCCCCTGTCCCTTCCCAATCCCTTCTCTGTCCCTTCCCAGTTCCCTCCCAGTCCCCTCTCAGTCCACCCATTTCCTCCCAGTCCCTTTCCAGTCCCTTCCCAGGCCCTCCAAGTTTCCTCCCACTCCCTCCCGGTCCCCTCCCAGTCCTTCCAAGTGCGCTTCCAGGTCCTCCAAGTCCCCTCCCACTTAGTTTCAGGCCCTTCCCAGTCCCTTCTCAGTTCCCTCCCACTGCCCTCCCTGTCCCTTCCCACTGCCCTCCCTGTCCCTTCCCACTGCCCTCCCTGTCCCTTCCCACTGCCCTCCCTGTCCCTTCCCACTGCCCTCCCTGTCCCTTCCCACTGCCCTCCCTGTCCCTACCTTGTCGTCCTCCATGTTGCTTCCTTGTTTCTTTCTTGTCACCTCCTTGTCGCCTCCGTGTTGCTTCCTTGTCCCTTCTTTGTCCCTTCCCAGTCCCCTCCCAGTCCACCCAGTTCCTCCCAGTCCCTTTCCAGTCCCTTCCCAGGCCCTCCAAGTTTCTTCCCACTCCATCCCAGCCCCTCCCATTCCTTCCTGGTCATTCACAGTGCCCTCCCAGGTCCTCCCAGTTCCCTCCAAGTCCCCTCCCAGTTAGTTCCAGGCCCTTCCCAGTCCCTTCTCAGTTTGTCCCAGTCCCTTCTCAGGTCCCTCCCAATCCCCTCCCAGTCCCTTCCCACTGCCCTTCCTTGTGCATTCCCAGTTCCCTCCCAGTTTGTCCCAGGACCTACCCAGTCCCTTCTCAGTCCCTCCCAGGCCCTTTCCAGTTCCTTCCCAGGCCCTCCCATTCCCTCCCAGTTCCCTCCAAGTCCCCTCCCCCTTAGTTCCAGGCCCTTCCCAGTCCCTTCCCAGTTTGACCCAGTCCATCCCAGTCCACCCATTCCCTCCCATTCTCCCCCACTCCCTTCCCAGTCCCTTTCCAATACCCTCTCACTCCCCTCCCGCTCCCTTTCCATTAGCCTTCCAGTGCCCTCCCAGTCGCCTCCCAGTTTGTCCCAGTCCCTTTCCTGGCCCTCCCATTTTCCTACCAGTCCCTCCCATTCCCTCCCGGTCCCCTCCCAGTCCACCCAGTTCCTCCCAGGCCCCTCCCAGTCTCTTCCCATTCCCTTTCCAGTGGTCACCCAGTCTTTCCCAGTGCCCTCCCATTTCACTCAGGTCCTCCCACTTCCCTCCAAGTCCGCTCCCAGTGTGTCCCAGTCCCTTCCCACTCCCCTCCCAGTCCCTTCCCACTCTCATCCCTGTCCATTCCTTGTTACTTCCCAGTTCCCTTCCAGTCCCCTCCCAGTTTTTCCCAGTCCCCTCCCAGTCCACCCAGTTCCTCCCAGGCCCTTTCCCGTCCCTTCCCAGTCCCTCCCGTTCCCTCCCATTCCCTCTCAGGTCTTCCCAGTTCCCTTCCCACTCCCCTCCCAGTTTGTCCCAGTCCCCTCCCAGTTCACCCATTTCCTCCCAGTCCCTTTCCAGTCCCTTCCCAGGCCCTCCAAGTTTCCTCCCACTCCCTCCTGGTCCCCTCCCAGTCCTTCCAAGTGCCCTCCCAGGTCCTCCAAGTCCCCTCCCACTTAGTTCCAGGCCCTTCCCAGTTTGTCCCAGTCCCTTCTCACTCCCCTCCCAGTCCCTTCTCACTCCCCTCCCAGTCCCTTCTCAGTCCCCTCCTTGTCCCCTCCTTGTCCCCTCCTTGTCCCCTCCTTGTCCCCTCCTTGTCCCCTCCTTGTCCCCTCCTTGTCCCTTCCTTTTCCCTTCCCAGTTCCATCCCAGTCCCCTCCCAGTTTGTCCCAGGCCCTTTCCAGTCCCTTCCCAGGCCCTCCAAGTTTCCTCCCACTCCCTCCCGGTCCCCTCCCATTCCTTCCAAGTGCCCTCCCAGGTCCTCCAAGTCCCCTCCCACTTCATTCCAGGCCCTTCCTAGTTTGTCCCTGTCCCTTCTCAGTACCCTCCTTGTCCTCCCACTCCCTTCCCAGTCCCCTCCTTGTCCCCTCCTTCTACCCTTCTTGTCCCTTCCATGTCCCTTCCTTTTCCCTTCCCAGTTCCATCCCAGTCCCCTCCAGTTTGTCCCAGTCCCTTTCCAGTCCCTTCCCAGGCACTCCCAGTTTCCTCCCACTCCCTCCCGGTGCCCTCCCAGTCCTTCCAAGTGCCCTCCCAGGTCCTCCAAGTCCCCTCCCACTTAGTTCCAGGCCCGTCCCATTCCCTTCTCAGTTCCCTCCCACTCCCTCTCACTCCCCTCCCTGTCCCTTCCTTTTCCCGTCCCTGTCCCTTCCCACTCCCCTCCCTGTCCCTTCCTGGGTCCTCCCAGTTCCCTCCAAGTCCCCTCCCAATTTGTCCCAGGCCCTTCCCAGTCCCTTCCTGTCCCTTCCCAGTCCCTTCCTGTCCCTTCCCAGTCCCTTCCTGTCCCTTCCCAGTCCCTTCCTGTCCCTTCCCAGTCCCTTCCTGTCCCTTCCCAGTCCCTTTGCACTGCCCTCCTTTTCCCTTCCCAGTTCCCTCCCAGTCCCCTCCCAGTTTGTGCCAATCTCTTCCCACTCCCCTTCCTTGTCCTTTCCCAGGCCCTCCCAGTTCCCTCCCACTCCATCCCAGTTCCACCCATTCCCTCCCGGTCCCCTCCCAGTCCTCCCAGTCCTTCCCAGTGCCCTCCCATTCCCTCCCAGTCCACTCCCAGTTCCCTCCAAGTCCCCTCCCAGTTTCTCCCAGGCTTTTTCCAGACCCTTCCCAGTACCCTCCCAGTCCTTTCCATTCCCTCCTGGTCCACCCAGTCCCTCAAACTCCCCGCACTGTCCCTTCTCAGTCCCTTCCAACTCTTTTCCCTGTCCCTTTTACATTCCCATCCCAGTGCCTAAGCAGTCCCCTCCCAGTCCCCCCCCCAGTCCCTTCCCAGTTTGTCCCAGTGCCCTCCCTGTCCCTTCCCAGTCCCTTCCTGTCCCTTCACTGTCACTTCCCAGTCCCTTCACAGTTCATCCAGTTCCCAACCAGTCCCCTCCCAGTTTGTCCCAGTCCATTCCCATTCCCCTCATAGTTCCCTCCCCATCCTTCCCAGTTCCTCCCATTCCCTCTCAGTCCCCTCCCATTTCACTCAGGTCCTCCCAGTGCCATTGCCAGTCCCCTCCCAGTTTGTCCCGGTGCCCTCCCTGTTCCTTCCCACTCCCTTCACACTCCCTACCCATTCCATTCCCAGTCCCTTCCAACTTTTTCCCCTTCCCATTCCCTTCTTAGTTCCCTCCCATTTCCCTCCCACTGGCTCCCCACTCCCCTCCCAGTCACTTGCCACTCCCCTCCCAGTCCCGTCGCACTGCATTCCCAGTCCTTCCCAGTCTCTCCCAGTTCCCTCCCAGTCCCATCCCAGTACACCCAGTTCCTCCCTGTCCTTTCCCACTCCCATCCTAGTCTCTTCTCAGTGCCCCCCCAGTCCAATCCAGCCCCTCCCAGTCCATCCCAGTTCCTCCCATTCCATCCCAGTCCCTTCCATGTCCCCTACTAGTCCCTTCCTAGTTTTCCCCAGTCCTTCCCAATCCCCTCCCATTCAACCCATTTCCTCCCAATCCTTTCTCAGTCCCTTGCCAGTCCCTGCCAGTTCCTCCCCAGTCCCTCCCAGTCCTGCCCAGTGGCCCTCCCACTCCCCTCCCAGTCCTCTTCAAGTCCCTTCACAGTCCCCAACCAGTCCCTTCCCCATCCCTTTCCAGTTCCCTCCCAGTCATACATGCACTACCTGGCAAGAGCCCTGATGGACAATTGGAAGCAGTAGCATCCCCACTGGGAACACTGGGAGACAACTGGGAAACAACTGGGAGCACTGGGAGCATGACCCAGGAATTCCCAGTACCCCCCTCAGCCCCCCATTTCCCTCCACAGCCCTTTGCAGCCTCCCAGTCCATTCCCACTATGTCCCCTCCCACACTGTCCCACTCCCTTCCCAGTCCCCTCCCAGTCCCTCCCTGTTTATTTCTGTCCCTCCCAGTACCTCCCAATCCCTTCTAGTCCTATCCCAGTATGGGAGGGGACCAGTAGGGACCAGGAGGCACTGGGAGACATACCTGGACCAGCTGGAGGCATTGCTGGAGCCCTGGGACACAACTGGAAGCAGCAGAAACCCAACTGGGAGCACTAGGGGTCCCTGGGAGGAACTGGGAGACAACTGGGAGAATCTCCCCATGACCCCCAGTGCCCCCCTGAGCCCCTCCAGACCGCCCCAAAGTCTTTCCACAGTCTCTGAGTTCTTCCCAGTGCCATGTAGAGCCCTTCCCAGTACCTCCCAGTTAACCCTTAGACTTCCCCAGTGCCCCCTCACTCCCCCCCGTAACCCTCCCTACCCCAGATCCTTCCACAGCCTCCCAGTGCCCCCCCAATTCCCCTCCAGAGCTGTTAACAGCCTCCCAGTCCTTCCCACTATTGTCCTGAGCCCTTTCCAGTACCCTCCCAGTCGTTTTCCAATTCCCTCCCTGATCCATCCCACTCTATCCCAGTCCCTTACCAATCCCCTCCCTGTCCCTTCCCAGTCCCTTCCAACTCTTTTCCTTTCCCATTCCCTTCTTAGTTCCCTCCCAATCCCCTCCCACTGGCTCCCCACTCCCCTCCCAGTCCCGTCGCAGTGCACTCCCAGTCCTTCCCAGTCTCTCCCAGTTCCCTCCCATTCCCATTCCACTACACCCAGTTGCTCCCTGTCCTTTCCCACTCCCATCCCAGTCTCTTCCCAGTGCCCCCTTAGTCCATCCCAGCCCCTCCCAGTCCATCCCAGTTCCTCCTATTCCATCCCAGTCCCTTCACAGTCCCCAACCAGTGCCTTCCCCATCCCTTTCCAGTCCCCTCCCAGTCATACCTGCACTACCTGGCAAGAGCCCTGGTGGACAATTGGAAGCAGTAGCATCCCCACTGGGAGACAACTGGGAGCACTGGGAGCATGACCCAGGAATTCCCAGTACCCCCCTCAGCCCCCCATTTCCCTCCCACAGCCCTTTACAGCCTCCCAGTCCATTCCCACTATGTCCCCTCCCTGTCCCTCCAAGTCCCCTCCCACACTGTCCCACTCCCTTCCCAGTCCCCTCCCAGTCCCTCCCTGTTTATTCCTGTCCCTCCCAGTACCTCCCAATCCCTTCTAGTCCTATCCCAGTATGGGAGGAGACCAGTAGGGACCAGGAGGCACTGGGAGACATGCCTGGACCAGCTGGAGGCATTGCTGGAGCCCTGGGACACAACTGGAAGCAGCGGGAACCCAACTGGGAGCACTAGGGGTCCCTGGGAGGAACTGGGAGACAACTGGGAGAGCACTGGGAGTATCTCCCCATGACCCCCAGTGCCCCCCTGAGCCCCTCCAGACCGCCCCAAAGTCTTTCCACAGTCTCTGAGTTCTTCCCAGTGCCATGTAGAGCCCTTCCCAGTACCTCCCAGTTAACCCTTAGAATTTTCCCAGTGTCCCCTTAGTCTCCCCCCCATAACCTTCCCCCCACCAGAGGTCTTCCACAGCCTCCCAGTACCTTCCAGTACTGTCCTGAACCCCTCCCAGTGCTTCCCAGTCCTTTCCCAGTCTGGGAGGAAGCTGGTAGGGGCTGAGAGGCACTGGGAGGGACTGGGAGCCATACCTGCAGCAGCTGGAGTCAGTTCTGGAGCCCTGGGAGACAACTGGAAGCAGCAGGAACCCAACTGGGAGCAACTGGGAGACAACTGGGAGAGCAGTGGGAGCACTGTGAGTATCTCCTCATAACCCCAAGTGCCCCCCTCAGC
Source organism: Melanerpes formicivorus (assembly GCF_026170545.1). Classification (NCBI taxonomy): domain Eukaryota; kingdom Metazoa; phylum Chordata; class Aves; order Piciformes; family Picidae; genus Melanerpes; species Melanerpes formicivorus. Next base: position 12,592,831 of record NW_027142378.1, read on the forward strand.
CCCTCCACACTGCCCCAGAGTCTTTCCACAGTCTCTGAGTTCTTCCCAGTGCCATTCAGAGCCCTTCCCTGTACCTCCCAGTTAACCCTTAGAATTTTCCCAGTGCCTCCTCACTCCCCCCCAGTAACCCTCCCCCCCAGAGTCCTTCCACAGCCTCCCAGTACCTCCCAGTACTGTCCTGAGCCCCTCCCAGCCCTTTGCCACTCCCTTACCGCTCCCTTTCCAGCCTGGTTCCTATCCAGCTAGTCTGACCCCAGCATGTAGCAATGCCTGGGGTTGTTGTGGTAATGTGTAGAACCTGGCACTTGCATGTGTTCAATATCATGCCCTTGGACTCTGCCTGAAGGAAAACAGAAAGTATGTATGGAAGGTTTCAGGACAGGAAAGAACAACAGGCTGCTGACGACGGAAGAACAGTCTGATGATAAAGAAGAGCTGACTGCAGTAAACAGCCTGAAGTGTGAGACAGAAGGACGCTCGCCTCCGTGCTGGAGAAGCTCAACCTGCTATGGGATGAAGATAATAATGGAGAGCTGCATATCAAAGGAGAAAACTCAATTAGCAGCAGTGGTGCAAGAATGCCAAGGAATTGCTTAGCCTGCTTGATTTTTCCCACATACACTGCTTGTTCTGTACCACTAAACAATTCCTGCTTCACCAACCAGGGAGTCCGTGCATGCTTTCCAAACTCTGCCCATCTGTCCAGCCTGTCAGGGTCTGGAGCTGCGCGGGGCTTGGGGGGGTGGCTGCCGGCGGGGCTGCACGAGGCTTTGGGGGCTGGCTGCGGCGGCCGGCGGGGCAGCGCGGGGCTTTGGGGGAGCGGCGGCTGCTGCCTCAACTGTACCCAGAGATACCTGTAACTCTGTGCTTCTAGTGCATGCAATAATGACGGAAGTGTGGAGCTGTAAGTGATAACAGAATTGGCCCTTTATCTCTTTTTCTTTTCTAGTACACCCAGTGTTTCCCCACTCCTGTTAGGAGTCTTGTCTGCAGGACTCTTGCTGTTCTCCACATGTGGGGTGTGTGTGTATGTCTACATCAGGAGCAGTCTATACGTTGTGCTTTGGAGAACAAGACCACAAGTAAGTCTGCTTTGTGTTGCACTCATGAGGAATGAGCTGCCCTGGGAGGTGATGGAGTCACCATCACTGCAAGTGTTTAAAGTAAGACTGGATGAGGCACTGAGTACCATGGTTTGGTTGACTAGATGGTGGTGGGTGATAGGTTGGACTCAGTGTTCTGGAAGGTCTTTTCCAACCTGGTTAAGTCTGTATTCTATTCTGCTTTCCCGATTGCTCCCAGCATGGCCCCTGTGTTCTCCCTCTTCTTCCCAGTAACTCCAAAATCCTTTTCTAGTGCTCCCAGTGCCTTCCCAAGTCTCCCAGTGGGGCCCCAGATCTTCCCTCAGTGGGGAAGTGTTCTCCCAGCATGCCAAACTCTCTTCTTGGTGCTCCAAGTACCACCAGATGCTGACTGTGTGTTTTGGGACAGCATCAGTTCACAGCTCTGTGAGTTAAATGAACGCTGAAGGGAGAACAAATGATTTTGTGGTATTTTTATTGAATGCATGCTAACCTCCTCACAGCTTTACAATGTGAGTAACTGAGATCTGTTCTTTGCTTTTTGCTTTATTCTTTACAGATTGACTCTTTGCTTTCCACTTCATTAACCGAGCAAGCAAGACGTGCAGCAGCGACACGGTCGGCACAAGGGCTACGGCTGCTGCGACGGTACAGCCTCGCCCTGCCAGCCTAGCAGGGGATCTCCTGCTTGGCTTGTGTGGGCTCCAGGTAGGGTTTGATCTGTCAGTCAGGAAGGAAAGGCTGAAAAAGAAACTGCTCAGTCCACGCTTTTACCGAGGAGCTGAAACTTCTTCCAGTGTAGACTCCAACCGAGCAGGTAGGTAAGCAAGCAGAAGTCCTCTGATGGGTATAATGGGAGTGGCAAAGAGACTTCCCTTGTTTCCAGTGTGGACAACCTCTTGTTTGTCCCCTGACCCCAGGAGCTTCTCACAGGGGCTGTGTTCCTCACTAACAGCAAGGCTGCGCTCGGCCCTTGGGGATGCTGCAACCGTAGCAGAGAAGTTGTGCTCCTGGCAGTTCTCTCTCCACCTGGATCAGGATGAAGGTGCAGGCCATTGCTCTGCAGCTAGGCACCGCTGGGAGCTGCAGCTGGTGCCCAGATCAAAGACAGCTTTGTCTCTATGGCCAGTGCTTCTCTGCAGAGAAACCAAGATTTCTCTGTAGGTGTTGCCCAGGGTTCCTCATCTGCTCAGAATGCCCAGCTCCAGTGCCAGGCTGATGTCCCCTCACAGCCGTCACTCTGTCGGTGCTTGCCTAGAAGTGCTGGAAATGTTCCTGGAACTATTGGAGAAAAGGAAGCTTTGTCTGTCTCTGTTTGCAGTGCCCTGAGAAGGACTTGTACAGACACAGGCTCAGAAAGCTGAAACAAAACAATGAGAGCAACAGATGGAAGAGATTGCTTGATTGCCAGCAAGAAATGCACCAACTGCAAGGTGACTATGGGGTAGTAAATCCCAGAAGGTGTGACATGCTTGGAGATGCAGACCTGCGCAGCAGATGTCACAGAGAAGAGAAGCGCAGCAAAAACTCAGCTGTGTGCTGAAGGTGCAAATCCCACTGAGAAGGGCATCCGTGGGTTAGGGTGATAAAAAGCGGGGCAGCCCCTCAGCTGTCTCTCTTTCCTTCCATGATACCACATGGGGGTGGGTGCTGATGCAGGAGAGGAGCAGGTGAGTGAGGGGCGGGGGATGCTGCCCAAAAAAGCTGCCTGAATGCTCTCAGAGGGGATGAAAACCCATGAAAAAAATGTTAGTCTGAGGTATTCCAGCAGAGAAAAAGCTGTGCTCTTAATCGAGAGATTGCAGAACAGTAGTAATGTGGATGCAAAAAGGCTTTGAAATTACTCTTATTTGCAAACTAAAAAACCCCACAAGACACACAAAAGAAACATCACTGGTTTTATTTTTAGTTTCTTAATTTGAATGGGAAGTCAAGGGGAATATAGAGGCATGTGGGGACCAATGGAAGGTCTCCTGTGGGTATTTTAGTCGGATGGTTAGGGTTAGTTGTGGTGGTGGGGGGAAAGCTTTGCAGTAGTGGCCTTTGTGGCGGGGGTCCAAATAACCCTAAATATCCAACTAATCCTTTGGGAGACTCTCCAGAGGCCCTCCTGATCCCTCTATGTGCCCCCAAATTCCCCTTTGATACCCCCAGGTGCACCTTAGGTGCCAACCGATCCCCTTAAGAGGGGTGGCAACACTGACCAGTTAGGGGCTTCTCTTGCCCCTGTGTGTGGGGAGCAGCTGAGTGCGGCCCTCTTTGAAGGTTTTTCCATTTGTATTGAAAACTAAGAAACAAAAAGAAAAAAAACCCAAAGAAACAAAGAAGTGCAACCCCCCCTCCCGTGACAGACAAAAAGGAAGGTCTACTGTTTTTATGTGATACACATGTTATATTTATGCTTTGAAACCCTGTTTTGCTCTCCCTAGAATTTGCTTTTACATTCCAGAAGCTCTCCTGTTTAAGTGGATGTAGAAGAATAGTATGATGTGGGAAGGTGTTTTGGGATAGCTTTGGAAGACTATGGGGAAGATTTGCCTTTGCTCGAGTCAGAGAAAGCTATGTTTTGCCTTTGACTCTGAGAGTAATGTAAACACGTTGGAACCGAAGGAGAGAAACTGGGCAGAGTTTGGTTGGACGTGTTAAAATAGTTTTGTTGTTACGACCTACTGTATGCCTTAATTACACGTATGCCAGCAGAAAATGCCCAATTGAGATGTGCCACATGTGCCTTCTGATTAGACTATATAAATTTGCCGTATAATGTAATAAATGTCTTCAGCTGCTTACATCTGGCCCAGAAAGCACTGCTCAAAGTAAGTAAAACATCTATACTACAGTGTTAATTTGTAAGAAAGGAGGCTTTGAAATGGGGTACGTGGGGTTCTCAAATATATAAATGTGCAGCGTGTATCTATAATATGCAAAGAGTGGCTTTTTAAAACGTATCGATTTTGTTGTTGATTGTTTCTTATGTGAACGGAAAACCCTCTGAACGGAGGCTGGCTGAGCCTGATAAGAAAAATTAACCTTTTTGTATAAAATAAGAATTAACATGGGAAAAGATTAACCTTTTATATGAAATAAGAATGGTAAACTGTGAGCATCAAAGGAGCAAAATAACAACAGGGGATAGTTAAGTGACTGATTTTAAAAAAAAGATGAAAAACATACGCAGTAACCCACAGAAAACACAAAAAAAGGCAATAGATTTCTGGCACTGAAACGCTACCACTTCCTGTATTATAGAAATAACCTGAGCATGTGAAGTTGTTTGGCACATGGCTTCAGGAGAGATCCCACGTCTGTCCAGCACTGTAATAAAGCATGTAAAACTCCAACTTATTTGAGTTGTGGAGTTTGTCTTTTTCCACAGATCATTTTCTTGCCACCGCAGCGGGACCTGCCGAGGAACAGGATCTCTCTGGGTGCCCCCTCCGAGGCTTCTCGGGCAGAGCTCCTTAAACTCTCTCAGGTCAGCGCAGGAACGGACAAGGGCCACCAGGCAGAAAAACGTATGCTTTGAAGGGAAAGGGGCAATGCATAAGCTGTAACGGGACCCCTTACACGGGAGAGGCAAATTGCTGTCCAAGGTAAGAGCTCTTGGGTCGGAACCAGGGAGTTCCAAAAGTAGTATAAGCATTGTTTCTGTTATTCTTTTATTACAGGTACTGCTTAACTTGAAGTATTACAGATGTTAAGCGTATGGGGTCGGCAGATCCTCTAAGAACTTAAAGTATTGTAGACATTGTCCGTGGGGAAGCAGGGATAGTTCCCTAAGGAACTTAATGTTAGAAACCTTGTTTAGAGCGTGTGGCTGAGTGTGCACGATCGAGACACAGAAGGAAAAAAAACCCAAAAAACTATGAAGCGAGAGGGAGTCTCAATCCATCCAACTCCATAGCTCTCCTGTTCAAGTAGATGTAGAAGAATAGTATTAATTTGTATGAAAGGAGGCTTTGAAATGAGCTACATGGGGTTCTGAAATATATAAGTATACAGTGTGCTTCCGTAATACAGAGTGGATTTTCTTTTGTGTGTATAATAGGGCTTTTTGCTTATTTTCTATGCTGAAAAGGTGGTACCGTGTTGCATTATACAAAATGGAAGCTGGGGCCAAGCGTATGGGAACAGGGGGATCCCCTGAGAACTTAAGGTATCGTAGCGTTATCTGCGTGGAACCAGGGGAAGTTCCTAAAAGACCTTAAAATGTTAGAAATGTAGTTTGTGTGGAGCGTGCAGCTGAGCGTGGGCACGGTTGAGATGTAGAAAAAAATCTCCAAAGCGAGTTGGAGTCCTGACATGCAGTTCTGTGATAAGCATGGCCAGAGACACACGAAGTGAAAATTTTAAATGTGAGCGTGGCCAGTAATTGTACGTTTAGGACCTTTCAGCAAAGTGAGAGCATTTTCTTTCCCTGAAAGGATGGTGGCTCTGCAAGCCTGGCTACTTCAGACTGAGCCCAGTGGGACTCAGCTCCCCTCGGTGGTGCCTGGCTCTGCTGAGGATGGCTCTTTGCTCAGCTTTTTTCTGGCTTCCTTGGGCTCTCCTCCAGGTAAGTGTCAACCTCCTCTGCTCTCTGGGGCTCTTCTGTATCAGCCTGGAACATGTGAAATGCCTGCATGTTCTTGGAGGGGATTAAAACCCCTAAGCGGCCAGCTAACCCTGACCCTCCTCCAACTCCATAGCTGTCCTGTTTAATGAGGTGTAGAAATACAGAATTAGTCTCAAAAGAGGCTTTGAAATGAGCTACATGGGGTTCTGTGTTACGTAAACTTGCAGTGTATATCTATAATACACAAAGAATGGATTTTCCTTTGTGTGTGTTCTAGGATTTTTAAATATTCATTGGCTTGGTTGGTTGTGGGTTTTTTTTGTTTGTGTGTGTTTTTTTTTTTTTTTTTTTTTTTTTCCTAATTTGAATGAAAAACCTTCTGAACAGAGGCCGGCTGAGGCGCTTCCCATGCACAGCAGCATGAGATAGCCCCCTAACTGGTCAGTGTTGCCACCTCTCCTAAGGGGGTCTGTGTGCATCTGTGGTGGGTGTGGGGCTACCCAAAGGGAATTTAGGGGCGTGTGGATGCCAATGGAGGGTCTCCAGTGGGTATTCTAGTGGGATGGTTAGGGCTAGTTGTGGTTGGCTGGTGGCAAGCGCCGTAGTAGTCGTTGTTGTTCTGGTGTTTGTCGTGGTTGTGGTTGGCTGGTGGCAGGCGCTGTAGTAGTTGCTGTTTTTCTGGCGGTTGTCGTGGTTGGCTGGCGGCAGGCACCATTGCGGTGGTTGTGGTTGGCTGGTGGCAGGTGCCATAGTATTTGTTGTTGTTGTGGTGGTTGTCGTGGTTGTGGTTGGCTGGTGGCAGGCACCGTAGTAGTAGTAGCTGTTCTGGTTGTTGTGGTTGGCTGTCGGCAAGTAACCCTAAAGGTCCGACTAAAAGATTCTCTTGGAGCCTTCTGGAGGCTCCCCACATCCCTCCATATGGCCCCAAATTCTCCAGTGATACCCTAAGACCCACCTCAGTTGCCATCAGAACCCCTTAAAAGGCGTGTTAACAGCCCACTTAGGGGCCTCTGTTGCCCTTGTGTATGGGGGAAGGAGTTTTGCTAAGCTCTGTTCAGAGGGCTTTCCATTCAAATTAAAAACAAAGAACAAATAATTCCACAACAAATAAAACAAGAAATAATAAAGACAGATGTCCCTTGATACACACAAAGGAAGGTCCCCTGTTTTTAATTGATACACCTTTTGTAGGTATGTTCTCAACATTTGTTTTGCTCTACTTTAGAATTTGCTTCTGCATTCCAGAAGCATTTGCATCTAATAGAGGAGGTCCAGTGGGGATGACTTCAAAACCTTTTCAAATAGCAATTAATACCATTATTGTCTATCAATATAAAGGGGAGAGATTTTCAGTTCGATTTTTAGTCTTGGGGTGAGTTGCCTCAGCGCTCTGAGAGACGCGAGAGGCGGCTCGGCTCCCCTCGGCAGAAAAGAGGAATAAGGGTAAAGCGTGTGGGATCGGGGGATCCCGTAACAACGTAATGTATTGTAGGATTGTCTGTGGGGAAGCAGGGGAAGTTGCTAAAAGAACCTAAAAGTGAAACTTGTGAATGGGAGCGTGGCCACTATTTGTGTGTTTAGGACCGGTCATTGTTGTTTTATTTGGTTTTGGTGTGCGTTTGGAGGGGAAAAGGGTTTCTATTTAAAAACTAAGAAACAGACGACATGCGGCGGCTCAGGTGTGGGATGTCACGAGATGAAACGATAACCTGAAATGAAAGGGTGTGGGGCTCTCTGAACTGAAAAGAGGTGAAATGCTGCAATGGTGACCTGAAATGAAATGGTGTGGGGCTCTCTGAAATGATGAAGTGCTGCAATGCTGATGTGAAATGAAATGGTGTGGGGCTCTGTGAAATGAAATGATGAAACGATGTCCTGAAATGAAACGGTGGGCTTTCTGAAATGAAATGCTGCAATGCTGAAGTGAAATGAAATGGTGTGGGGCTCTGTGAAATGAAATGCTGAAATACTGCAATGCTGACCTGAAATGAAAGGGTGTGGGGCCCTGTGAAATGAAATGATGAAACGATGACCTGAAATGAAACGGTGGGCTCTCTGAAATGAAATGGTGCAATGCTGACCTGAAAGGAAACGGTGTGGGGCTCTCTGAAATGAAAAGAGGTGAAATGCTGCAATGGTGACCTGAAATGAAATGGTGTGGGGCTCTCTGAAATGATGAAGCGCTGCAGTGCTGATGTGAAATGAAATGATGAAACGATGTCCTGAAATGAAACGGTGGGCTCTCTGAAATGAAATGCTGCAATGCTGACGTGAAATGAAACGGTGTGGGGCTCTGTGAAATGAAATGCTGCAATGCTGTCCTGAAATGAAATGGTGTGGGGCTCTCTGAACTGAAAAGAGGTGAAATGCTGCAATGGTGACCTGAAGTGAAATGGTGTGGGGCCCTGTGAAATGAAATGATGAAACGATGACCTGAAATGAAACGGTGGGCTCTCTGAAATGAAATGGTGCAATGCTGAAGTGAAATGAAATGGTGTGGGGCTCTGTGAAATGAAATGCTGCAATGAAATGAAATGGTGTGGGGCTCTGTGAAATGAAATGCTGAAATACTGCAATGCTGACCTGAAATGAAAGGGTGTGGGGCTCTCTGAACTGAAAAGAGGTGAAATGCTGCAATGCTGACCTGAAATGAAATGGTGTGGGGCTCTCTGAAATGATGAAGCACTGCAATGCTGATGTGAAATGAAATGGTGCGGGGCCCTCTGAAGTGAAATGGTGCGGGGCCCTCTGAAGTGAAATGGTGCGGGGCCCTCTGAAGTGAAATGGTGCGGGGCCCTCTGAAGTGAAATGGTGCGGGGCTCGGCTCGGCTCCTCGGCTGGGCTCGGCTCGGCTCCTCGGCTGGGCTCGGCTCGGCTCGGCTCCTCGGCTGGGCTCGGCTCCTCGGCTTGGCTCCTCGGCTCGGCTCCCTGGCTCGGCTCCTCGGCTCGGCTGGGCTCGGCTCCTCGGCTCGGCTCCTCGGCTCGGCTGCTCGGCTCCTCGGCTTGGCTCGGCGGCTCGGCTCCTCGGCGCTATCTCAGATGCCATCAGAACCCCTTGAAAGGTATTGTGGCAGCCCAGTTAGGGGCTTCTCCTGCCTTCGTGCATGGGGAAGCAGCTTTGCTGGGCTCTGTTCAGAGGGCTTTGCGTTCAAAATAAAAACAAAAGAGCAAGTAAGTCCACGACAAATTAAAAAAAAAAAAATGACAAATGCCTTCCTGATTACACACAAGGGAAGGTCCCTGGTTTTTAATTCATACACCTTTTATAGGTATGTCTGCAATATCCGTTTTGTTCTACTTAGAATGTGCTTCTACAACTCTAGAAGTTTTTGCATCTAATGGAAGAGATCCAGTGGGGGTGATTTCAAAGCCTTTTGTCATAGCAATTAATACCATTCTTGACTATCTATAAAGAGAGGGCTTTTTTTTTTTCACTTTGATTTTTTGTCTTAGAGGGCAGCGTGTCTCGGTTCCCTGTGGCGGCTCATACGGTGCGCTCTGTGAAAGAGTGGTGCGCTCTGTGAAAGAGTGGTGCGCTCTGTGAAAGAGTGGTGCGCTCTGTGAAAGAGTGGTGCGCTCTGTGAAAGAGTGGTGCGCTCTGTGAAACAGTGGTGCGCTCTGTGAAATGGATCCCTTGAGATCTTAATGAATTGTAGGATGGTTTGTGTGGAATCAGGGGAAGTTCCTCAGAGTACTTTAAATGTTTGACACTGATGTTATGAGCGTGCGGGGAGCGTGTGCAAGACCGAGACGTAGAAAATAGCTACGAAGCGAGCAGGAGTACCGATCTGCGGTTCCACGTCTTCGTGAGGAGCGTGGCCAGAGACGGACGAAGCGAAAGTTGTCAACGGGTGTGTGGCTAATAATTGTATGTGTAGGACCGGTCAGTAAAGAGAGACATTTTTCTTTCCCTAGAAGGATGGTGGCTCCATCAAGCCTGGCTGCTTTAGACCGGGCTCGGTGGGGCTCAGCTCCTCTTGGTGGTGCCAGGCTCTGCCAAGGTTGCCTCTTTGCTCAGCTTTTTTGATGTCCTTGGGTTCCCCTCCAGGTAAGTCCAAGCCTCTGCTGCTCTCTGGGGTTCTTCTGTATCAACCTGGAATGTTTGAAATGCCTGCATGGTCTTGGAGGGGATTAAGACCCCTAGGAGGCCAGCTCACCCTGACCCCTCTCCTCCAACTCCCTAGCTCTCTTGTTTAACGAGGTGTAGAAGTGTGGTATTCATGTGTCTGAAAAGAGGCTTTGAAATGAGCTACACGGGGTTCTGGAATACGTAAGCTTACAGCGCGTCCGTGTCATACACAAGGAGTGCTTTTTCCTTTGCGTGTGTTGTAGGGTTATTAAATATTTACTGATTTGGGCGTGTCTGTTTTTCTTTCTTTTATTAGACTGGAAAGCCTTCCGAACAGAAGCTGTCTGAGCTCCTTCCCATGCACAGCGGTAACAAACTGTGTTGCTGCCGAACGCTGTAAACTCACTGTGCTGCTGCCGAACTCTGAAAACTTACTGTGCTGCTGCCGAACTCTGTAAACAAACAAACTGTGCTGCTGCCGAACTCTGTAAACTATCAAACTGTGCGGCTGCCGAACTCTGTAAACTATCAAACTGTGCGGCTGCCGAACTCTGTAAACTAACAAACTGTGCGGCCGCTGAACTCTGTAAACTAACAAACTGTGCGGCCGCTGAACTCTGTAAACTAACAAACTGTGCGGCTGCTGAACTCTGTAAACTAACAAACTGTGCGGCTGCTGAACTCTGTAAACTAACTGTGTGGCTGCTGAACTCTGTAAGCTATCAAACTGTGCGGCTGCTGAACTCTGTAAGCTATCAAGCTGTGCGGCTGCTGAACTCTGTGTCCCTTAAGGACGTAATGAATTGTAGGATGGCTTGTGTGGAGGCAGGGGAGGTTCCTCCTATGTTTGACACCCTGTTGATGTTTGAGTGTGTGGGTGAGAGCAGGCACGGCAGAGACGTAGGAAATACCTACGAAGCGAGCGGGAGTCCCGATCTGCGGTTCCACGTCTTTGCGAGGAGCGTGGCCAGAGACGGACGAAGCGAAAGTTGTCAACGGGCGTGTGGCTAGTAATTGTATGTGTAGGACCGGTCAGTAAAGAGAGAGCATTTTCTTTCCCTAGAAGGATGTCGGCTCCGTCAAGCCCGGCTACTTTAGACTGGGCTCGGCCGGGCTCAGTTCCCCTCGGCGGCTCCGTTGAGGTCAGCTCTCTGCTCGGCTTTTTGGATGTCCTTGGGTTCCCCTCCAGGTAAGTCCAAGCCTCTTCTGCTCTCTGGGGTTCTTCTGTATCAACCTAGAAGGTTTGAAATGCCTGTATGTTCTTGGAGGGGATTATGACCCCTAGTAGGCCAGCTAACCCTGACCCCTCTCCTCCAACTCCACGGCCCTCTTGTTTAAGAGGTGTGGAAGTGTGGTATTCATCTGCCCGAAAAGGGGCTTCGAAACGAGCTCCACGGGGTTGCGGAATACGTAAGCTTGCAGCGTGTCTGTCTAATATGCAAGGAACGCTTTTTCCTTTGCGTGCGTTGTAGGGTTTTTAAGTATTCACTGACTTGGGCGTGTCTGGTTTTCTGCCTTTTATTAGAATGGAAAGCCTTCTGAACAGAAGCTGGCTAAGCTCCTTCCCACGCTCAGCGGTAACAAACCGTGTTGCTGCCGACCTCTGTAAACTGAAAGCGTTGCCGCCGAACTCTGTAAGCGGACTGTTCTGCCGCCGAACTCTGTAAGCGGACTGTGCTGCCGCCGAACTCTGTAAGCGGACTGTGCTGCCGCCGAACTCTGTAAGCGGACTGTGTTGCCGCCGAACTCTGTAAGTCTACTGTGTTGCCGCCGAACTCTGTAAGTCTACTGTGTTGCCGCCGAACTCTGTAAGCTGAAAGTGTTGCCGTTGAACTCTGTAAGTGGACTGTGTTGCCGCCAAACTCTGTAAGTGGACTGTGTGGCAGTTGAACTCTGTAAACTGACAGTGTCGCCGCTGAACTCTGTAAACGGTCTGTGTTGCTGCTGAAACCTGTAAACTCATGGTGTTGCTGTTGAACCCTGTGATCTGACAGTGTTGCCGATGAACCTTGTAAACTGACAGTGTTGGTCCTAAACCCTGTGTCCCTTAGGGACGTAATGAATTGTGGGATGGCTTGTGTGGAAGCAGGGGAGGTTCCTCCTATGTTTGACACCCTGTTGATGCTTTGAGCGTGCGGGTGAGAGCAGGCACGACTGAGACGTAGAAAATAGCTACGAAGCGAGCGGGAGTCCCGATCTGTGGTTCCACATCTTCGCGAGGAGCGTGGCCAGAGACGGACGAAGCGGAAGTTGTCAACGGGCGTGTGGCTAGTAATTGTATGTGTAGGACCGGTCAGGAAAGAGAGACAATTTTCTTTCCCTAGAAGGATGGTGGCTCCGTCAAGCCTGGCTACTTTAGACCGGGCTCGGTGGGGCTTGGTGGTGCCAGGCTCTGCCAAGGTTGGCTCTTTGCTCAGCTTTTTTGATGTCCTTGGGTTCCCCTCCAGGTAAGTCCATGCCTCTGCTGCTCTCTGGGGTTCTTCTGTATCAACCTGGAATGTTTGAAATGCCTGCATGGTCTTGGAGGGGATTAAGACCCCTAGGAGGCCAGCTCACCCTGACCCCTCTCCTCCAACTCCCTAGCTCTCTTGTTTAACGAGGTGTAGAAGTGTGGTATTCATGTGTCTGAAAAGAGGCTTTGAAATGAGCTACACGGGGTTCTGGAATACGTAAGCTTACAGCGCGTCCGTGTCATACACAAGGAGTGCTTTTTCCTTTGCGTGTGTTGTAGGGTTATTAAATATTTACTGATTTGGGCGTGTCTGTTTTTCTTTCTTTTATTAGACTGGAAAGCCTTCCGAACAGAAGCTGTCTGAGCTCCTTCCCATGCACAGCGGTAACAAACTGTGTTGCTGCCGAACGCTGTAAACTCACTGTGCTGCTGCCGAACTCTGAAAACTTACTGTGCTGCTGCCGAACTCTGTAAACAAACAAACTGTGCTGCTGCCGAACTCTGTAAGCAAACAAACTGTGCTGCTGCCGAACTCTGTAAACTATCAAACTGTGCGGCTGCCGAACTCTGTAAACTATCAAACTGTGCGGCTGCCGAACTCTGTAAACTAACAAACTGTGCGGCCGCTGAACTCTGTAAACTAACAAACTGTGCGGCCGCTGAACTCTGTAAACTAACAAACTGTGCGGCTGCTGAACTCTGTAAACTAACAAACTGTGCGGCTGCTGAACTCTGTAAACTAACAAACTGTGCGGCTGCTGAACTCTGTAAACTAACTGTGCGGCTGCTGAACTCTGTAAACTAACTGTGCGGCTGCTGAACTCTGTAAGCTATCAAACTGTGCGGCTGCTGAACTCTGTAAGCTATCAAGCTGTGCGGCTGCTGAACTCTGTGTCCCTTAAGGACGTAATGAATTGTAGGATGGCTTGTGTGGAGGCAGGGGAGGTTCCTCCTATGTTTGACACCCTGTTGATGTTTGAGTGTGTGGGTGAGAGCAGGCACGGCAGAGACGTAGGAAATACCTACGAAGCGAGCGGGAGTCCCGATCTGCGGTTCCACGTCTTTGCGAGGAGCGTGGCCAGAGACGGACGAAGCGAAAGTTGTCAACGGGCGTGTGGCTAGTAATTGTATGTGTAGGACCGGTCAGTAAAGAGAGAGCATTTTCTTTCCCTAGAAGGATGTCGGCTCCATCAAGCCTGGCTACTTTAGACTGGGCTCGGCCGGGCTCAGTTCCCCTCGGCGGCTCCGTTGAGGTCGGCTCTCTGCTCGGCTTTTTGGATGTCCTTGGGTTCCCCTCCAGGTAAGTCCAAGCCTCTTCTGCTCTCTGGGGTTCTTCTGTATCAACCTAGAAGGTTTGAAATGCCTGTATGTTCTTGGAGGGGATTATGACCCCTAGTAGGCCAGCTAACCCTGACCCCTCTCCTCCAACTCCACGGCCCTCTTGTTTAAGAGGTGTGGAAGTGTGGTATTCATCTGCCCGAAAAGGGGCTTCGAAACGAGCTCCACGGGGTTGCGGAATACGTAAGCTTGCAGCGTGTCTGTCTAATATGCAAGGAACGCTTTTTCCTTTGCGTGCGTTGTAGGGTTTTTAAGTATTCACTGACTTGGGCGTGTCTGGTTTTCTGCCTTTTATTAGAATGGAAAGCCTTCTGAACAGAAGCTGGCTAAGCTCCTTCCCACGCTCAGCGGTAACAAACCGTGTTGCTGCCGACCTCTGTAAACTGAAAGCGTTGCCGCCGAACTCTGTAAGCGGACTGTTCTGCCGCCGAACTCTGTAAGCGGACTGTGCTGCCGCTGAACTCTGTAAGCGGACTGTGCTGCCGCCGAACTCTGTAAGCGGACTGTGCTGCCGCCGAACTCTGTAAGCGGACTGTGCTGCCGCCGAACTCTGTAAGCGGACTGTGCTGCCGCCGAACTCTGTAAGTCTACTGTGTTGCCGCCGAACTCTGTAAGTCTACTGTGTTGCCGCTGAACTCTGTAAGCTGAAAGTGTTGCTGTTGAACTCTGTAAGCGGACTGTGTTGCCGCCGAACTCTGTAAGTGGACTGTGTGGCAGTTGAACTCTGTAAACTGACAGTGTCGCCGCTGAACTCTGTAAACGGTCTGTGTTGCTGCTGAAACCTGTAAACTCATGGTGTTGCTGTTGAACCCTGTGATCTGACAGTGTTGCCGATGAACCTTGTAAACTGACAGTGTTGGTCCTAAACCCTGTGTCCCTTAGGGACGTAATGAATTGTGGGATGGCTTGTGTGGAAGCAGGGGAGGTTCCTCCTATGTTTGACACCCTGTTGATGCTTTGAGCGTGCGGGTGAGAGCGGGCACGACTGAGACGTAGAAAATAGCTACGAAGCGAGCGGGAGTCCCGATCTGTGGTTCCACATCTTCGCGAGGAGCGTGGCCAGAGACGGACGAAGCGAAAGTTGTCAACGGGCGTGTGGCTAGTAATTGTATGTGTAGGACCGGTCAGGAAAGAGAGACAATTTTCTTTCCCTAGAAGGATGGTGGCTCCGTCAAGCCTGGCTACTTTAGACCGGGCTCGGTGGGGCTTGGTGGTGCCAAGCTCTGCCAAGGTTGGCTCTTTGCTCAGCTTTTTTGATGTCCTTGGGTTCCCCTCCAGGTAAGTCCATGCCTCTGCTGCTCTCTGGGGTTCTTCTGTATCAACCTGGAATGTTTGAAATGCCTGCATGGTCTTGGAGGGGATTAAGACCCCTAGGAGGCCAGCTCACCCTGACCCCTCTCCTCCAACTCCCTAGCTCTCTTGTTTAACGAGGTGTAGAAGTGTGGTATTCATGTGTCTGAAAAGAGGCTTTGAAATGAGCTACACGGGGTTCTGGAATACGTAAGCTTACAGCGCGTCCGTGTCATACACAAGGAGTGCTTTTTCCTTTGCGTGTGTTGTAGGGTTATTAAATATTTACTGATTTGGGCGTGTCTGTTTTTCTTTCTTTTATTAGACTGGAAAGCCTTCCGAACAGAAGCTGTCTGAGCTCCTTCCCATGCACAGCGGTAACAAACTGTGTTGCTGCCGAACGCTGTAAACTCACTGTGCGGCTGCCAAATGCTGTAAGCTAACAAACTGTGGGGCTGCCGAACGCTGTAAGCTAACAAACTGCGGGGCTGCCGAACGCTGTGTCCCTTAGGGATGTAATGAATTGTAGGATGGCTTGTGTGGAGGCAGGGGAGGTTCCTCCTATGTTTGACACCCTGTTGATGTTTGAGCGTGTGGGTGAGAGCAGGCACGGCAGAGACGTAGAAAGTAGCTACGAAGCGAGTGGGAGTCCCGATCTGCAGTTCCACGTCTTCGCGAGGAGCGTGGCCAGAGACGGACGAAGCAAAAGTTGTGAATGGGTGTGTGGCTAGTAATTGTATGTGTAGGACTGGTCAGTAAAGAGAGATCATTTTCTTTCCCTAGACGGATGTCGGCTCCGTCAAGCCCGGCTACTTTAGACTGGGCTCGGCCGGGCTCAGTTCCCCTCGGCGGCTCCGTTGAGGTCGGCTCTCTGCTCGGCTTTTTGGATGTCCTTGGGTTCCCCTCCAGGTAAGTCCAAGCCTCTTCTGCTCTCTGGGGTTCTTCTGTATCAACCTAGAAGGTTTGAAATGCCTGTATGTTCTTGGAGGGGATTATGACCCCTAGTAGGCCAGCTAACCCTGACCCCTCTCCTCCAACTCCACGGCCCTCTTGTTTAAGAGGTGTGGAAGTGTGGTATTCATCTGCCCGAAAAGGGGCTTCGAAACGAGCTCCACGGGGTTGCGGAATACGTAAGCTTGCAGCGTGTCTGTCTAATATGCAAGGAACGCTTTTTCCTTTGCGTGCGTTGTAGGGTTTTTAAGTATTCACTGACTTGGGCGTGTCTGGTTTTCTGCCTTTTATTAGAATGGAAAGCCTTCTGAACAGAAGCTGGCTAAGCTCTTTCCCACGCTCAGCGGTAACAAACCGTGTTGCCGCCGAACTCTGTAAGCGGACTGTGCTGCCGCCGAACTCTGTAAGCGGACTGTGCTGCCGCCGAACTCTGTAAGCGGACTGTGCTGCCGCCGAACTCTGTAAGCGGACTGTGCTGCCGCCGAACTCTGTAAGTCTACTGTGTTGCCGCCGAACTCTGTAAGTCTACTGTGTTGCCGCTGAACTCTGTAAGCTGAAAGTGTTGCTGTTGAACTCTGTAAGCGGACTGTGTTGCCGCCAAACTCTGTAAGTGGACTGTGTGGCAGTTGAACTCTGTAAACTGACAGTGTCGCCGCTGAACTCTGTAAACGGTCTGTGTTGCTGCTGAAACCTGTAAACTCATGGTGTTGCTGTTGAACCCTGTGATCTGACAGTGTTGCCGATGAACCTTGTAAACTGACAGTGTTGGTCCTAAACCCTGTGTCCCTTAGGGACGTAATGAATTGTGGGATGGCTTGTGTGGAAGCAGGGGAGGTTCCTCCTATGTTTGACACCCTGTTGATGCTTTGAGCGTGCGGGTGAGAGCGGGCACGACTGAGACGTAGAAAATAGCTACGAAGCGAGCGGGAGTCCCGATCTGTGGTTCCACATCTTCGCGAGGAGCGTGGCCAGAGACGGACGAAGCGAAAGTTGTCAGCGGGCGTGTGGCTAGTAATTGTATGTGTAGGACCGGTCAGGAAAGAGAGACAATTTTCTTTCCCTAGAAGGATGGTGGCTCCGTCAAGCCTGGCTACTTTAGACCGGGCTCGGTGGGGCTTGGTGGTGCCAAGCTCTGCCAAGGTTGGCTCTTTGCTCAGCTTTTTTGATGTCCTTGGGTTCCCCTCCAGGTAAGTCCATGCCTCTGCTGCTCTCTGGGGTTCTTCTGTATCAACCTGGAATATTTGAAATGCCTGCATGGTCTTGGAGGGGATTAAGACCCCTAGGAGGCCAGCTCACCCTGACCCCTCTCCTCCAACTCCCTAGCTCTCTTGTTTAACGAGGTGTAGAAGTGTGGTATTCATGTGTCTGAAAAGAGGCTTTGAAATGAGCTACACGGGGTTCTGGAATACGTAAGCTTACAGCGCGTCCGTGTCATACACAAGGAGTGCTTTTTCCTTTGCGTGTGTTGTAGGGTTATTAAATATTTACTGATTTGGGCGTGTCTGTTTTTCTTTCTTTTATTAGACTGGAAAGCCTTCCGAACAGAAGCTGTCTGAGCTCCTTCCCATGCACAGCGGTAACAAACTGTGTTGCTGCCGAACGCTGTAAACTCACTGTGGGGCTGCCAAACGCTGTAAGCTAACAAACTGTGGGGCTGCCGAACGCTGTAAGCTAACAAACTGCGGGGCTGCCGAACGCTGTGTCCCTTAGGGATGTAATGAATTGTAGGATGGCTTGTGTGGAGGCAGGGGAGGTTCCTCCTATGTTTGACACCCTGTTGATGTTTGAGCGTGTGGGTGAGAGCAGGCACGGCAGAGACGTAGAAAGTAGCTACGAAGCGAGTGGGAGTCCCGATCTGCAGTTCCACGTCTTCGCGAGGAGCGTGGCCAGAGACGGACGAAGCAAAAGTTGTGAATGGGTGTGTGGCTAGTAATTGTATGTGTAGGACTGGTCAGTAAAGAGAGATCATTTTCTTTCCCTAGACGGATGTCGGCTCTGTCAAGCCCGGCTACTTTAGACTGGGCTCGGCCGGGCTCAGTTCCCCTCGGCGGCTCCGTTGAGGTCGGCTCTCTGCTCGGCTTTTTGGATGTCCTTGGGTTCCCCTCCAGGTAAGTCCAAGCCTCTTCTGCTCTCTGGGGTTCTTCTGTATCAACCTAGAAGGTTTGAAATGCCTGTATGTTCTTGGAGGGGATTATGACCCCTAGTAGGCCAGCTAACCCTGACCCCTCTCCTCCAACTCCACGGCCCTCTTGTTTAAGAGGTGTGGAAGTGTGGTATTCATCTGCCCGAAAAGGGGCTTCGAAACGAGCTCCACGGGGTTGCGGAATACGTAAGCTTGCAGCGTGTCTGTCTAATATGCAAGGAACGCTTTTTCCTTTGCGTGCGTTGTAGGGTTTTTAAGTATTCACTGACTTGGGCGTGTCTGGTTTTCTGCCTTTTATTAGAATGGAAAGCCTTCTGAACAGAAGCTGGCTAAGCTCCTTCCCACGCTCAGCGGTAACAAACCGTGTTGCCGCCGAACTCTGTAAACTGAAAGCGTTGCCGCCGAACTCTGTAAGCGGACTGTGCTGCCGCCGAACTCTGTAAGCGGACTGTGCTGCCGCCGAACTCTGTAAGTGGACTGTGCTGCCGCCGAACTCTGTAAGCGGACTGTGCTGCCGCCGAACTCTGTAAGCGGACTGTGCTGCCGCCGAACTCTGTAAGCGGACTGTGTTGCCGCCAAACTCTGTAAGCGGACTGTGTTGCCGCCAAACTCTGTAAGTCTACTGTGTTGCCGCCGAACTCTGTAAGTCTACTGTGTTGCCGCCGAACTCTGTAAGCTGAAAGTGTTGCTGTTGAACTCTGTAAGCGGACTGTGTTGCCGCCGAACTCTGTAAGTGGACTGTGTGGCAGTTGAACTCTGTAAACTGACAGTGTCTCCGCTGAACTCTGTAAACGGTCTGTGTTGCTGCTGAGACCTGTAAACTCATGGTGTTGCTGTTGAACCCTGTGATCTGACAGTGTTGCCGATGAACCTTGTAAACTGACAGTGTTGGTCCTAAACCCTGTGTCCCTTAGGGACGTAATGAATTGTGGGATGGCTTGTGTGGAAGCAGGGGAGGTTCCTCCTATGTTTGACACCCTCTTGATGCTTTGAGCGTGCGGGTGAGAGCGGGCACGACTGAGACGTAGAAAATAGCTACGAAGCGAGCGGGAGTCCCGATCTGTGGTTCCACATCTTCGCGAGGAGCGTGGCCAGAGACGGACGAAGCGAAAGTTGTCAGCGGGCGTGTGGCTAGTAATTGTATGTGTAGGACCGGTCAGGAAAGAGAGACAATTTTCTTTCCCTAGAAGGATGGTGGCTCCGTCAAGCCTGGCTACTTTAGACCGGGCTCGGTGGGGCTTGGTGGTGCCAAGCTCTGCCAAGGTTGGCTCTTTGCTCAGCTTTTTTGATGTCCTTGGGTTCCCCTCCAGGTAAGTCCATGCCTCTGCTGCTCTCTGGGGTTCTTCTGTATCAACCTGGAATGTTTGAAATGCCTGCATGGTCTTGGAGGGGATTAAGACCCCTAGGAGGCCAGCTCACCCTGACCCCTCTCCTCCAACTCCCTAGCTCTCTTGTTTAACGAGGTGTAGAAGTGTGGTATTCATGTGTCTGAAAAGAGGCTTTGAAATGAGCTACACGGGGTTCTGGAATACGTAAGCTTACAGCGCGTCCGTGTCATACACAAGGAGTGCTTTTTCCTTTGCGTGTGTTGTAGGGTTATTAAATATTTACTGATTTGGGCGTGTCTGTTTTTCTTTCTTTTATTAGACTGGAAAGCCTTCCGAACAGAAGCTGTCTGAGCTCCTTCCCATGCACAGCGGTAACAAACTGTGTTGCTGCCGAACGCTGTAAACTCACTGTGGGGCTGCCAAACGCTGTAAGCTAACAAACTGTGTTGCTGCCGAACGCTGTAAACTCACTGTGGGGCTGCCAAACGCTGTAAGCTAACAAACTGTGGGGCTGCCGAACGCTGTAAGCTAACAAACTGCGGGGCTGCCGAACGCTGTGTCCCTTAGGGATGTAATGAATTGTGGGATGGCTTGTGTGGAGGCAGGGGAGGTTCCTCCTATGTTTGACACCCTGTTGATGTTTGAGCGTGTGGGTGAGAGCAGGCACGGCAGAGACGTAGAAAGTAGCTACGAAGCGAGTGGGAGTCCCGATCTGCAGTTCCACGTCTTCGCGAGGAGCGTGGCCAGAGACGGACGAAGCAAAAGTTGTGAATGGGTGTGTGGCTAGTAATTGTATGTGTAGGACTGGTCAGTAAAGAGAGATCATTTTCTTTCCCTAGACGGATGTCGGCTCCGTCAAGCCCGGCTACTTTAGACTGGGCTCGGCCGGGCTCAGTTCCCCTCGGCGGCTCCGTTGAGGTCGGCTCTCTGCTCGGCTTTTTGGATGTCCTTGGGTTCCCCTCCAGGTAAGTCCAAGCCTCTTCTGCTCTCTGGGGTTCTTCTGTATCAACCTAGAAGGTTTGAAATGCCTGTATGTTCTTGGAGGGGATTATGACCCCTAGTAGGCCAGCTAACCCTGACCCCTCTCCTCCAACTCCACGGCCCTCTTGTTTAAGAGGTGTGGAAGTGTGGTATTCATCTGCCCGAAAAGGGGCTTCGAAACGAGCCCCACGGGGTTGCGGAATACGTAAGCTTGCAGCGTGTCTGTCTAATATGCAAGGAACGCTTTTTCCTTTGCGTGCGTTGTAGGGTTTTTAAGTAT
Organism: Melanerpes formicivorus; assembly: GCF_026170545.1. NCBI lineage: Eukaryota > Metazoa > Chordata > Aves > Piciformes > Picidae > Melanerpes > Melanerpes formicivorus. The sequence continues at coordinate 12,613,300 of NW_027142378.1, forward strand.
TCACTGACTTGGGCGTGTCTGGTTTTCTGCCTTTTATTAGAATGGAAAGCCTTCTGAACAGAAGCTGGCTAAGCTCCTTCCCACGCTCAGCGGTAACAAACCGTGTTGCCGCCGAACTCTGTAAACTGAAAGCGTTGCCGCCGAACTCTGTAAGCGGACTGTGCTGCCGCCGAACTCTGTAAGCGGACTGTGCTGTCGCCGAACTCTGTAAGCGGACTGTGCTGCCGCCGAACTCTGTAAGCGGACTGTGCTGCCGCCGAACTCTGTAAGTCTACTGTGTTGCCGCCGAACTCTGTAAGTCTACTGTGTTGCCGCTGAACTCTGTAAGCTGAAAGTGTTGCTGTTGAACTCTGTAAGCGGACTGTGTTGCCGCCGAACTCTGTAAGTGGACTGTGTGGCAGTTGAACTCTGTAAACTGACAGTGTCGCCGCTGAACTCTGTAAACGGTCTGTGTTGCTGCTGAAACCTGTAAACTCATGGTGTTGCTGTTGAACCCTGTGATCTGACAGTGTTGCCGATGAACCTTGTAAACTGACAGTGTTGGTCCTAAACCCTGTGTCCCTTAGGGACGTAATGAATTGTGGGATGGCTTGTGTGGAAGCAGGGGAGGTTCCTCCTATGTTTGACACCCTGTTGATGCTTTGAGCGTGCGGGTGAGAGCGGGCACGACTGAGACGTAGAAAATAGCTACGAAGCGAGCGGGAGTCCCGATCTGTGGTTCCACATCTTCGCGAGGAGCGTGGCCAGAGACGGACGAAGCGAAAGTTGTCAGCGGGCGTGTGGCTAGTAATTGTATGTGTAGGACCGGTCAGGAAAGAGAGACAATTTTCTTTCCCTAGAAGGATGGTGGCTCCGTCAAGCCTGGCTACTTTAGACCGGGCTCGGTGGGGCTTGGTGGTGCCAAGCTCTGCCAAGGTTGGCTCTTTGCTCAGCTTTTTTGATGTCCTTGGGTTCCCCTCCAGGTAAGTCCATGCCTCTGCTGCTCTCTGGGGTTCTTCTGTATCAACCTGGAATGTTTGAAATGCCTGCATGGTCTTGGAGGGGATTAAGACCCCTAGGAGGCCAGCTCACCCTGACCCCTCTCCTCCAACTCCCTAGCTCTCTTGTTTAACGAGGTGTAGAAGTGTGGTATTCATGTGTCTGAAAAGAGGCTTTGAAATGAGCTACACGGGGTTCTGGAATACGTAAGCTTACAGCGCGTCCGTGTCATACACAAGGAGTGCTTTTTCCTTTGCGTGTGTTGTAGGGTTATTAAATATTTACTGATTTGGGCGTGTCTGTTTTTCTTTCTTTTATTAGACTGGAAAGCCTTCCGAACAGAAGCTGTCTGAGCTCCTTCCCATGCACAGCGGTAACAAACTGTGTTGCTGCCGAACGCTGTAAACTCACTGTGCGGCTGCCAAATGCTGTAAGCTAACAAACTGTGGGGCTGCCGAACGCTGTAAGCTAACAAACTGCGGGGCTGCCGAACGCTGTGTCCCTTAGGGATGTAATGAATTGTAGGATGGCTTGTGTGGAGGCAGGGGAGGTTCCTCCTATGTTTGACACCCTGTTGATGTTTGAGCGTGTGGGTGAGAGCAGGCACGGCAGAGACGTAGAAAGTAGCTACGAAGCGAGTGGGAGTCCCGATCTGCAGTTCCACGTCTTCGCGAGGAGCGTGGCCAGAGACGGACGAAGCAAAAGTTGTGAATGGGTGTGTGGCTAGTAATTGTATGTGTAGGACTGGTCAGTAAAGAGAGATCATTTTCTTTCCCTAGACGGATGTCGGCTCCGTCAAGCCCGGCTACTTTAGACTGGGCTCGGCCGGGCTCAGTTCCCCTCGGCGGCTCCGTTGAGGTCGGCTCTCTGCTCGGCTTTTTGGATGTCCTTGGGTTCCCCTCCAGGTAAGTCCAAGCCTCTTCTGCTCTCTGGGGTTCTTCTGTATCAACCTAGAAGGTTTGAAATGCCTGTATGTTCTTGGAGGGGATTATGACCCCTAGTAGGCCAGCTAACCCTGACCCCTCTCCTCCAACTCCACGGCCCTCTTGTTTAAGAGGTGTGGAAGTGTGGTATTCATCTGCCCGAAAAGGGGCTTCGAAACGAGCTCCACGGGGTTGCGGAATACGTAAGCTTGCAGCGTGTCTGTCTAATATGCAAGGAACGCTTTTTCCTTTGCGTGCGTTGTAGGGTTTTTAAGTATTCACTGACTTGGGCGTGTCTGGTTTTCTGCCTTTTATTAGAATGGAAAGCCTTCTGAACAGAAGCTGGCTAAGCTCCTTCCCACGCTCAGCGGTAACAAACCGTGTTGCCGCCGAACTCTGTAAGCGGACTGTGCTGCCGCCGAACTCTGTAAGCGGACTGTGCTGCCGCCGAACTCTGTAAGCGGACTGTGTTGCCGCCGAACTCTGTAAGCGGACTGTGTTGCCGCCGAACTCTGTAAGCGGACTGTGTTGCCGCCGAACTCTGTAAGCGGACTGTGTTGCCGCCGAACTCTGTAAGTCTACTGTGTTGCCGCTGAACTCTGTAAGCTGAAAGTGTTGCTGTTGAACTCTGTAAGCGGACTGTGTTGCCGCCGAACTCTGTAAGTGGACTGTGTGGCAGTTGAACTCTGTAAACTGACAGTGTCGCCGCTGAACTCTGTAAACGGTCTGTGTTGCTGCTGAAACCTGTAAACTCATGGTGTTGCTGTTGAACCCTGTGATCTGACAGTGTTGCCGATGAACCTTGTAAACTGACAGTGTTGGTCCTAAACCCTGTGTCCCTTAGGGACGTAATGAATTGTGGGATGGCTTGTGTGGAAGCAGGGGAGGTTCCTCCTATGTTTGACACCCTGTTGATGCTTTGAGCGTGCGGGTGAGAGCGGGCACGACTGAGACGTAGAAAATAGCTACGAAGCGAGCGGGAGTCCCGATCTGTGGTTCCACATCTTCGCGAGGAGCGTGGCCAGAGACGGACGAAGCGAAAGTTGTCAACGGGCGTGTGGCTAGTAATTGTATGTGTAGGATCGGTCAGGAAAGAGAGACAATTTTCTTTCCCTAGAAGGATGGTGGCTCCGTCAAGCCTGGCTACTTTAGACCGGGCTCGGTGGGGCTTGGTGGTGCCAAGCTCTGCCAAGGTTGGCTCTTTGCTCAGCTTTTTTGATGTCCTTGGGTTCCCCTCCAGGTAAGTCCATGCCTCTGCTGCTCTCTGGGGTTCTTCTGTATCAACCTGGAATGTTTGAAATGCCTGCATGGTCTTGGAGGGGATTAAGACCCCTAGGAGGCCAGCTCACCCTGACCCCTCTCCTCCAACTCCCTAGCTCTCTTGTTTAACGAGGTGTAGAAGTGTGGTATTCATGTGTCTGAAAAGAGGCTTTGAAATGAGCTACACGGGGTTCTGGAATACGTAAGCTTACAGCGCGTCCGTGTCATACACAAGGAGTGCTTTTTCCTTTGCGTGTGTTGTAGGGTTATTAAATATTTACTGATTTGGGCGTGTCTGTTTTTCTTTCTTTTATTAGACTGGAAAGCCTTCCGAACAGAAGCTGTCTGAGCTCCTTCCCATGCACAGCGGTAACAAACTGTGTTGCTGCCGAACGCTGTAAACTCACTGTGGGGCTGCCAAACGCTGTAAGCTAACAAACTGTGGGGCTGCCGAACGCTGTAAGCTAACAAACTGTGGGGCTGCCGAACGCTGTGTCCCTTAGGGATGTAATGAATTGTAGGATGGCTTGTGTGGAGGCAGGGGAGGTTCCTCCTATGTTTGACACCCTGTTGATGTTTGAGCGTGTGGGTGAGAGCAGGCACGGCAGAGACGTAGAAAGTAGCTACGAAGCGAGTGGGAGTCCCGATCTGCAGTTCCACGTCTTCGCGAGGAGCGTGGCCAGAGACGGACGAAGCAAAAGTTGTGAATGGGTGTGTGGCTAGTAATTGTATGTGTAGGACTGGTCAGTAAAGAGAGATCATTTTCTTTCCCTAGACGGATGTCGGCTCTGTCAAGCCCGGCTACTTTAGACTGGGCTCGGCCGGGCTCAGTTCCCCTCGGCGGCTCCGTTGAGGTCGGCTCTCTGCTCGGCTTTTTGGATGTCCTTGGGTTCCCCTCCAGGTAAGTCCAAGCCTCTTCTGCTCTCTGGGGTTCTTCTGTATCAACCTAGAAGGTTTGAAATGCCTGTATGTTCTTGGAGGGGATTATGACCCCTAGTAGGCCAGCTAACCCTGACCACTCTCCTCCAACTCCACGGCCCTCTTGTTTAAGAGGTGTGGAAGTGTGGTATTCATCTGCCCGAAAAGGGGCTTCGAAACGAGCTCCACGGGGTTGCGGAATACGTAAGCTTGCAGCGTGTCTGTCTAATATGCAAGGAACGCTTTTTCCTTTGCGTGCGTTGTAGGGTTTTTAAGTATTCACTGACTTGGGCGTGTCTGGTTTTCTGCCTTTTATTAGAATGGAAAGCCTTCTGAACAGAAGCTGGCTAAGCTCCTTCCCACGCTCAGCGGTAACAAACCGTGTTGCCGCCGAACTCTGTAAACTGAAAGCGTTGCCGCCGAACTCTGTAAGCGGACTGTGCTGCCGCCGAACTCTGTAAGCGGACTGTGCTGCCGCCGAACTCTGTAAGCGGACTGTGCTGCCGCCGAACTCTGTAAGCGGACTGTGTTGCCGCCGAACTCTGTAAGCGGACTGTGTTGCCGCCGAACTCTGTAAGCGGACTGTGTTGCTGCCGAACTCTGTAAGTCTACTGTGTTGCCGCCGAACTCTGTAAGTCTACTGTGTTGCCGCTGAACTCTGTAAGCTGAAAGTGTTGCTGTTGAACTCTGTAAGCGGACTGTGTTGCCGCCGAACTCTGTAAGTGGACTGTGTGGCAGTTGAACTCTGTAAACTGACAGTGTCGCCGCTGAACTCTGTAAACGGTCTGTGTTGCTGCTGAAACCTGTAAACTCATGGTGTTGCTGTTGAACCCTGTGATCTGACAGTGTTGCCGATGAACCTTGTAAACTGACAGTGTTGGTCCTAAACCCTGTGTCCCTTAGGGACGTAATGAATTGTGGGATGGCTTGTGTGGAAGCAGGGGAGGTTCCTCCTATGTTTGACACCCTGTTGATGCTTTGAGCGTGCGGGTGAGAGCGGGCACGACTGAGACGTAGAAAATAGCTACGAAGCGAGCGGGAGTCCCGATCTGTGGTTCCACATCTTCGCGAGGAGCGTGGCCAGAGACGGACGAAGCGAAAGTTGTCAGCGGGCGTGTGGCTAGTAATTGTATGTGTAGGACCGGTCAGGAAAGAGAGACAATTTTCTTTCCCTAGAAGGATGGTGGCTCCGTCAAGCCTGGCTACTTTAGACCGGGCTCGGTGGGGCTTGGTGGTGCCAAGCTCTGCCAAGGTTGGCTCTTTGCTCAGCTTTTTTGATGTCCTTGGGTTCCCCTCCAGGTAAGTCCATGCCTCTGCTGCTCTCTGGGGTTCTTCTGTATCAACCTGGAATGTTTGAAATGCCTGCATGGTCTTGGAGGGGATTAAGACCCCTAGGAGGCCAGCTCACCCTGACCCCTCTCCTCCAACTCCCTAGCTCTCTTGTTTAACGAGGTGTAGAAGTGTGGTATTCATGTGTCTGAAAAGAGGCTTTGAAATGAGCTACACGGGGTTCTGGAATACGTAAGCTTACAGCGCGTCCGTGTCATACACAAGGAGTGCTTTTTCCTTTGCGTGTGTTGTAGGGTTATTAAATATTTACTGATTTGGGCGTGTCTGTTTTTCTTTCTTTTATTAGACTGGAAAGCCTTCCGAACAGAAGCTGTCTGAGCTCCTTCCCATGCACAGCGGTAACAAACTGTGTTGCTGCCGAACGCTGTAAACTCACTGTGGGGCTGCCGAACGCTGTAAGCTAACAAACTGCGGGGCTGCCGAACTCTGTGTCCCTTAGGGATGTAATGAATTGTAGGATGGCTTGTGTGGAGGCAGGGGAGGTTCCTCCTATGTTTGACACCCTGTTGATGTTTGAGCGTGTGGGTGAGAGCAGGCACGGCAGAGACGTAGAAAGTAGCTACGAAGCGAGTGGGAGTCCCGATCTGCAGTTCCACGTCTTCGCGAGGAGCGTGGCCAGAGATGGACGAAGCGAAAGTTGTCAATGGGAGCGTGTGCAAGACTGAGGCATAGAAAATAGCTACGAAGTGAGCGGGAGTCCCGATCTGCAGTTCCACGTCTTCGTGAGGAGCGTGGCCAGAGACGGACGAAGCGAAAGTTGTGAATGGGTGTGTGGCTAGTAATTGTATGTGTAGGACTGGTCAGTAAAGAGAGATCATTTTCTTTCCCTAGACGGATGTCGGCTCCGTCAAGCCCGGCTACTTTAGACTGGGCTCGGCCGGGCTCAGTTCCCCTCGGCGGCTCCGTTGAGGTCGGCTCTCTGCTCGGCTTTTTGGATGTCCTTGGGTTCCCCTCCAGGTAAGTCTAAGCCTCTTCTGCTCTCTGGGGTTCTTCTGTATCAACCTAGAAGGTTTGAAATGCCTGTATGTTCTTGGAGGGGATTATGACCCCTAGTAGGCCAGCTAACCCTGACCCCTCTCCTCCAACTCCACGGCCCTCTTGTTTAAGAGGTGTGGAAGTGTGGTATTCATCTGCCCGAAAAGGGGCTTCGAAACGAGCTCCACGGGGTTGCGGAATACGTAAGCTTGCAGCGTGTCTGTCTAATATGCAAGGAACGCTTTTTCCTTTGCATGCGTTGTAGGGTTATTAAGTATTCACTGACTTGGGCGTCTCTGGTTTTCTGTCTTTTATTAGAATGGAAAGCCATCTGAACAGAAGCTGGCTAAGCTCCTTCCCACGCTCAGCGGTAACAAACCGTGTTGCCGCCGAACTCTGTAAACTGAAAGCGTTGCCGCCGAACTCTGTAAACTGAAAGCGTTGCCGCCGAACTCTGTAAGTCTACTGTGTTGCCGCTGAACTGTGTAAACTGAAAGCGTTGCCGCTGAACTCTGTAAGCGGACTGTGCTGCCGCCGAACTCTGTAAGTCTACTGTGTTGCCGCTGAACTCTGTAAGCTGAAAGTGTTGCTGCCGAACTCTGTAAGCGGACAGTGTTGCTGTTGAACTCTGTAAACTGACAGTGTCGCCGCTGAACTCTGTAAACTGACAGTGTCGCCGCTGAACTGTGTAAACAGACTGTGTTGCCGTTGTACTCTGTAAAGTGAAAGTGTTGCCGCTGAACTCTGTAAACGGTCTGTGTTGCTGCTGAAACCTGTAAACTCATGGTGTTGCTGTTGAACCCTGTGAACTGACAGTGTTGCCGCTGAACCTTGTAAACTGACTGTGTTGGTCCTAAACCCTGTGTCCCTTAGGGACGTAATGAATTGTAGGATGGCTTGTGTGGAGGCAGGGGAGGTTCCTCCTATGTTTGACACCCTGTTGATGCTTTGAGCGTGCGAGTGAGAGCGGGCACGACTGAGACGTAGAAAATAGCTACGAAGCGAGCGGGAGTCCCGATCTGCGGTTCCACGTCTTCGCAAGGAGCGTGGCCAGAGACGGACGAAGCGAAAGATGTCAGTGGGAGCGTGTGCAAGACTGAGACGTAGATAATACCTACGAAGCGAGCGGGAGTCCCGATCTGCGGTTCCACGTCTTCTTGAGGAGCGTGGCCAGAGACGGACGAAGCGAAAGGTGTCAATGGGAGCACGGCCAGTCACGGAATCTGCAGCATTAGTGCTTGTTGCACTTCATTGTGGTTTGGTGTAGGATGCGTATATGGTTTCTAGTACTAATAAACTAAGAAACAAAAGCAGGGCAAGGAAGTAGCAACATCCTTCTGAAAACAAATGAAGGAAGGTCCCCTGCCTAAGGGAAGAACATGGCATATTTCTAAACTGTGTGTTGTAGTATGTGCAATTTGTTTTTACATGCTAGAAGCCTTTGCAGGTAAGTGAGGGGAAGGACAGGGGTGCTAGCTAAAGCTTTCTAAATGCCCAGTAATTGCATTTGTGAGTATGGAGGTAGGGAGGAGAGATTATTCAGGTGGAGATTAGGGCAAGGGGCGGATGGGCAAAGGGGCGGATGGGCAACTTAGGGTCCGGGTGAGGATTGCATTTGGGGTCGGGTTTTAACGATAGTGTGGTGGTCAGGGGGTTTAGGGTTTGCGTCGTGGACAGCACCAGGGTGAGGGTGCAGGGGCCGGCAGACGTAGGGTTAGGGGGTTGGGGTTAGGGGGTTAGGGTTAGGGGTGGTGGCAAAGGGGGTGGCAAAGAGACTTTCCTTGTTTCCAGTGTGGAAAACCCCTTGTTTGTCCCCTGACCCCAGAAGCTTCTCACAGGGGCTGTGTTCCTCACTAACAGCAAGGCTGCGCTCGGCCCCTGGGGATGCTGCAACCGGAGCAGAGAAGCTGTGTTCCTGGCAGTTCTCTCTCCACCTGGATCAGGATGAAGGTGCAGGCCATTGCTCTGCAGCTAGGCACTGCTGAGAGCTGCAGCTGGTACCCAGATCAAAGACAGCTTTGTCTCTAAGGCCAGTGCTGCCGTGCCGCGGCGTGTGCCGCCCCGGGGGAGCTAATTTCTGCAGCCTAACTGTGCTGAATGCTCGAAAATTCTTAGGGGAAGAGCGGTGAGCGGAGAGCTTGACTCGAGCGTCGCTATGGATCCAGCGCCTGCGCCCTAGCCCGGCTCTGCTCGCGCCAGGGGGGCAGCGTCCCGGTGGTCGCTATGGATACGGCGCCTGCACCCTAGCCTGGCTCTGCTCGCGCCAGGGGGGCAGCATCCCGGTGGTCGCTATGGATACGGCGCCTGTGCCGCAGCGGGTCTGGTCCCGCGCACGCGCCCTCCTCGCGGGCTGCGCCCCGCTTTTCTGGCTGGGGGGGCGGGCGCCGCGCAGAGCAGCTTTGGAGCCGGACCGGTCGCGGAGAGCCCTGATTCGGCGCATGATGCCGTTCTGTGCCCCAGGGTGCCTGCGAACCGCCGTCCTTTGGCGGGGCAAGGGGTCCTGGCGCATTCGGGGAGCTTGCAGTGCGGTTTCCGGTGTCGCTGCCAGCCCGGGACTCCCAGGTGTGTTCCTTCCGGCGTCTGAAGGTGGTCTGGGGCCATCGGCAGGGCTTTTGGGGGTGACGGAGGAGGTCTGGGGGCACCTAAAAGGGTCTGGGGATATGTAAAGTTCTGGTGGGGCCATCTGAAAGGATCAAGGGTCGTGGAGAGGCAGCTGGGCACCTCCGACGGACCCTTTGGGAGGTCTCTGCAGGCTCCCGTGGGAGCTGGGGGTGTCTCGGGGTGGGTTTGGGTTTGTGCTGCAAACAGCGTTGATAATGCAGGGACGTTTTAATTCCCACTGAGCGCATTGCATATTCAGCAAGGATTTTCTAATTTAGCAAGGCTATGTCACATGCTCAGCCAGAAGACTGGAGGGCAGGTTGGCCGGTGGACTACTCTCCAGGACTGGATTGACCTCACTCAGCTGATGGTGAGCAATAGCCTTAATTTCCATTCCTTATCCTCCTTAGGACTTCTGCTATTGTTATTATTGCTCTTATTATTGGTATTACTATTATTCCTACCCCTGAGTTTTCTCACTTTCCCCCTTCCAGTTGTCTTCCCCCCACATCCTGCTGTGTGATGCTTGTTTGCTAGCTGGCGAGTGCCCTCAGGGCTGTGCCGGACACAGAGCCTGCTTGTGTCATCTGCCTTAGGCACACTCATGTGAATCCAGCATTCAGAGAGGCGCTGCCTGTTGGAAAGATAAAGGTGAGCCAATTCAGTCCTAGCAATGTGATGTCTGCAGGTAGCCAGCAGCTTGGCATGTTCTCCTGAACTCAGAGCCAGACAGCAGGATGTCTCATCTAGGCTCAGAAACTCAGGTGCTAAGAGTGACCTGTGGTAAAAGCTGTGAACAATTGAATTGACATGTCAGTAGGGTTTGGACACAGGGTCGTGGAAGTCTCAGTGGGACAGACGCTCCAGTTTCGGAAGCCTGTATTTCATGTTGCAAGGAGGTCGTTCTACAGCTGAACACAGCTGTGTGTGTACAGCCGTGAAGTGCAAACCAAATGATTTCCTGAGCTCATCTGAATCCCAGAGCTCATGAAATTCAGGCCTGCCTTCCTGTAGTGTTGGATCTCTCAAGGGGAAAAGTGAAGAGGAGGAGAACTCTTTAGCTTTCTCTCTCTTTTCTTTCCCTCGATACACTTTGTCTTGCTTGGCTTTGAATCACAACTGTGACGTTCGGTTAGGTGGTGAATGTGTACTAGGTGGTACGACACCAAAAGAAGGAAAAAAGAACAGGAATAATTTGCGTTATAGATGACTCCAGGTAAAAGTTTTTGGTAACAGTTTTATTGGCACTAAAAGATCATAAAAAGGGAATAAAGTGCAATAAAAGGCAAGCAAAGCAGCGCGCTGGGCTTGAGAGGGGACAAAACTCCACCTCCATAGCAGCCTTACAATAGTTTTCTTCATCTTCTATAGTTACATCATCTACATAAGCAAACTTATGCTAAACAGAAGGCAGGCATGTGATAATGAGTCTTAGAGTAGGCGGTCAAATCCCTTCTCCCCACATTTGGGTGGTAAGGGTCAATGTATCCATTTTCTCACGTGCGCAATTTTGCAGGCTTCTTATCTGAAGAAAACAAATTCCTAGGTCTGAATGTTTACCTTTAAGATAAGCTCCGCCTCAGCCGTGATGTCTCCAACTAACCAGACAGTATCCTTGCAAGTCTGCAAGATATGTTTCTTTCCCTTTGCTCTCAAAACAGGCCTCACAAGATCCTGACCCTTAATCCCAGGGCACTCTAAGTCTTATAATTTTAAACATAGATCACCAGTATATTCATCACAATTTGTCATAAAACCCCCACAATTCCTGTAGGATTTCAAGTTCCTGCTTGATAATATAAAGCAGTCTGTGCTTTGTTGGTTGTTTTAGTTTCCTTGCTGTGCTGCAAAGATTTTGATAGGAATTTCTAGGTATTAACTACAGCCAGGGCAATCCTTCAAGTGCCCTAGGAATGCAGTGAAAACCTTTTGAGAATTGTTCCTGCTCTGTTACTCCTCAAGCTATGAGCAGACACACAGACAGTTGTTAACAGACTTTCTTTGATCATTCCAGGTCTGGTGTGCTGGGACTGGCAGGATTTTCCTGAGCTGTCCACGTACGGTTTCTGTTGACACTCTTCAGCTCGTACATCCGGTTTGCTGACAGAGGGTGTGGGGTTTGTGGGGCCCGGCAGCGAGAGTTTTCCAAAGAGGAGCTCTTAAGGGCAGCTCCAAGGTTAGGTTTGGATTCTCCTGGAGTCGCACACAGAACGAGTCTCACGATTCCAGTGGTCTAATTTTATAGCTGCATTTTCTTCTCTCTGCCTAGGTGAGAGAATGACCTCACTAAAGAAGAGAGATAGCCTGAGCTCTACAGGAACCTTGAACCCAAGCAGCCAGTGCCTTCTGTGAGTACAAGCTGTTCTTGTTCAACGTGGAACTAGTTGAGAGCTGAAGCCAGACCACACCTTAATTCCCTCAGCTTCCTCTTCTGCAGATTAAACAGTCCCAGTTCCTTCAGCCACTCCTCATAAGACTTGTTATCCAGACCCTTCACCAGCTTTGTGGCCCTTCTCTGGGGACACTCTCTCACCTCTGTGTGCTGGGGAACACCACTTCTGCCGGGCCAGCCACCAGCTGGGTTTAACTCTGTTCCCCACTGCTCTTGGGGCCCAGCCATCCATCCTGTTCTGCTGTCCAGCAGTCCCTTTGAAAAAAAATCCATCTGAAAAAAGAAGTAGCAGAGAAGGAAAGTTGAAGCTGCAAAGATTGCAGTCCCCTCAGTTGTTGAGGATTGTTTTGAGCAAGAGGGGCCTTGGGTGCCAGGAACGCCTGTGCAATTCAGGCCTTGAAGAATTCTCTGTGATAATATAGTGGCGGAGTAAGAGATGTGAGAAAGTGCTGATTGCTTGGTATGCTGAAGTCCAGCTGCCTCTGAGATGGGAGGCAAGCAAGATAAGGAGGAGGCGAGATCTGGGGAAGAGAGCAATTAGACCGGATAGAAGAATTCCACAGAGTTGTGAAAACAATGATGTAACCTTTTAGAGAGCAACCAATAGTATGTTGCCAAGTGGGCATAATTATAGCAGACTGTATATAAGATGTGTCTGATGCTCAATAAAGTTGGATTCCGCTGATCAAATTGGTCGAATAAGCGGCCCCTTCTTGCGGCACTCAGTTCTTGTGGTACCCTCTGTGAGATCCTAAGCCACCTGAACTGAGCCGGTCAGGCAGCCAAGCTAGTGCAGCAGTGTCTTCTGGAGAGTTGATAGGAGCCAGTTCTGTGGGGTTTGTTGAAGTGAGTGGCCAGTCGTTCTACATGAACAGTTGTCTTAGTGCTAGCAAGTAGGAGGCTCTGAAGTGTGGTACTTTGAGAGCTCCATTCATACTTGCCCTTCAGGAGGAGCCAGCTCTTTCATTGAAGCCAGTGCTTTCACGCCAAAAGAAGGGAACTCTTCTTAGTCCACAGAGCACATGGGCAGGGGAAAATGTCTGTAGCTGGTGAGATGGCCTGTGCTACAGTCCATCTTCTTCATCTCCTCCTTACTCCTTCAAGTCTCATTCCCCATTTTCTTTTCAGAGAAACTTGCTAGGGAAAGCGTTAAAGTCCTGCCTTACAGCGACCAGCAGGAAATCTTTTCCACCCCATGATGGGATTGGGATGAAGGTCCCCTGGTCACAGAGGGACATTAGGTTAGTGATGCAACACCTGCTTTTCACACATCTTTTCTGTTAGGCACGAGCACCTGAATGTCCTCTGCGGTCCGTGCGGTGGCCTTCAAGGTGATCTACTCTTATACCCTTCTGTGGCACTCGGGTCAGAAGAGCAGGCTGGCTGTTGCCAAGAGCCTCCTGTCCCCGAGACTGCTTTTTGCTGTCTGAGCAGGTGACTCCATCTATTGGGGAAATGGCATTTCTCACCATTCTGGTGTCACTGGTGGCTGTTGAGGATTAGATCAAAGGCCCGAGCCTTTAGGGCAGGACTGGTGGCAAATGTTGGACAGTGGCTAGGAGCTCATCTGCCAGAGCTCTCTGCCCTGGGATGGATCCCATCTGGTGCCATAGACTTGTGAGGGTCCCAGTGGTATCCCAGTCCCTCCCAGTTCTTTCCCAGTCCTTCTCAGTCACCCCTAGTCCTTCCAATTTCCATCCCAGTTCCTCCCGTTTCCTTCCCATTCCCTCCCATTCCCTTTGGAATTCCTCACAGTCCCTCCCGGTCCTTCCCAATCTCCTTCCAGTCCCTTCCAAGTCTCTCCCAGTCCCTTCTCAGTCCTGTCCCCATCCCCATCCCTCCCAATCCTCTCCCAGTCTCCTCCCAGTCCCATCCCAGTCACTCCCAGTCCCCTCCCAGTCTCTCCTAGTCCTTTCCCAGTTCCTCTCAATCCCTCCCAGTCTCCTTCTCATCTTGCAGCGTGGCAGATTTCCCGGAGTGGGAAAGCAGAGCCGCGCTCCCTTTGGTCAGTACAGTTTAGGTGGGAAGTGCTTCCACTGGCTCCATTGGTCCAGATCACCCCAGTTTGGGCTCTGTTTACTTTGGGGCCATTTGGGCCCATTTAGGATCCTCTTTGGGACTTTTTTCCCAGTTGTTCCCAGTCCCTTCCAGTTCCTTTGGAGCTCTCTCACAGTTCTCCCCAGTGCCTCCCACTTGAGCCTCCACTACCTCTCAGTCTCCACCAGTTTCCTCCCAGTTTTCTTTCAGTCTCTGACAGTTTCCTCCTCCTTCCCTCCCAGATTCCACCTCGTGCCCTCCCAGTCCCTCCCAGTTTCTTCCCAGTTGCTTCCAGTTCTCTCCCAGTCCTTTGGTGGGAGGAAACTGTTGGGACCGGGAGGGCACCGGGAGGAGGCCATTACTGTGTAGTCTGGTAATACTGACGGCTGCAGCTGGTGCTGAGCTAAACAGAATGATCACAGAAGGCTTTTGCTCTGAAGCCAGAGCTGCCTGCTGGCAGAACGAACGTTTTTCTGACAGCTCTTGGAGGAACATTTCTGTAGAGGTGTTCCCCAGGGCTCCTCAGGTGCTCAGAACTCAACATGTTGCCTTGGCGGGGAATAAAACCCATGGAAAGCTGAGCGTGAGGTGACAATGCAGGCACCGCCCCCCCCAGCGTGGCAGCGCCGCCCTCAACAACATGGCGCCGGATGCTTTAAAACGGCTCAGTGCAGGGTTGTGGCTGGTAGAGGTCGGAGCTCCTCCGCTGTGTCCCAGGTCAGTGCTAGTCTCTGCTACTTTGTGGGGTTTCTCTATAGCAGCCGCTGGAGCTGCGCGGGGCTTTGGGGAGGTGGCGGCCGGCGGGGGGTGTCCGGGTTCGGCTGGCGGGGCTCTGTGGGGGTGGCGGCTGCTGCCTCAACTGTACCCAGAGATACCTGGAACTCTGGGCTGCAGCTGGTGCCCAGATCAAAGACAGCTTTGTCTCTAAGGCCAGTGCTTCTCTGCAGAGGAACCAAGATTTCTCTGCAGGTGTTGCCCAGGGTTCCTCATCTGCTCAGAATGCCCAGCTCCAGTGCCAGGCTGATGTCACCTCACAGCCGTCACTCTGTCGGTGTTTGCCTAGGAATGCCAGAAATCTTCCTGGAACTATTGGAGAAAAGGAAGCTTTGTCTGTCTCTGTTTGTGGTGCCCTGAGAAGGACTTGTACCGACACAGGCTCAGAAAGCTGAAACAAAACAATGAGAGCAACAGATGGAAGAGATGGGTTGATTGCCAGCAAGAAATGCACCAACTGCAAGGTGATTTTGGGGTAGTAAATCCCAGAAGGTGTGACACGCTTGGAGATGCAGACCTGCGCAGCAGCTGTCACAGAGGAGGGAAGCGCAGCAAAAACTCAGCTGTGTGCTGAAGGTGCAAATCCTACCCAGAAGGGTGTCCGTGGGTCAGGGTGATAAAAAGCCCCTCAGCTGTCTCTTTCCTTCCATGATACCATATGGGGGTGGGTGCTGATGCAGGAGAGGAGCAGGTGAGTGAGGGGTGGGGGATGCTGCCCAAAAAAGCTGCCTGAATGCTCTCAGAGGGGATGAAAACCCATGAAAAAAATGTTAGTCTGAGGTATTCCAGCAGAGAAAAAGCTGTGCTCTTAATCGAGAGATTGCAGAACAGTAGTAATGTGGATGCAAAAAGGCTTTGAAATGACTCTTATTTGCAAACTAAAAAACCCCACAAGACACACAAAAGAAACATCACTGGTTTTATTTTTAGTTTCTTAATTTGAATGGGAAGTCAAGGGGAATATAGAGGCATGTGGGGACCAATGGAAGGTCTCCTGTGGGTATTTTAGTCGGATGGTTAGGGTTAGTTGTGGTGGTGGGGGGAAAGCTTTGCAGTAGTGGCCTTTGTGGCGGGGGTCCAAATAACCCTAAATATCCAACTAATCCTTTGGGAGACTCTCCAGAGGCCCTCCTGATCCCTCTATGTGCCCCCAAATTCCCCTTTGATACCCCCAGGTGCACCTTAGGTGCCAACCGATCCCCTTAAGAGGGGTGGCAACACTGACCAGTTAGGGGCTTCTCTTGCCCCTGTGTGTGGGGAGCAGCTGAGTGCGGCCCTCTTTGAAGGTTTTTCCATTTGTATTGAAAACTAAGAAACAAAAAGAAAAAAACCCCAAAGAAACAAAGAAGGGCAACCCCCTCTCCCGTGACAGACAAAAAGGAAGGTCTACTGTTTTTATGTGATACATGTTATATTTATGCTTTGAAACCCTGTTTTACTCTCCCTAGAATTTGCTTTTACATTCCAGAAGCTCTCCTGTTTAAGTGGATGTAGAAGAATAGTATGATGTGGGAAGGTGTTTTGGGATAGCTTTGGAAGACTATGGGGAAGATTTGCCTTTGCTCGAGTCAGAGAAAGCTATGTTTTGCCTTTGACTCTGAGAGTAATGTAAACACTTTGGAACCGAAGGAGAGAAACTGGGCAGAGTTTGGTTGGACGTGTTAAAATAGTTTTGTTATTACGACCTACTGTATGCCTTAATTACACGTACGCCAGTAGAAAATGCCCAATTGAGATGTGCCAAGTGTGCCTTCTGATTAGACTATATAACTTTGCTGTATAATGTAATAAATGTCTTCAGCTGCTTACATCTGGCCCAAAAAGCACTGCTCGAAGTAAAACATCGATACTACAACAAATGGTCACCCCGGACAGAGGTAAGCGACAGGGGAAACTGAGGGTCGGTGCCTCCTGTTGATGAGCACGTATGGGTAATCAAAGAACAAAAGAAGATAACTTGATACTCAGAGTCATTTACTTACATCTTGGAGGGAAAAAAAAAGTAGAATGAAAAGACATGGGAGCAGGGAGGGATGGCATTGTTCAGGGCAGCAACAAAAGTAAACAAAATTGTTACATCTTCCCTTACAACACAGGGACTAATTAAAGATTCGTTAGATCAATTAGCAGAGCATTATAAAGCTGTTAGAATAGTAATGCCATTTCACCAGAACAAAGCTCTTTGACATCTACGCCCCCCAGCCCCCCTCCCCCACCATGGCCACTAAGCTCACCTGCTCCCGTGGAGCTGCAGTCACTGGCACCTGGCCAATAGCAACAGCAGCCCACTCCCCCCCTGCTGCTGGACACCCCCCCACTAACTCTTAAAAGTTTTTCCATGTGTTTTAATTGTTGTGGCCGGTTGATGCTGCCCCCTTAAGAAAGGGAATATGGTGGATGGAAGTTGGTAAACGGAAGGAATAGTCTAAACTAATTTCATTGGAAGAGTGGGAGGAAGCACCTTCTGAACAGGGAGTGAACTGGACATTTCCAGGACTTTTCTATGTCTTGCTTCCGCCTTTCCACGGTGCAGCAGCTCTCTGTCTCTGTGCTGGGCTTTCTGCCAAGGCCTAGGCCTTGAAGTCCAGATACCAGGCCTGTATTAACTCCTTTCCAATTAACACAAACTGCTTCTAACATTTTTTTTTCTCCTCTCTTTTCTCTCTCTTTCTATCCCACTCTGGGAAGGGGGGGGGGGGAGAGAGGGGAGAGCGGAGGTGGGGAACCCCCTCTCTGCCGAGGGGGGTTACTCTCATTTCTGTGTTACTCTGTTGTATATCTTTGTATATATTGTAGATATTGTAAATTTGTAAACATTCCCCTGCATACCTTACATTGCTTTGTAAATATAGCTCCACTGCTTTGCTAATTCAGCTTGTGAGTTTTTTTTTCCTTTCCCTTCAATTTTTTTTTTCCCTTTTACCTTACAAGGGGGAAGGGAGGAGGCTTCTCGGCCTTACCCTTCCAAACCCACTACATTTTTTTATTGGCGTACCCAACGTGCGGCAGATAATTAGTTTAATTTATTACTTGATTGATTTAGTGTTTTCTAGCTGAATTAGCAAACATGAAGGTATTGTGGTTTGTGGAGCGATTATTCTTTTCAATTTTTGGGGCTCTGGTTTACAGATATTGTTTGGGTTTGATTTTGGATTACCTGGGCAAATATTTGGTGCGGACAATTTATATGTGGGTTATGTATAGAGTTAAATTATGGTATGGAAAATGTATTAATTTCCTATGGCCAGTGAGATACAGGAATGTTACCTCCACCACTCTCCCAATTGAGATAAAGGGTTTTAAGATTCCACCGGAGGAAAGAGTAAATTTAGGTGATGCCTGGGATCAAAAGGTGATTTATTTCATGTGTATAATTCTGCTGCTGGTGATAACTAATGTGTATTCTCTGTATTCCTGGTGTCGGGAGAGAAAGGTGTCCAGAGCTTGTTTTGTTATTAAAACTAGATCAAAAAGAAAAGGCCGTGGCTCTCGATCAGTCCCAGAGTCATCTAGTGACGAGGACTGTGGAGAATCTGTGTCAGCTAAAAAGAAGGCTAAAAAGTTAATTGGTAAAGCAGCTCTAAATGACTTTGCTGATTCTAGCAAGCAGCCAAGGGCATCGGCTGGTATCAACATGGCACCTACTCCTTCTCCTTCTTCTTCTTCTCCGTCGGCCATTAACGGAGCAACATCACTTCCGCCCACTCCCTCGGTGGGACCGGAAGTCACTGCCCCATCAGCTGATTTATCTCAGGACCTGTCAGCTTCTATTAAGGTGGCTGTAAATTCAAACACAGCTCCAGTTAAGGTGGCTCCTTTAAAGACTAGAGGTGGAAAGGCCAAAGATGGAGAAGAAGAGGAGGAGACTGATCCTGGTGAGGGGCCCTCTACTCTAAAAGATCCTGCTCAGGAGGAAGAGAAGGTTTGTTTTAAAGATCTAGCTAACCTAGTGAGATCAAAGCAGGATAGAGATGAAGTTAGGAAGGCAGCTGGCTGAATGAAACTATGAAACTATGAAAGGTGGTTCTCAGCTTAAAGAGATCCTTAGGAGAATGACAGCAGGATTATATGGACAAAGAATTCAGGGAGATGAGGAACAAGATGATATTACAGACTGTTCATCACCACGGGAGGAATTGCGAAATGTCCGTAAAGATTTCACCAGGGCAGATAAGGAGCCAGTTCTAGCTTGGCTTAGTAGGTGTTATGATACAGGTGCTTCAGCTCTAACAGTTGGAGACAAGTCAGCAGCTCAGTTAGGAACTCTCTCAAGGGACAATGGAATAGATAGACATCTAGGCGAAGCTCTCGGTAAGGTTAATCTGTGGATACGCCTTTTAATGGCGGTTGCCCTGAGATACCCTTCCCGCAATGACCTTCCATGGAACCCTAAACCCTGGACTACCATAGATGAGGGAATTAAGCGCTTGAGAGAATTTGCTGTTAGAGAGCTACTCTATGGTGAACATGAAACTCTGAATCCTGATGACATTCCTGTGGGTATTGGTCTTGCTAAAAAGATCATCAAACTTGCTCCTTCTAATTATGCAAACATTCTGGCAAGCAGAATTGTGTCAAGAAGTTATGGTGGAGCTTCTCCTACGGTTGGCCAATTCAGTGATCAAATGAGACAATTGGAGGATAGCATGACACGTGGTTCTTTGGTTTCAGCCATTGAAACTCTGTCTGGAAAAATTGAGAATTGCATGAAGGATCTGAAAGATTCCATATACCAATTGGCACAGAAGGATAATTTCAATTCTTCCTCCAGGTGGATACAAGTTTCATCTGTGAGGAATACACGTCCTCCAAGGAGGTCATTCCAAAACAGGTTATTCCAAAACAGACCACCAAGGCAATCACGTAGAACTATTTGGATAACTCTGCGTGATCAGTTTGGTGAGAACATGAACTGCTGGGATGGCCAACCAACTTCTAATCTGTTCAGGAGACTGAGGGAATTGCAAAGTGGCAGAACCCAAGGTAGCAATACCAGAAGGGTAGCTGTTACTTCCACAGTTCCCCAGAATGACTCTTATGGCTCCAACAGTGGCTCCAGTTATAACATGCAAAGTTATAACCCTGCAAACTATGTGCAATGCACATGTGCGCATGTTCCCCATAACTAGGGGTGCCCTGCCTCCCGCCAGGGGGAGGAGAGGGATAACAGAGATAATAGAATCTATTGGGATGTGTACATCCAGTGGCCTGGCACTTCACAATTTCAGAAGTACAGGGCCTTGGTTGACACAGGAGCTCAGTGCACCATAATACCATCAAATTATCAGGGATCAGAGTCTATAACTATTCTGGGAGTCACTGGTGGATCTCAAGAGTTAAGTAAGGTAGAGGTTAACATAAGTTTAACTGGTAAACAATGGAGGAAGCATACAGTTGTGACCGGACCTGACGCACCTTGTATTTTGGGAATTGATTTTCTGAGAGAAGGGCGTTTCAAAGACCCTAGAGGTTACAAATGGGCTTTTGGAGTAGCTTCTATAGAAATTGATGGACAAAAATTGAAGCTGTCTGCCAGACCTGAACTTTCTGATGAATCTGCAGTTGTGGGACAACATAAGATACAGGACATTAAATTGCCGGTTGCTTCTCAGACTGTGCATCACAGACAATACAGAACCAACCGTGACTCTTTGTTGCCCATTCAGAATCTGATTCGTCAGTTGGAGAGTCAGAAAGTCGTCAGCAAAACTCATTCGCCTTTCAACAGTCCAGTGTGGCCTGTGCGGAAGCAGAATGGAGACTGGCGTCTGACGGTCGACTACCGAGCCCTGAATGAAGTGACACCACCTATGAGTGCAGCAGTACCAGACATGATGGAGCTACAGTATGAGCTGGAATCCAAAGAGGCCAAATGGTATGCTACCATAGACATTGCTAATGCATTTTTCTCTATTCCCATAGCAGAAGAATGCAGGCCTCAGTTTGCTTTCACCTGGAGAGGAATCCAGTACACTTTCAACAGGCTGCCAATGGGCTGGATCCACAGCTCAAGCATCTGTCATGCAGTGATCCACGATGCTCTGGAGAAAGGCGGTGCTCCAGAACACATCCAGTTCATCGATGATATCATCGTCTGGGGTAAAACTGCTGAGGAAGTCTTCGAGAAAGGTAACAAAATCATTGACATTCTTCTGAATGCAGGTTTTGCCATCAAGCGAGACAAGGTGAAAGGACCTACCACAGAGATTCAGTTTCTGGGAGAGCGCTGGCAGGATGAACGTCGACACATTCCAGTGGATGTGGTAAATAGAGTCTCCACCATGGCAAGTCCCACAAACAAGCAAGAGACCCTACGTTTCTTAGGGATAGTGGGATTTTGGAGACTGCACATTCCTGGATACAGTCAGATTGTGAAACCTCTGTATGATGTGACTCGAAAGAGAAACCATTCCCACTGGGGACCTGAACAACAAGCAGCCTTTGACCAGATAAAGCAAGAGGTGATTCAAGCAATGGGTCTGGGACCCGTCCGAGATGGTCCAGACATTAAGAACATTTTGTACACGGCTGCAAGTGACAATGGTCCAACCTGGTGCTTGTGGCAAAAAGCTCCAGGTGAGACACGTGGACGACCTCTTGGTTTCTGGAGTTGAGGTTACAGAGGTTCAGAGGCTAACTATACTCCAACAGAGAAAGAAATTTTAGCTGCCTATGAAGGAGTGAAAGCATCTTCTGAAGTGATTGGAACTGAATCACAACTTCTCTTAGCTCCCAGATTACCAGTTTTGAATTGGATGTTCAAAGGCAAAGGCTCCACACCACATCATGCCACAGACTCAACATGGTCTAAGTGGATGGCTCTGATAACACAGAGAGCTCGAATGGGAAATCTTGAAAGACCTGGTCTAGTGGAGGTGATCTCAAGTTGGCCTGAAGGTATCAACTGTGCTAAACCTCCGGAGGAGAAAGTAACTCGTGCTGAGGAAGCTCCTCCTTACAATGACCTCTCTGATGACGAAAAGAAATACACTTTGTTCACAGACGGTTCCTGTCGTCTTGTTGGAAACAAGCGAAGGTGGAAGTCTGCAGTGTGGAGTCCAACACGCCGAGTTGCAGAAGCGAAAGATGGAGAAGGAGAATCCAGTCAGTTCGCAGAGGTAAAAGCTGTCCAGCTAGCTCTCGACGTAGGTCAACGTGAGAGATGGCCAAAGCTTTATCTCTACACCGACTCATGGATGGTAGCCAATGCTCTATGGGTTTGGCTAAAGAACTGGAAGAAGAGTGGTTGGCAGAGAAAAGGAAAACCCATTTGGGCAGCTGACCTATGGCAGGACATTGCTGATCGAATCGAGAGAATTCCAGTGAAAGTGAGACACATCGATGCTCACATTCCTAAGAGCAAAGCTACTGAGGAACAGCAACACAACCATCAGGCAGATCTAGCTGCAAGAGTTTCTCAAGTAGACATGGACTCTAATCTTGATCTCGACTGGAAACACCGAGGTGAGATATTCTTAGCTCGGTGGGCTCACGATTCGTCAGGACATCAAGGCAGAGATGCGACATACCAATGGGCTCGTGACAGATCCATAGACATTTCCATGGATGCTATCACACAAGTCATCCATGACTGTGACATTTGTGCTGCTATTAAGCAGGCAAAACGACTTAAGCCCTTGTGGTATGGTGACAGATGGTCCAAGTACAAGTATGGTGAAGCTTGGCAGATTGACTACATCACTCTACCACATTCTCGTTCTGGTAAGCAATACGTGCTTACTATGGTAAAGGCAAACACTGGATGGTTGGAAACTTATCCAGTTCCACATGCAACTGCACGCAACACCATTCTCGGTCTGGAGAGACAGATCCTGTGGAGACACGGCACTCCGGAGAGGATCGAGTCAGACAACGGAACTCATTTCAAGAACAACCTTGTAAAGAGCTGGGCAAAAGAGCACGGTATTGAGTGGATATTCCACATTCCCTACTATGCACCAGCTTCAGGGAAGATTGAACGCTACAACGGTTTGTTGAAGACCACTCTTAAAGCCATGGGGGGTGGATCTTTGAAAAACCGGGAAAAACATTTAGCACAAGCAACCTGGCTGGTAAATAGTAGAGGTTCAGTGAACCGAGCTGGACCTGCACATTCAGATTTGCTACGGAAAGTAGAAGGTGATAGAGTTCCTGTTGTTAGAGAAAAGAATCTGTTAGGTAAAACTGTTTGGGTATTTTCACCCTCAGGAGAGGCTAAACCTGTCCGAGGGGTGGTTTCAGCTGAAGGTCCGGGTCACACTTATTGGGTAATGCAAGAGAATGGTGAAATTCAGTGTATTCCACAAAGAAATTTAACTTTAGCTGAAAGAGGTTAATTTCAAACTGTTGTACAGCTACATTGCGTCCAAAGGAAGAATCAACGAGGAATCTACGGTGCACGAACCCTGAGATCCCTGAGAGCCCTGAGTCAACTAAGAGACCCTGAGAATCCCCGTTTCCCTTTTCTTCGCTTCGTCGGTGAAGAAATGAACTGTTTTCCATTTTTCTCATTTTCTGATTTTCTTGGACTTTTGAATCATCTACATCTGAGCATAGCCGGAATGGACTATGAACTTTACTCACGAACTGTAAATATCGTTTTGGATTGGATGGACAGTGTGAACAGCCAATGAAATTGTTTAGAAGGGGTGGACTGTGGCCGGTTGACGCTGCCCCCTTAAGAAAGGGAATATGGTGGACGGAAGTTGGTAAACGGAAGGAATAGTCTAAACTAATTTCATTGGAAGAGTGGGAGGAAGCACCTTCTGAACTGGGAGTGAACTGGACATTTCCAGGACTTTTCTATCAGTCTTGCTTCCGCCTTTCCACGGTGCAGCAGCTCTCTGTCTCTGTGCTGGGCTTTCTGCCAAGGCCTCGGCCTTGAAGTCCAGATACCAGGCCTGTATTAACTCCTTTCCAATTAACACAAACTGCTTCTAACATTTTTTTTTTCCTCTCTTTTCTCTCTCTTTCTATCCCACTCTGGGAAGGGGGGGGGAGAGAGGGGAGAGCGGAGGTGGGGAACCCCCTCTCTGCCGAGGGGGGTTACTCTCATTTCTGTGTTACTCTGTTGTATATCTTTGTATATATTGTAGATATTGTAAATTTGTAAACATTCCCCTGCATACCTTACATTGCTTTGTAAATATAGCTCCACTGCTTTGCTAATTCAGCTTGTGATGTTTTTTTTCCTTTCCCTTCAATTTTTTTTTCCCTTTTACCTTACAAGGGGGAAGGGAGGAGGCTTCTCGGCCTTACCCTTCCAAACCCACCACAATTGTGGACAGAAGGGACACTTTAGGCAAAAAGCATGACTTGGGAGAAGATGACTGTCCTAGAAGCCTGTAAGAAACACTGATTGCCAGATACTTTTGTGTACTTTAGGAACTGCTGCTGTAAGTTGTATGCACTGACATCCAGCAATATGGAGTGGAGAAGAGACAGTGGCATCTGTTACAAGCACCTCGAGTTTTAGGCTCAAAAACATCAATGTAGCTCAAAATTGCTGCTATCACCTCCTATGGAAGTCTCCATGCCTTCAGCAAATCCTACATTTGACCTGGAGGCTGCCTGGAAGGGCAGCTGGTGTGAATTCGGTGGCTTTCTTCCCACCCCCCTTTTCCCCCCCTCTCTTTGTCCCTATGGTGCCTTTGCTAGCCAGCCACCTCCCCCCCCCCCCATTTCTCCCCCCCCTTCTGATAACCTCTCTAGTCTATGAAAGTTGTGTTCTGATTTAAAGCAACAATGATTATTTCATTATTTCATTATTTCTGATTGTGATGTGTTTTAGAGATTTATTTTTTTTCTGTTTTCAATAGTTGTTTTACCTGTAAGCATAATGAATAGTAAGTATTTAGTATTTATAAGTATTAAGTAATTAGTGATTGTACTAAGGTATAAGCATTTAGTAATGAGCTCAAACTTTCGTTTTTCTGTGAGTTCAAATTTTAACTTTTGGTTCAAACCTTCTTTTTTTTTTTTTTCGTGCCATGGCATTTTGAAAGAGCTCTAACTTTTTATTAGTTTCTTTTTAGACATTGATTTGATAATTTAATTTTAACATAGTTCTTTCAGTTCTTTAGAGATTTTTGGTGTTAGCATAAGAGTTTGATATAGGGATATTATAGAATGAGATTTTTTTTTTTTGTTTGTATTCAAAATCGTTTTAAGAGAGGGATTATATATTAAAACAAAAAGGATGCATATTTTATAACTAAGGTTTTAGTAATGCCAGCAAAAAATAGCTAACCCATGTCAACACCCGGGAACATCACTTCTGCAACGCAGTACCGCAATCATCTCAACAAACAACAGCACAAGAATCACAAGGATGGGACAAATAGCATTTCACATGAAGCTGAAAATCAGCAGACCTACCTAACACAGGTCACAATGTCTGTTACGATAATCTGAGATCAAAAGCATCAATCGGGAGAATGTACCATAAAGCTATGTGTATTAGGACTGAATATCACAATTGCTTAATTGTTGTGTGGTTAGAGAATATGTTGTCATGGACTTGTATGTTAACTCACCAGTTTGTCTTAATTTTAAATAGTTAGTCTGATTATAACACAAAATACATTTGCATTTTAGGTTATAAAAAACAAGGGAGAATTCAGGTGTTACATCCCCCCCAAAAAAATGGCTAAAGTATACTACATTCTCAAACTTTCATTTCATGTGCGGTTTCAAGCGTGATTTAACAAAGTTTATGGAGGATATAAGAATTCTGGAAGTTTTAGCTAGGAGAAATTTGAAAGAAGAACAAACAACATTAGGCCAAAGATAGTATCTATAGGACTCGGTGCCTTAGCAAAACCAAAGTATCAAAAGAGCAGCATTGTTAGGATGAGTAAGGATGGATTGTTAGGTTACGGTCAATTTTATACCGGGCAGAACCGTGAATAGTCAAGATGTCACCTTTGACCCGGCAAAGAAGCCTTTTCACTTTTGCTGTTTACGTGCAAGATTTTTCTTTACTTATGGAGATGGAGCCTGGCCAGCTTTATCTTTATAGATCAAGGAGAATCTTGCTAACATAAAACAACTTAGGATTTTTGAGCATCTTAGACAAGAGAAGATGTAACATACCTTTAAAGCATATTGTAAAAGACAGTGGTGAGGCTAGGGTTTGCTGTGTTTGGAGATCATTGTGTCTTGATCCTTGTGTATGATGTATTTGGGCCTGATGAAGTCATCTCTGTTGGTAAGAGGAGTGAAGTGTGAAAACTTGAACTAGTAAGATCTAAGTCGTTGACAGATTAAGCAGTTAACAAAGAAGTAAGTTCTTTGAAGTAAGGGAGTAAGTAGGATGAAACTTTGAAAAAAGCAACTGTTCTGTTGGGTTAGGGTGGGGGGGTTGGGGTTAGGGTTGGGGTTAACGGTTAGGGGGTTAGGGTAGGGTTGGGGGGGTTAGGGTTAGGGGGTTAGGCTTAGGGAGTTAGGGTGGGGGGTTAGGGGCAGGACTTGGGGGTGGGGTTAGTACCCGAGGGTTAGGGGTTAGGGTTTAGGGGGTTAGGGGGTTGGGGTTAGGACCAGTGCTCCCAGTCCCCCCTCCCCACCCCCCCAGGGGCTCCCAGTCCCCCCCAGTCCCCCTCCCAGCACTCCCAGTCCCCCTGATCCCCCTCCCAGCCCATCCCTGTACCTCCCAGCGGCTCCCAGTGCCTCGAACTGGTGCCGGTGAATGAGGGGGGCGGGGGGCAGGAAGGGGAGGGGCCAGGAGCTAGGGGGCAGGGCCAGGAGCTAGGGGGCAGGGATCCGTGGGGCAGGGTCCCCGTGGGGTGGGGCAGGGGTGCGGCCCCTGGGGTTCTCCCATTGGCTCGCTGGCTGCAGCGGACCCCTGAGGACCCCAGCGAGGGGAGGGGCAGGGGGATGGTTTTTGGGGGGGGGGGGCGCGGGGGAGGGTCAAAAGGGTTTGAGGGGGTCCAGGAGGGGCTCCTAAGGGTTGGGGAGGGGTCCCAGGAGGGTCTGAAGGGGATCCCAGAAGGGCAGAAAAAGGTGGGATGGGAATTGGGGGGAGGGGCTGGGTCTGGGGGGGCTCTGAGAGGTCCGTAAGGGTCTGCAGGGGTCCGCCAGACTCCGTGGGGGTCCCCAGGGGTCTGGAATGGTCCTTAAGAGTCCATAGGGGTCCGTGGGGGTCTCTTACGGGCCCCTGCAGACCCTTGGGGACCCCCACATATCCCTCCAGACCCTAGGGGACCCCTGCGGACCCCCCCAGAACCCTGCGGACCCCCCCAGAACCCTGCGGACAGCCAAGGACCCTGACAGACCCTTGGGGACCCCTCAGGACCCCCACGGTCCTTTAGGGACCCCCAAAAGGGAGTGGGCAGAGGGGGGGAGGTGGGATGGGCGCTGCTCCCGGGGATGCCGGCGCCGGGGTCCCGGGGGCGTGAAAGGGGAATTGGGGGGGGCCCTCTGGAGGGTCCCAAAGGAGCTGGGGAGGGGCTGTGAGGGTTAGGGGTCTCTGGGGTTTAAGGTTTTGGGGTCCTGCAGGATTCGGGGAGGTCTCACTGTGGTTTTCGGCGTCCCTGCAGCCCCGGGACCCCCCCGGGACCCCTCTCTCCCCCTGGGCCCCCCCCAGCCACATCGCGAGCGGTTAGCAGCGCAGCTGTGCCGCCGCCCGGTGGCTCAGTGCTGTCCCCACGCGTCACGGTCAGCACTGCAGATGGGCAGCGGCGAGTGCTGCCTCCAGGAGACCGAGGGCTGAGCCGCGCCGGGGGGGCTCTGTGCTCCTAGCAGCGACAGCTTCCCCCAGAGGAGCTCTGAGGCCAGCTCCAAGGTTCGGTTTGGGTTCTCCTGGGGATCTCAGACCCCACTGCTCTGATTTCACAGCTGTGTTTCCTTCCCTGCCTAGGGGACAGGATGCCCTCACTCCTGGAGAGAGAGAGGCACAGCCTGAGAGGCCTGGAGCTGTGTGGGCTGTAGAT
The DNA here is from genome assembly GCF_026170545.1 of Melanerpes formicivorus. Lineage (NCBI taxonomy): Eukaryota > Metazoa > Chordata > Aves > Piciformes > Picidae > Melanerpes > Melanerpes formicivorus. Next base: position 12,640,437 of record NW_027142378.1, read on the forward strand.
GCTCTTCACCAGCTGGGAGCCATCCCCCCAGGAGTCTTCCACCAGAGAGCCTTCTGCGGGGTGCCACAGTAAGCAGGGTGCAGGTGAAGGGGTCCAGAGCAGGGCAGCAGGGCTGGGGAGGGGGCTGGGGCACAGAGCCCTGGGCAGGGGGCTGGGGCACAGAGTCCTGTGAGGAGAGGCTGAGGGAGCTGGGGTTGCTTAGCCAGGAGAAGAGGAGGCTCAGGGGAGACCTTCTTGCTCTCTACACCTACCTGAAGGGAGGCCGTAGCCAGGTGGGGGTTGGGCTCTCCTCCCAGGCACCCAGCACCAGAACAAGAGGACACAGCCTCAAGCTGTGCCAGGGGAGGTTTAGGCTGGAGGTGAGGAGGAAGTTCTTCCCAGCAAAAGAGGTTGGCCCTGGGGATGTGCTGCCCAGGGGGGTGTGGTGGAGTCTCCCTCCCTGGAGATGTCCAGGAGGGGCCTGGGTGGGGCCCTTGGTGCCATGGTCGAGTTGATCAGATGGGGCTGGGTGGGAGGTTGGACTCGAGGACCTCTGAGGCCTTTTCCAACCTCATTAATTCTCTTCCCATCCTATATCATCTTCCCCTGGGTGGGAGGTTGGACCTGACGCTCCCCGAGGCCCGTCCCAGCCTGGTTCGTGCTGCTTCTGCGTGTTCAGGACAGGGATTCCCTGCTCAGTCTCTCTGCTCAGGGATTCCTCCTCTTCAGAGGTGTGAGAGAGGCTTCCCAGCCAGCCTGAACTATTTCCCCCTCTGCATTTGCCCCCCTGAACAGAAGCACAGGGGGGGAGATGCAGTCCTGTCCTGGCTGTTCTCGCCGGCATTGTGCTTCTCCCTGCCCACCCTGCCCCTTCCTGGGGGCTGCCTGCTCAGAGCTGACAGGTGAGGGGAAGCAGTTCCAGATCTGCCTCACGGCTGTTCCCTCCTTCCCTTCTTTCTGGAGGGAGGCAGTGAGGGGGAGGAGAGGCTCTGCAGATGAGGCACAGCAGCAGCAGAGGGCTATGGAGGGAGGAGAGCAGACTCCAGGGGCCTCCAGGTCAGAGCCGTGCGGTTAGCATCACAGCTCCTGCTCCATCACCACCACCACCACTTCTGCCCCCAGCCCAGCACCAGGGGCAAGGCCCTCACCAGCCAGGACACCACCCAGAGGAGCTCAGCCCCAGCAGGAAGCCCCAGCCAGCACCCCTGGATGGGATTGGGGCAGTCATCACCCCTGGCCCTGACAGCCAGGGGGCTGCCAGGACCCCAACCTTCTGTCACCACCACCATCACTCAGCGTGCACCAGAGACACTCACCAGGGATGCAAGGAGGATCCTCAGCCCAGGCAGGCTTATCCTAGGGGAGCTGCTCTTCCTGGGGGAGGGGATTAAATAGGGGAGTGGGTGGGAGGGGCCAGGTGGCCACACCTGGGGTGGGAGGAGACTCCAGCTGAGCCCAGGTGCCGATGGTTTGAGGGGATGAAGAGGGGAAGTGGGGCAGGTGAGGGACTTCAAGGGTGTCAGGGAGTGACAGGGCTGGGGGGCATGGAACAAAACCCAGAAGGGGGGAGGTTCCGATTGGATGCCAGGAGGAAGCTCTTCCCCATCAGGGTGGTGAGGCTCTGGCACAGGTTGCCCAGGGAGGTGGTGGTAGCCTCACCCATGGGCGATTTGGAGGCCAGGCTGGAGGTGGCTCTGGGCAGCCCGATCCAGGGTGAGGCATCCCTGCCCATGGCAGGGGGGTTGGAACTGGCCGATCCCTGAGGCCCCCTCCCCTCCCCTCCCTTCCCCTCTTCTCCTCTCCCTTCCCCTTTCCTTCTCAGAGCCCAGGCCTGGACGCCTGGCAGGCTGCTGAGCAGCCCTGATGCCTGCAAGCCGCCGTCCGCTCCGGGGGGAAAGAGACGCTCTCGCTCTCCCTGGCCAAGGCTGGTTCTCTTTCTGGCTCACACAAGGACTCCACAGGTCAGGTGATGAGGTGAGATGGATCTGAGACACGTCGTGGAGCCACTTGTGTAAGCATCTTGAGTCTTGCCGAGAGGTTGTTGCTTGTTCCTGCAGAGAAAGGAGTGCTGGGTGTGTTGCGGTGCATCTTCCATCCAGCTGTGCTCTACAGTCTCTCTGGGACCGAGCGCCGGCTCTGTGCAGTGCCTCCGGGGGAGGGGTGAAGGGCACTGGGAGCGTAGGAAAGCAGAAAGGGTCCCAGGAGGGTTTCAGGACAAGGGAGAACAACAGGCTGCTGATACTGGAAGGATGGCCTGGTGATAAAAAAGAGCGGACTGCAGTACACAGCCTGAAGCGTGAGGCAGGGGGACGCTTGCCTCCCTGCTGGAGAAGATCAACCTGATACGGGATGAAGATAACGATGGAGCAAACTCAGAGAGCAGCAGTGGTGCAGGAGTGCCAGGGAAGTGCTCGGGCTGCTGGATTTCCCCTCTGTAAACTGCCTGTTCTGTACCAATAAATGATTCCTGCTGCAGCAATAAATGATTCCTGCTGCACCAGTAAATGATTCCTGCTGCACCAGTAAGTGATTCCTGCTGCACCAATAAGTGATTCCTGCTGCAGCAATAAATGATTCCTGCTGCACCAATAAATGATTCCTGCTGCACCAATCAATGATTCTTGCTGCACCAGTAAGTGATTCCTGCTGCACCAATAAATGATTCCTGCTGCACCAATAAATGATTCCTGCTGCACCAGTAAGTGATTCCTGCTGCACCAATAAATGATTCCTGCTGCACCAGTAAATGATTCCTGCTGCACCAATAAATGATTCCTGCTGCACCAGTAAATGATTCCTGCTGCACCAATAAATGATTCCTGCTGCACCAATAAATGATTCTTGCTGCACCAGTAAGTGATTCCTGCTGCACCAGTAAGTGATTCCTGCTGCACCAATAAGTGATTCCTGCTGCACCAATAAATGATTCCTGCTGCACCAATAAATGATTCTTGCTGCACCAATAAATGATTCCTGTTGCAGCAATAAATGATTCCTGCTGCACCAATAAATGATTCCTGCTGCACTAGTAAGTGATTCCTGTTGCACCAATAAATGATTCCTGCTGCACCAGTAAGTGATTCCTGCTGCACCAATAAATGATTCCTGCTGCACCAGGGGGGTCCCTGCATGCATTCCCACACGGGAGTCTCCTGTGCCTAGCAGGAGAAAACTCTGCTCTCTTTCTGCTCCATGTCAGTCTAGGAAGTAGCTTTCGGGGTAGCCTGTGGGGCACCGGAGCACCGCAGCAGGCCGCATGGCTTCAGGAGGATCCAAGGGTGGCTGCGTCTGAGGCACAAAGGCAGCAGCGAGGAACCTGCCTGCGGCCTCCGATGGAGGCCTCGGGTGGAGCATCGCTGCCCAGGGGTCCAACCCAAACTGGGTGTGAGAGACATCGACCTCTGGCACATTCCCCACTGTGGGGCAGCCACCAGCCGGCAGCACGGGGGCTGGAGTAGCTGCAGCTGTTTGTGGGGGACCCTTCCCTGCCCCCCTTCATTGCTGCAGCAGAGCTCCCCTTCGGGGGGAGAGGGGATGTGTACACAACTGACTAGGAAAGGACCGAGCTGCTGGCCGGGCAGTTTGCTTCACATTCTGCCTTTTGGGGGGAGAATCAAAGGGAGCGGGGGGATTCTGGGCGGACATGGGGCAGGGGGATGCTGCAGCAGAGGAGCAGGTGAGGGCTGGGGGCACCCCCCTAAACCGCTGACAAGTCTCGGAGGGGACCACAGAACATTTCACAGCGTCAGTGCCGTGAGAGGCGATGCGGAGCAGACCCTCTCCAGCTGGAGAGGGAGGAGTTGGAGCGACTGCTGTGTCACAAAACTTTGGAAACGACCCCCCGTCTCCCCTCTCTGTTTTAAAGGCTGTGAGAATCGTAATGAAGTCACACAGGGGCTTGAGCTATAAGCACAGCCTGCGGCCGTACCCATCATAAACAGAGGCTTTTACCTGCGCGCGGTGTAGGGTTTCGATTTAAATGCCAAAACATCCCGAACGGGGCCGGGCCGAGCTGCTGCCCACGCCCAGGGCAGTGCTCAGGGCCGCCCCCGCGTGCGTCACGGGCGGCACCGCCGCCGTGCCGCGGCGCGTGCCGCCCCGAGGGCGCTCAGCGCTGCAGCGAACCGCGCTGAACGCTTGAAATGCTGGAAAGTTGTTAGGGGGAGAAGGGAAAAGGGAGAGAGAGCCTGACTCGATCGCTGACATGGGTACAACTCCTGCGCCGCAGCGAGGCTCCAGTCCCGCCAGGGCGATAGCGTCGCGATCGTTGCCATGGGTTCAGCGCATGCGTCGCAGCGAGGGTTGTTCGCGCGCACGGGGCTGGCGGCTTTAAAACGGCGCTCACTGGCCCGCCGGGGCTATCGGGTTCCTGCTCGCTCCGTGCTAGGTGAGTGCCTGCCTCCACAGCTCTCCGGGGCTTTCCTCTGGCAGCTGCAGGACCGCACTCTGGCTTTGCTTGCAGGGGGGTTCCCGGAGCCGAGCCGGGACCGTTTGGGAGCCGCGACGGGGCAGGGGACTCGCGCACTACCGGCCGGGGCTGGGGCCGGGGCGAGCGGGCGGGCGGGCCGGGGCGAGCGGGCGGGCGGGCCGGGGGCGAGCGGGCGGGCGGGCCGGCCGGCCGGGGCGAGCGAGCGAGCGGGCGGGCGGGGGCCGGCCGGGGCGGGCGGGCCGGGGCGAGCGAGCGGGCGGGCGGGCCGGCCGGGGCGGGCGGGCCGGGGCGAGCGAGCGAGCGGGCGGGCCGGCCGGCCGGGGCGGGCGGGCCGGGGCGAGCGAGCGAGCGGGCGGGCGGGCCGGCCGGGGCGGGCGGGCGGGCCGGCCGGGGCGGGCGGGCGGGCCGGCCGGCCGGGGCGGGCCGGGGCGAGCGAGCGGGCGGGCGGGCCGGGGCGGGCGGGCGGGCCGGCCGGCCGGGGCGGGCCGGGGCGAGCGAGCGGGCGGGCGGGCCGGGGCGAGCGAGCGAGCGGGAGGGCCGGGGCGAGCGAGCGGGAGGGCCGGGGCGAGCAGCAGTCAGGAAGAGTCAGGAGGGGTCTTCTCCCGGTAACAGTAAGTGCTCTTCTAGCGTGGCACCTGTCGTCTTTGTGTTCCTCCCCGTAACTCCAAATTCCCTTCCTAGTGCTCTCACTGCCTTTCCAAGTCTCCCAGTAACTCCCCCACAGCTCTGCGAGTTAAATGAATGCCAGAGAAAAATGAGATGCCTGTGCAGTGTTTTTCTAGGGTGCAGGGAAACCTACTCACAGCTTTACAACGTGAGTAACTGAGAGCTAAGCTTTGCTTTTTGCTCCACTCCTTACCGTTTGACTCTTTGCTTTCCACTTGGTCGACCAAGCAAGGCTGATGTCACTTCACAGTCGCTACCCCGTTGGTGCCTGCCTGCGAGTGCCAGGACCCTTCCCGGAACCACAGGAGAGAAGGAGGGTTTGTCTCTCTCGCGGTGCCCTGAGCAGGAGTCGTACCAACACAGGCTCAGAAAGCTGAAACCATCGAAAGATTTAATTAGAGAGCAACAGGCATTAGAGGTTGGTTGATGGCCAGGGAGAAATGCACCGACTGCAAGGCAATGGGGGCGTAGTAAATCCTGGGGAACGGGGAACACGCTCGGAGACGCAGAGCCACGCAACAGCTCTCATAGAGAGGCGCAGCAAAAACTCAGCTGCGTCCTGAAGGCGCAAACCCTACCAAGAAGGGCGTCCGTGGGTCGGGGCTATCAGAAGCAGGGCAGCCCCTCAGCTGTCTCTGTCTTTCCTACCGTGATGCCACGTGGGGGTGGGCGATTGTGGGGGGGTTACAGACCATTGCAAAAACAGGGCGGAGGGCTTGCCAGCGCCGGGCAAACCAACCCCAGGGGCGGCTGCTGCCAAGAGGCCTGGTCACACCTAGCGGAGCATGTTGGAAACTGGGGACATTCAGCGTATCCCACAGCAGAATGTGACTCCGGCTGAGAGAGGATGAACTCAGAGGGGGCAACACACATCAATGCATTATAGTCACTGTGCGAATAGTTAGAAGTCGGTCTAACCTCTTTCCCTCCTGGCTTAACACCAGCCTGGCGTCCAGGACTCAACATACGCACTGCACAGCAACCCACAGAGCTCCTGGGTCATCCCACCTGTACTTGTTCCTGCTGTCCCTGCAGCAATGGACTGTTCCTGATTTTTTTTTTTTCCTCTTTTCCTTTCAAAGTCAGACTGATTCCTGATTCTTCTCCACATCCCTGCCCAGTTCCAGCACCAGAGAGACTGCCCTGAGAGAGAACGAGCCGGGATAACCAGGGACTCGCCTCGAGGAGTCGAATACCACGTGCCAAGAGCGGACGACAGGGCTGTGACAGGGGAGCGGGAGGGGAATGGAGGGGTGGCTTGTGGCGGGTGAACGCCCATTCTGAAGACAGGGTGGAGGGCTTGCGAGTGTTCTACTAAACTCTCTGCTTCCCAGCTGACTCCAAATTATTTCTTGCTGGATTTGGTCCTTTCCTTTTTTTTTTTCCCCCCTCTGTTGGGAGGGAGGAGGGGGGGAGCAGGAGAGAGATTCTCAGCCTCGACACCATCCAAGCTCTGAGCTCCCAGGTAAGGGTCAAATCGCTGCAGCGACGACACAGCCGAGGAGCGGGCGAGTGAGGGGCGGGGGCAGCCTCTCCCAAACGCTGCCGGCGGACTGCTTGCCCGAACGTTCCCGGAGGGGACGGAAACCCATGACAAAACGTAAGTATTAGCGTGAGGTATTGTAGCGGAGGAAAAGCCATGCTGTTCCTCCAGAGGTTGCAGAGCAGTAGTAACGTGTACGCCAAAAGGTTTCCAATGGCCCTGAGCGGCAAATTAAAACCGCACAACACACACAAAGGAGACCCCACTGGTTTTATATTCAGTTGTTTAATTTGAATGGAAAGGCCTCTGAAGAGAGGCCAGCTGAGTCGCTCCCCACGCACCCGGAGGAGATGCCCCCCCTGACCGGTCAGCGTCCCCCCCCACTTCAGGGGGTTTGTGGGCATCTATGGTGGGTGTGGGGGGTATCAAAGAGGAATTCAGGGACATGTGGGAGCCAATGGAGGGTCACCTGGGGGCACTTCAGTTGGATGGTTAGGGTTAGTTGGGGGGGGGGAGTGGGGGCTGGCTTGCTGGCAGCCTCTGGTGTGTGTGGGGGGTTGGCCAGCTTGGCAGCGGCGGCCTCTGTTATTGGGCGGGGGGGTTGGCTGGCTTGGCGGCGGCAGCAGCGTCTGTTGTTGGTTGGGGGGTTGGCCGGCTTGGCAGCGGCGGCTTCTGTTGGGTGGGGGGCGGGATGCGTGGCTGGCTTGGCCACAGCCTTTGTTGTTGGGTGGGGGGTGTTGGCTGGTTTGGTGGCAGCCCATGTTTTTGGGTGTGTGTGGGGGGGTGGCTGGCTTTTTGGCGGCAGCTTCTGTTATTGGGTGGGGCGTGGGGGGGGGGGGCTTAGCCTGGCGGTGGCCTCTGTTATTGGTTGGGGGGGTGGGATGCGTGGCTGGTTTGGTGGTGGCCTCTGTTATTGGGTGGGGATGGGGGGGTCGCTGGCTTGGCGGCGTCACCCTCCATTTTTTGGGGGGGTTGGGGGGTGGCTGGCTGCAGCAGCTTCTGTTGCTGGGGGGTATGGGGGGATTCGCTGGTGCGGCGGCGGCCTCTGTTTTTTTGGGGGCTTTGGGGCGCCTGGCTTGGGGGCGGCAGCTTCTCTTGCTGGGGTGGGGGGGTTGACTGGCTTGGCGGCAGCGGCTTATGTGGTTGGTTGGGGAGGGTGGCTGGCTTTTTGGCGGCGGTCTCTGTTGGTGTTGGGTGGGTGGGGGGGTGGCTGGCTTGGTGGTGGCAGTGTCTGTTGTTGGTTGGGGGGTTGGCTGGCATGGCAGTGGCAGCCTCTGTTGGGTGGGGGGTGGGATGTGTGGCTGCCTCGGCAGCGGCCTCTGTTGTGTGTGTGGGGTAGGGGTGGTGGCTGGTTTGGCGGCAGCCCATGTTTTTGGGTGTGGGGGTGTGGCTGGCTTTTTGGCGGTGGCCTCTGTTATTGGGTGGGGGTAGGCTTGGTGGCAGCGCCCTCTGGTTTTTGGGGGGGTTAGGGGGTGGCCAGCTTGGTGGCGGCAGCTTCTGTTGCAGGGCTGGGGGGTGGCTGGCTTGGCAGCGGCGGCCTCTGTTGTGACTGGGGTGGGTGGGATGCGTGGCTGGCTTGTCAGCCGCCTCTGTGTTTTGGGGGGTGTGGGGGGTGGCCAGCTTGGCGAAGGCAGCTTCTGTTGCTGGGGTGGATGCGTCGCTGGCTTGGCGGCAGCTTCTGTTGCTGGGGGGCATGGGGTGGTTGCTTGTCTTGGCGGCGGCCTATGTGGCTAGGTGGGGGGGCTGTGGCTGGCTTGGTGGCGGCCTCTGTAGTTTGGGGGGGTTGAGGGGTGGCTGGCGCGGTGGCGGCAGCTTCTGTTGCTGGGGGGCATGAGGGGATTTGCTGGCTTGGCGGCAGCGTCCTCTGTGGTTGGGGGGGTGGCTGGCTTTTTGGCGGCGGCCTCTGTTGGCGTTGGGTGGGTGGGGGGGTGGCTGGCTTTGCAGCGACGGCCTCTGTTATGGGGTGGTGGGCAGGCTGCCTTGGCGGCGGCAGTGTCTTGTTGGTTGGGGGTTTGGCTGGCTTGGCAGCGGCGGCCTCTGTTGGGTGGGGGGTGGGATGCGTGGCTGCCTTGGCAGCGGCCTCTGTTGTTGGGTGGGGGGTAGGGGTGTTGGCTGGTTTGGTGGCAGCCCATGTTTTTGGGTGTGTGTGGGGTGGCTGGCTTTTTGGCGGTTGCCTCTGTTACTGGGTGGGCCGTGGGGGGGTGCTGGCTTGGCTTGGTGGCGGTGGCCTCTGTTGTGACTGGGGTGGGTGGGTGGGATGCGTGGCTGGTTTGGCGGCGGCCATTGTTATTGGGTGGGAGTTTGGGGGGCAGGCTTGGTGGCAGCGCCCTCTGTTTTTTGGGGGGGTTAGTGGGTGGCCGGCTTGGCGGCGGCAGCTTCTGTTGCTGGGGGGTGTGGGGCAATTTGCTGGCTTGGTGGCAGCGGCCTCTGTTTTTTGGGGGGGTTAGGGGATGGCCGGCTTGGTGGCGGCAGCTTCTGTTGCGGGGCTGGGGGGTGGCTGGCTTGGCAGCAGCGGCCTCTGTTGTGACTGGGGTGGGTGGGATGCGTGGCTGGCTTGTCAGTGGCCTCTGTTTTTTGGGGGGGGTGGGGGGTGGCCAGCTTGGCGACGGCAGCTTCTGTTGCTGGGGGGCATGGGGTGGTTGCTTGTCTTGGCGGCGGCCTGTGTGGCTGGGTGGGGGGGCTGTGTCTGGCTTGGTGGCGGCGGCCTCTGCTGTGACTGGGGTGGGTGGGATGCGTGGCTGGTTTGGTGGCGGCCTCTGTTATTGGGTGGGGGTTGGGGGGGTGGCTGGCGTGGTGGCAGCGCCCTCTGTGGTTTGGGGGGGTTGAGGGGTGGCTGGTGCAGCAGCGGCAGCTTCTGTTGCTGGGGTGGTGTGGGGGTTGGCTGGCTTGGCGGCAGCGGCCTATGTGGTTGGTTGGGGGGGTGGCTGGCTTTTTGGCGGCGGCCTCTGTTGGTTGTGGGTGGGTAGGGGGGGTGGCTGGCTTTTTGGCAGTGGCCTCTGTTACTGGGTGGGCCGTGGGGTGGGGGCTGGCTTGGCTTGGCGGCGGCCCCTGTTATTGGGTGGGGGTGTGGGGGAGTGGGGGGGGTGTCTGTCTTGGCGGCGGCGGCCTATGTGGTTGGGTGGGGGGGCTGTGGCTGACTTGGTGGCGGCGGCCTCTGTGTTTTGGGGGGCTTGGGGGCTGCCTGGCTTGGCAGCGTCCGCTTCTGTTGCTGGGGTGGGGGGGTTGGCTGGCTTGGCGGCAGCTTCTGTTGCTGGGGGGCATGAGGGGATTTGCTGGCTTGGCGGCAGCGTCCTCTGTGGTTGGGGGCGGTGGCTGGCTTTTTGGCGGCGGCCTCTGTTGGTGTTGGGTGGGTGGGGGGGTGGCTGGCTTTGCAGCGACGGCCTCTGTTATGGGGTGGTGGGCCGGCTGCCTTGGCGGCGGCAGCGTCTGTTGTTGGTTGGGGGGTTGGCTGGCTTGGCAGCCGCGGCCTCTGTTGGGCGGGGGGTGGGATGCGTGGCTGCCTTGGCAGCGGCCTCTGTTGTTGGGTACGGGGTAGGGGTGTTGGCTGGTTTGGTGGCAGCCCATGTTTTTGGGTGTGTGTGGGGTGGCTGGCTTTTTGGCGGCGGCCTCTGTTACTGGGTGGGCCGTGGGGGGGTGGTGGCTTGGCTTGGTGGCTGTGCCCTCTGTGGTTGGGGGGGGGGGGCTGGCTTGGCGGTGGTGGCCTGTGTTGGGTGTGGGGGGACTGGCTTGGTGGCGGCGGCCTCTGTGACTGGGGTGGGTGGGATGCGTGGCTGGTTTAGGCGGCAGCCTCTGTTATTGGGTGGGGGTTGGGGGGGTGGCTGGCGTGGTGGTGGCGCCCTCTGGTTTTTGGGGGGGTTAGTGGATGGCCGGCTTGGCGGCGGCAGCTTCTGTTGCTGGGGGGTGTGGGGCAATTTGCTGGCTTGGTGGCAGCGGCCTCTGTTTTTTGGGGGGGTTAGGGGATGGCCGGCTTGGTGGCGGCAGCTTCTGTTGCTGGGGTGGGATGCGTCGCTGGCTTGGCGGCAGCTTCTGTTGCTGGGGGGTATGGGGTGGTTGCTTGTCTTGGCGGCGGCCTATGTGGCTGGGTGGGGGGGCTGTGGCTGGCGCGGCGGCAGCCTCTGTTGTGACTGGGGTGGGTGGGATGCGTGGCTGGTTTGGTGTCAGCATCTGTTATTGGGTGGGGGTTGGGGGGGTGGCTGGCGTGGTGGCGGTGCCCTCTGTGGTTTGGGGGGGTTGAGGGGTGGCTGGTGCGGCAGTGGCAGCTTCTGTTGCTGGGGTGGGGGGGAGTTGGCTGGCTTGGCGGCAGCAGCCTCTGTGGTTGGTTGGGGGGGTGGCTGGCTTTTTGGCGGTGGCCTCTGTTGGTTGTGGGTGGGTAGGGGGGTGGCTGGCTTTTTGGCAGTGGCCTCTGTTACCGGGTGGGCCGTGGGGTGGGGGCTGGCTTGGCTTGGCGGCGGCCCCTGTTATTGGGTGGTGGAGTGGGGGGGTGGCTGGCTTGGCGGTGGTGGCCTCTGTTATTGGGTGGGAGGGGTGGGATGCGTGGCTGGTTTGGCGGCAGCCTCTGTTATTGGGTGGGGGAGTGGGGGGGTGGCTGTCTTGGCGGCGGCGGCCTATGTGGTTGGGGGTGGTGGCTGGCTTTTTGGCGGCGGCCTCTGTTGGCGTTGGGTGGGTGGGGGGGTGGCTGGCTTGGCAGCAGCGGCCTCTGTTATGGGGTGGTGGGCTGGCTGCCTGGCGGCAGCAGCATTTTTTGTTGGTTGGGGGTTTGGCTGGCTTGGCAGCAGCGGCCTCTGTTGGGCGGGGAGTGGGATGCGTGGCTGCCTTGGCAGCGGCCTCTGTTGGGTGGGGGATAGGGGTGGTGGCTGATTTGGCGGCAGCCCATGTTTTTGGGTGTGTGGGGGGTGGCTGGCTTTTTGGCAGCGGCCTCTGTTACTGGGTGGGCCGTGGGGGGGGGCTGGCTTGGCTTGGCGGCGGTGGCCTTTGTGGTTGGGGGGGGGCTGGCTTGGCGGCGGTGGCCTCTGTGGTTGGGTGGGGGGGCTGGCTTGGCGGCGGTGGCCTGTGTTGGGAGGGGGGGGACTGGCTTGGTGGCGGCGGCCTCTGTTGTGACTGGGGTGGGTGGGATGCGTGGCTGGTTTGGTGGCGGCCTCTGTTATTGGGTGGGGGTTGGGGGTGGCTGGCTTGGTGGTGGCGCCCTCTGTGGTTTGGGGGGGGTTGGGGGGTGGCCAGCTTGGCGGCGGCAGCTTCTGTTGCTGGGGTGGGGGTTTGGCTGGCTTGGCGGCAGCTTCTGTTGCTGGGGGGGGGGTGGGGGGATTGCTTGTCTTGCCGGCGGCCTATGTGTTTGGGTGGGTGGGGGGGCTGGCTTGGCGGCGGCCTCAGTTTGGGGGGCGTGGCTTGGTGGTGGTGGCCTCAGTTGGATCCAACTGAAAGGTCCTTTTGGAGCCCCTCCAGAGCCTCCCCATATACCTCTCTGTGTGCCCGAATTCCCCTTTGATACCCCCAGATCCACCTTAGATGCTAGCAGGCCCCTTAAGAGCGGGGGCAGCACTGACCAGGTAGGGGATTCTCACCCCTGTGTGTGGGGGGAGGCTTCGCTGGGCTCTCCTCAGAGGTTACTTCCATTCAAATTAAAGAGACCAAAACCCAAAGAAACCTCAGGACAAAGAATAAAGGCAAAAGAAACAAAGGATCCCCCCCCCCAACACACACTGAGGAGGGTTCCCCCTCTTTAATTTCTTGAGACCCATTTCGTAGTTCTGTTTTCAAACTGCTTTGCTCTGCTTGCAATCGGCTTCTACCTGCTAGCAGCCTTTGTGTGTAACGGAAGAGACGCAGCGGGGGTGAGTTCAGAGCCTTGTTACCTGGCACTTAGTGCCAGTCCTGACTACCTATATGAACAGGAGAGATTGGCAGTCTTAGGGCGAGTTGGCTCGGCTCTCTGTGAAGCCGGAGGATTTCCTTCCCCCGAAGAGACGGCGGCTCCGCCCAGCCGGGCTGCCTCTCACCAGGCGCGCCGGGGCTCGGCTCCCCCGGGCGCCAGCCGGCTCCGCCGAGGTCTGCTCTCCGCTCGTCTTCCTTTAGCTTCCGTGGGTTCCCTTCGTCCGGCTGAGCTCCGCACCAGGTTAGTGCCAGCCTCTGTCGCTGTCCGCGGTTCCCGTGTAGGTGCTCCGAAGGTTCGATACGCCTGAATGTTCTAGGAGGGGATTAAAAGCCCTAAGACTTCACCTAAGTCGCTGGTAAGAAAAGGAGGAAAACTATCTGCAGAAACCAGGAAAACGTGCAGCAGACTTCTGGGAAATAGTCCAACCTCCTCTTTCACAGAAGTAAGGTGAGTTTGTGAAACCGCTCGGCTCCAAGACCTTTAGGAGAGATCCCACAGCCGTCCAGGGCTGTAGCGAGCCCTATAGAACTCGGGCAGTTACCCCAGCCGTGGCGTTCGTCTTTTCCCCCAGATCGGTTTCCGAGGACCGCGGCGGGACCCCTCTCCGTCGGGCCGCGGGACCCGCCGAGGCGCAGGACCTCTCCGGGCGCCCCCTTAGAGGCTTCTCAGGCAGAGCTCTTTTAACTCAGTCAGATCACCCCAGGAAGAGACAAGAGCCTTCAGGCAGGAAAAGGACTGCTGGCAAGGGAAAGGGGTAACGTGTAAGCCCTAAGGGGGCGTCCCACAAGGGAGAAAGGCAAATCGCTGCCACAGGTAAGAGCCCTCGGGGTGGAACCAGGGGGTTCCACTAAGCATTCCAATGGGGGAGACTGCAAAGGTTTTCATATAGCAATTGACCCTATTCTTTACTATCCATGTAAACAGGAAAGTTTCAGTTTTAGGGTGAGTCGGCATAGCGCTTTCAGCGAAGGAAAAGATTTTTCCTCGCCTCAGCCGGCGGCGACTCAAACTCCCCGCGGCAGCTCACCCGCGGGGCCCCCCGAGACGAGGAGAGGCGAACCGAGGCGAACGGAACCGGACGGAACCGGCGCGGGGCTCCCCGAGGCGAGGCGGAAGGAACCGGCACGTTGGGGGCTTGGCGGGGCTCAGCTCCTCGCTCAGATTCTTCCCGGTTTCCTCGGGCTCCCTTCCAGGTAAGCGCCAGCCTCTGCCGCTCTCGGGGGTTCTTACGTAGCAGCTCGTTTGAAACGCTTGCACGTTCTCGGAGGGGATTAAAATCCCTAAGAGGCCAGCTAACCCTGACACCCCTCTCTTGCAACTTCATAGCTCTGCTGTTTAACTAGGCGCAGCAGTCTGGTATTAATTTGTCTGAAAAGAGGCTTTGAAATGCGCTGCATGGGGTTCTGAAAGACGTAAACTTACAGTGCGTATCTCTAGTACACAACAGCTCACGGATTTTCCTTTGCGTTGTAGGGTTTTTGAACACTCACCGGTTTCGGCGTTGGGTTGGTTTTTCTCGGAACGGAAAACCTGCCGAGCGGAGGCCGGTGGGGCGCTTCCCACGCGCGGCGGCAAGAGACGCCCCCCCGACCGCTCAGCGGAAGTCCGCCGCTTTCAATCGATTCCCCTTTGGTAGGTACGTTGCCAAAATTGGCTTTGCTCTACGCGCAAATCGCTTTTCCGTTCCGGCATCACTTGCATCTCAGAGAGGAGATCCGGTGTGGGGGGGGTAACTTCAGAGCCTCTTTACCGTCGCAATGAATACCATTCCTGAATATCTCTATAGAGAGGAGAGGATTGTAGTTGGATTTATAGTCTCGGGGCGAGTCGCCTCGGCGCTCTCAGGCAAACGAGAGGGTTTTCTTCCCCTAAAAGGGCGGCTCGGCTCGGCGGCTCGGCTCGGCGCGGCTCGGCTCGGCTCGGCGCGGCTCGGCTCGGCTCGGCGCGGCTCGGCTCGGCGCGGCTCGGCTCGGCGCGGCTCGGCTCGGCTCGGCGCGGCTCGGCTCGGCTCGGCGCGGCTCGGCTCGGCTCGGCGCGGCTCGGCTCGGCGGCGCGGCTCGGCTCGGCGGCGCGGCTCGGCTCGGCGGCGCGGCTCGGCTCGGCGGCGCGGCTCGGCTCGGCGGCGCGGCTCGGCTCGGCTCGGCGGCGCGGCTCGGCGCGGCTCGGCTCGGCTCGGCGGCTCGGCGCGGCTCGGCTCGGCTCGGCGGCTCGGCTCGGCTCGGCGGCTCGGCTCGGCGCGGCTCGGCTCGGCTCGGCGGCTCGGCTCGGCTCGGCGGCTCGGCTCGGCGCGGCTCGGCTCGGCTCGGCGGCTCGGCTCGGCGCAGCTCGGCGGCTGCGAAGTACCTACTTAGCAATCGATCCCATTCTTTCCTGTCGATGTAAACAGTTGTTTTATTTTTTCAGTCGTAGGGTATGTGTTGCGCAATCGGCGGGCGAGGGGGAAAACGGTTCCTATCGGCATGTAAACTAAGGAGCCAAAAAATCCCAGATGACGTAAAAAAGCCCAAAGCAAAGCGACGACCCTCGCGGCACAAAGGAAGACCCCCCGTTCCTGAGCAATCGTTACACATTTCATAGATGTTTTCAAGCCGTGCGTTACCGTATTTGGAATTCGTTTTTACATTACGGAAGCCTTGGTATTTAACAGGACAGATCCAACGGGGGCAATTGCAAAGCTTCTTATGTAGCAATTGGTAATACTCTTGACTATCCACAGAAAAAGCAGGTATTTTTAGCAGGATTTTCTGTTGACGAAATGACGCGGGGCTCTCTGAAACGAAAAGACGAAACGTTGCAATGCTGGCCTGAAATGAAATGGTGTGGGGCTCTCTGAAATCAGACCAGGTGAAATGGAGCAATGCTGGCCTGAAATGAACTGGTTGTGGGGGCTCTCTGGACTGACAAGAGGTGAAATGTTGCAATGCTGGCCTGAAATGAAGTGGTGTGGGGGCCCTCTGAAATGACAAGAGGTGAAATGGTGCAATGCTGGCCTGAAATGAAACGATGTGGGGGCTCTCTGAAATGAGACCAGGTGAAATGGTGCAATGCTGGCCTGAAATGAACTGCTGTGGGGCTCTCTGAAATGAGACCAGGTGAAATGGTGCAATGCTGGCCTGAAATGAAACAGTATGGGGGCTCTCTGAAATGAGACCAGGTGAAATGGTGCAATGCTGGCCTGAAATGAAACGGTGTAGGGGCACTCTGAAATGAGACCAGGTGAAATGGTGCAATGCTGGCCAGAAATGAAATGGACTGGGGGCTCTCTGAAATGAAATGATCAAATGGTGCAATGCTGGCCTGAAATGAAACGGTATGGGGGCTCTCTGAAATGAGACCAGGTGAAATGGTGCAATGCTGGCCAGAAATGAAACGGAGTGGGGCTCTCTGAAATGAAATGATCAAATGGTGCAATGCTGGCCTGAAATGAAACGGTATGGGGGCTCTCTAAAATGAAATGATCAAATGGTGCAATGCTGGCCAGAAATGAAACGGTATGGGGGCTCTCTGAAATTAAATGATCAAATGGTGCAATGCTGGCCAGAAATGAAACGGTATGGGGGCTCTCTGAAATGAGACCAGGTCAAATGGTGCAATGCTGGCCTGAAATGAAACGGAGTGGGGCTCTCTGAAATGAAATGATGAAATGATCAAATGGTGCAATGCTGGCCAGAATTGAAATGGACTGGGGTCTCTCTGAAATGAAATGATCAAATGGTGCAATGCTGGCCAGAAATGAAACGGAGTGGGGGCTCTCTGAAATGAAATGATCAAATGGTGCAATGCTGGCCTGAAATGAAATGGTATGGGGGCTCTCTGAAATGAGACCAGGTGAAATGGTGCAATGCTGGCCAGAAATGAAACGGAGTGGGGCTCTCTGAAATGAAATGATCAAATGGTGCAATGCTGGCCTGAAATGAAACGGTATGGGGGCTCTCTGAAATGAGACCAGGTGAAATGGTGCAATGCTGGCCAGAAATGAAACGGAGTGGGGCTCTCTGAAATGAAATGATCAAATGGTGCAATGCTGGCCTGAAATGAAACGGTATGGGGGCTCTCTAAAATGAAATGATCAAATGGTGCAATGCTGGCCAGAAATGAAACGGTATGGGGCCTCTCTGAAATGAAATGATCAAATGGTGCAATGCTGGCCTGAAATGAAACGGTGTGGGGGCTCTCTGAAATGAAATGATCAAATGGTGCAATGCTGGCCAGAAATGAAACGGTATGGGGGCTCTCTGAAATGAGACCAGGTCAAATGGTGCAATGCTGGCCTGAAATGAAACGGAGTGGGGCTCTCTGAAATGAAATGATGAAATGATCAAATGGTGCAATGCTGGCCAGAATTGAAATGGACTGGGGTCTCTCTGAAATGAAATGATCAAATGGTGCAATGCTGGCCAGAAATGAAACGGAGTGGGGCTCTCTGAAATGAAATGATCAAATGGTGCAATGCTGGCCAGAATTGAAATAGACTGGGGTCTCTCTGAAATGAAATGATCAAATGGTGCAATGCTGGCCAGAAATGAAACGGAGTGGGGGCTCTCTGAAATGAAATGATCAAATGGTGCAATGCTGGCCAGAAATGAAATGGAGTGGGGCTCTCTGAAATGAAATGATCAAATGGTGCAATGCTGGCCTGAAATGAAATGGTATGGGGGCTCTCTGAAATGAAATGATCAAATGGTGCAATGCTGGCCAGAATTGAAATGGACTGGGGGCTCTCTGAAATGAGACCAGGTGAAATGGTGCAATGCTGGCCTGAAATGAAACGGAGTGGGGCTCTCTGAAATGAAATGATCAAATGGTGCAATGCTGGCCAGAATTGAAATAGACTGGGGTCTCTCTGAAATGAAATGATCAAATGGTGCAATGCTGGCCAGAAATGAAACGGAGTGGGGGGTCTCTGAAATGAAATGATCAAATGGTGCAATGCTGGCCAGAAATGAAATGGAGTGGGGCTCTCTGAAATGAAATGATCAAATGGTGCAATGCTGGCCAGAAATGAAATGGACTGGGGGCTCTGTGAAATGAAATGATCAAATGGTGCAATGCTGGCCTGAAATGAAATGGACTGGGGGCTCTCTGAAATGAAATGATCAAATGGTGCAATGCTGGCCTGAAATGAAATGGAGTGGGGGCTCTCTGAAATGAAATGATCAAATGGTGCAATGCTGGCCAGAAACGAAACGGAGTGGGGGTTCTCTGAAATGAAATGATCAAATGGTGCAATGCTGGCCTAAAATGAAATGGACTGGGGGCTCTCTGAAATGAAACGATCAAATGGTGCAATGCTGGCCAGAATTTAAATGGACTGGGGGCTCTCTGAAATGAAATGATCAAATGGTGCAATGCTGGCCAGAAACGAAACGGACTGGGGGTTCTCTGAAATGAAATGATCAAATGGTGCAATGCTGGCCTGAAATGAAATGGTATGGGGGCTCTCTGGAATGAAATGATCAAATGGTGCAATGCTGGCCAGAAATGAAACAGTATGGGGGCTCTGTGAAATGAAATGATCAAATGGTGCAATGCTGGCCTGAAATGAAATGGTATGGGGGCTCTCTGAAATGAAATGATCAAATGGTGCAATGCTGGCCAGAATTGAAATGGACTGGGGGCTCTCTGAAATGAAATGATCAAATGGTGCAATGCTGGCCTGAAATGAAATGGCCTGGGGGCTCTCTGAAATGAAATGATCAAATGGTGCAATGCTGGCCTGAAATGAAATGGTATGGGGGCTCTCTGAAATGAAATGATCAAATGGTGCAATGCTGGCCTGAAATGAAATGGACTGGGGGCTCTGTGAAATGAAATGATCAAATGGTGCAATGCTGGCCAGAAATGAAACAGTATGGGGGCTCTCTGAAATGAAATGATCAAATGGTGCAATGCTGGCCAGAAATGAAACAGTATGGGGGCTCTGTGAAATGAAATGATCAAATGGTGCAATGCTGGCCTGAAATGAAATGGACTGGGGGCTCTGTGAAATGAAATGATCAAATGGTGCAATGCTGGCCTGAAATGAAATGGTATGGGGGCTCTCTGAAATGAAATGATCAAATGGTGCAATGCTGGCCAGAATTGAAAAGGACTGGGGGTTCTCTGAAATGAAATGATCAAATGGTGCAATGCTGGCCTGAAATGAAATGGACTGGGGGCTCTGTGAAATGAAATGATCAAATGGTGCAATGCTGGCCTGAAATGAAATGGACTGGGGGCTCTTTGAAATGAAATGATCAAATGGTGCAATGCTGGCCAGAAATGAAACGGCGTGGGGCTCTCTGAAATGAAATGATCAAATGGTGCAATGCTGGCCTGAAATGAAATGGTGTGGGGGCTCTCTGAAATGAAATGATCAAATGGTGCAATGCTGGCCAGAAATGAAACGGTATGGGGGCTCACTGAAATGAAAAGAGGTGAAATGGTGCAATGCTGGCCAGAATTGAAATGGACTGGGGGCTCTCTGAAATGAAATGATCAAATGGTGCAATGCTGGCCTGAAATGAAACGGTATGGGGGCTCTGTGAAATGAGACCAGGTGAAATGGTGCAATGCTGGCCTGAAATGAAATGGACTGGGGGCTCTGTGAAATGAAATGATCAAATGGTGCAATGCTGGCCTGAAATGAAATGGACTGGGGGCTCTTTGAAATGAAATGATCAAATGGTGCAATGCTGGCCAGAAATGAAACGGCGTGGGGCTCTCTGAAATGAAATGATCAAATGGTGCAATGCTGGCCTGAAATGAAACGGTGTGGGGGCTCTCTGAAATGAAATGATCAAATGGTGCAATGCTGGCCAGAAATGAAACGGTATGGGGGCTCACTGAAATGAAAAGAGGTGAAATGGTGCAATGCTGGCCAGAATTGAAATGGACTGGGGGCTCTCTGAAATGAAATGATCAAATGGTGCAATGCTGGCCTGAAATGAAACGGTATGGGGGCTCTGTGAAATGAGACCAGGTGAAATGGTGCAATGCTGGCCTGAAATGAAATGGACTGGGGGCTCTCTGAAATGAAATGATCAAATGGTGCAATGCTGGCCTGAATTGAAATGGACTGGGGGCTCTCTGAAATGAAATGATCAAATGGTGCAATGCTGGCCAGAAATGAAACGGTATGGGGGCTCTCTGAAATGAAATGATCAAATGGTGCAATGCTGGACTGAAATGAAACGGTGTGGGGGCTCTCTGAAATGAAATGATCAAATGGTGCAATGCTGGCCTGAAATGAAACGGTGTGGGGGATCTCTGAAATGAAATGATCAAATGGTGCAATGCTGGCCAGAATTGAAATGGACTGGGGGCTCTCTGAAGTGAAATGATCAAATGGTCCAATGCTGGCCTGAAATGAAACGGTATGGGGGCTCACTGAAATGAAAAGAGGTGAAATGGTGCAATGCTGGCCAGAATTGAAATGGACTGGGGGCTCTCTGAAATGAAATGATCAAATGGTGCAATGCTGGCCTGAATTGAAATGGACTGGGGGCTCTCTGAAATGAAACGATCAAATGGTGCAATGCTGGCCAGAAATGAAACGGTGTGGGGGCTCTCTGAAATGAAATGATCAAATGGTGCAATGCTGGCCTGAAATGAAACGGTGTGGGGGATCTCTGAAATGAAATGATCAAATGGTGCAATGCTGGCCAGAAATGAAACGGTGTGGGGGCTCTCTGAAATGAAAAGAGGTGAAATGGTGCAATGCTGGCCAGAAATGAAACGGTGTGGGGGCTCTCTGAAATGAAATCAACAAATGGTGCAATGCTGGCCAGAAATGAAACGGTGTGGGGGCTCTCTGAAATGAAAAGAGGTGAAATGGTGCAATGCTGGCCAGAAATGAAACGGTGTGGGGGCTCTCTGAAATGAAATCAACAAATGGTGCAATGCTGGCCAGAAATGAAACGGTGTGGGGGCTCTCTGAAATGAAATCAACAAATGGTGCAATGCTGGCCAGAAATGAAACGGTGTGGGGGCTCTCTGAAATGAAATCAACAAATGGTGCAATGCTGGCCAGAAATGAAACGGTGTGGGGGCTCTCTGAAATGAAATCAACAAATGGTGCAATGCTGGCCAGAAATGAAACGGTGTGGAGGCTTTCTGAAATGAAAAGAGGTGAAATGGTGCAATGCTGGCCAGAAATGAAACGGTGTGGGGGCTCTCTGAAATGAAAAGAGGTGAAATGGTGCAATGCTGGCCAGAAATGAAACGGTGTGGGGGCTCTCTGAAATGAAATGATCAAATGGTGCAATGCTGGCCAGAAATGAAATGGACTGGGGGCTCTGTGAAATGAAATGATCAAATGGTGCAATGCTGGCCTGAAATGAAATGGCCTGGGGGCTCTCTGAAATGAAATGATCAAATGGTGCAATGCTGG
>NW_027142378.1:12668733-12675290 GCF_026170545.1 Melanerpes formicivorus
TTAGGGTTAGGGTTAGGGTTAGGGTTAGGGTTAGGGTTAGGGTTAGGGTTAGGGTTAGGGTTAGGGTTAGGGTTAGGGTTAGGGTTAGGGTTAGGGTTAGGGTTAGGGTTAGGGTTAGGGTTAGGGTTAGGGTTAGGGTTAGGGTTAGGGTTAGGGTTAGGGTTAGGGTTAGGGTTAGGGTTAGGGTTAGGGTTAGGGTTAGGGTTAGGGTTAGGGTTAGGGTTAGGGTTAGGGTTAGGGTTAGGGTTAGGGTTAGGGTTAGGGTTAGGGTTAGGGTTAGGGTTAGGGTTAGGGTTAGGGTTAGGGTTAGGGTTAGGGTTAGGGTTAGGGTTAGGGTTAGGGTTAGGGTTAGGGTTAGGGTTAGGGTTAGGGTTAGGGTTAGGGTTAGGGTTAGGGTTAGGGTTAGGGTTAGGGTTAGGGTTAGGGTTAGGGTTAGGGTTAGGGTTAGGGTTAGGGTTAGGGTTAGGGTTAGGGTTAGGGTTAGGGTTAGGGTTAGGGTTAGGGTTAGGGTTAGGGTTAGGGTTAGGGTTAGGGTTAGGGTTAGGGTTAGGGTTAGGGTTAGGGTTAGGGTTAGGGTTAGGGTTAGGGTTAGGGTTAGGGTTAGGGTTAGGGTTAGGGTTAGGGTTAGGGTTAGGGTTAGGGTTAGGGTTAGGGTTAGGGTTAGGGTTAGGGTTAGGGTTAGGGTTAGGGTTAGGGTTAGGGTTAGGGTTAGGGTTAGGGTTAGGGTTAGGGTTAGGGTTAGGGTTAGGGTTAGGGTTAGGGTTAGGGTTAGGGTTAGGGTTAGGGTTAGGGTTAGGGTTAGGGTTAGGGTTAGGGTTAGGGTTAGGGTTAGGGTTAGGGTTAGGGTTAGGGTTAGGGTTAGGGTTAGGGTTAGGGTTAGGGTTAGGGTTAGGGTTAGGGTTAGGGTTAGGGTTAGGGTTAGGGTTAGGGTTAGGGTTAGGGTTAGGGTTAGGGTTAGGGTTAGGGTTAGGGTTAGGGTTAGGGTTAGGGTTAGGGTTAGGGTTAGGGTTAGGGTTAGGGTTAGGGTTAGGGTTAGGGTTAGGGTTAGGGTTAGGGTTAGGGTTAGGGTTAGGGTTAGGGTTAGGGTTAGGGTTAGGGTTAGGGTTAGGGTTAGGGTTAGGGTTAGGGTTAGGGTTAGGGTTAGGGTTAGGGTTAGGGTTAGGGTTAGGGTTAGGGTTAGGGTTAGGGTTAGGGTTAGGGTTAGGGTTAGGGTTAGGGTTAGGGTTAGGGTTAGGGTTAGGGTTAGGGTTAGGGTTAGGGTTAGGGTTAGGGTTAGGGTTAGGGTTAGGGTTAGGGTTAGGGTTAGGGTTAGGGTTAGGGTTAGGGTTAGGGTTAGGGTTAGGGTTAGGGTTAGGGTTAGGGTTAGGGTTAGGGTTAGGGTTAGGGTTAGGGTTAGGGTTAGGGTTAGGGTTAGGGTTAGGGTTAGGGTTAGGGTTAGGGTTAGGGTTAGGGTTAGGGTTAGGGTTAGGGTTAGGGTTAGGGTTAGGGTTAGGGTTAGGGTTAGGGTTAGGGTTAGGGTTAGGGTTAGGGTTAGGGTTAGGGTTAGGGTTAGGGTTAGGGTTAGGGTTAGGGTTAGGGTTAGGGTTAGGGTTAGGGTTAGGGTTAGGGTTAGGGTTAGGGTTAGGGTTAGGGTTAGGGTTAGGGTTAGGGTTAGGGTTAGGGTTAGGGTTAGGGTTAGGGTTAGGGTTAGGGTTAGGGTTAGGGTTAGGGTTAGGGTTAGGGTTAGGGTTAGGGTTAGGGTTAGGGTTAGGGTTAGGGTTAGGGTTAGGGTTAGGGTTAGGGTTAGGGTTAGGGTTAGGGTTAGGGTTAGGGTTAGGGTTAGGGTTAGGGTTAGGGTTAGGGTTAGGGTTAGGGTTAGGGTTAGGGTTAGGGTTAGGGTTAGGGTTAGGGTTAGGGTTAGGGTTAGGGTTAGGGTTAGGGTTAGGGTTAGGGTTAGGGTTAGGGTTAGGGTTAGGGTTAGGGTTAGGGTTAGGGTTAGGGTTAGGGTTAGGGTTAGGGTTAGGGTTAGGGTTAGGGTTAGGGTTAGGGTTAGGGTTAGGGTTAGGGTTAGGGTTAGGGTTAGGGTTAGGGTTAGGGTTAGGGTTAGGGTTAGGGTTAGGGTTAGGGTTAGGGTTAGGGTTAGGGTTAGGGTTAGGGTTAGGGTTAGGGTTAGGGTTAGGGTTAGGGTTAGGGTTAGGGTTAGGGTTAGGGTTAGGGTTAGGGTTAGGGTTAGGGTTAGGGTTAGGGTTAGGGTTAGGGTTAGGGTTAGGGTTAGGGTTAGGGTTAGGGTTAGGGTTAGGGTTAGGGTTAGGGTTAGGGTTAGGGTTAGGGTTAGGGTTAGGGTTAGGGTTAGGGTTAGGGTTAGGGTTAGGGTTAGGGTTAGGGTTAGGGTTAGGGTTAGGGTTAGGGTTAGGGTTAGGGTTAGGGTTAGGGTTAGGGTTAGGGTTAGGGTTAGGGTTAGGGTTAGGGTTAGGGTTAGGGTTAGGGTTAGGGTTAGGGTTAGGGTTAGGGTTAGGGTTAGGGTTAGGGTTAGGGTTAGGGTTAGGGTTAGGGTTAGGGTTAGGGTTAGGGTTAGGGTTAGGGTTAGGGTTAGGGTTAGGGTTAGGGTTAGGGTTAGGGTTAGGGTTAGGGTTAGGGTTAGGGTTAGGGTTAGGGTTAGGGTTAGGGTTAGGGTTAGGGTTAGGGTTAGGGTTAGGGTTAGGGTTAGGGTTAGGGTTAGGGTTAGGGTTAGGGTTAGGGTTAGGGTTAGGGTTAGGGTTAGGGTTAGGGTTAGGGTTAGGGTTAGGGTTAGGGTTAGGGTTAGGGTTAGGGTTAGGGTTAGGGTTAGGGTTAGGGTTAGGGTTAGGGTTAGGGTTAGGGTTAGGGTTAGGGTTAGGGTTAGGGTTAGGGTTAGGGTTAGGGTTAGGGTTAGGGTTAGGGTTAGGGTTAGGGTTAGGGTTAGGGTTAGGGTTAGGGTTAGGGTTAGGGTTAGGGTTAGGGTTAGGGTTAGGGTTAGGGTTAGGGTTAGGGTTAGGGTTAGGGTTAGGGTTAGGGTTAGGGTTAGGGTTAGGGTTAGGGTTAGGGTTAGGGTTAGGGTTAGGGTTAGGGTTAGGGTTAGGGTTAGGGTTAGGGTTAGGGTTAGGGTTAGGGTTAGGGTTAGGGTTAGGGTTAGGGTTAGGGTTAGGGTTAGGGTTAGGGTTAGGGTTAGGGTTAGGGTTAGGGTTAGGGTTAGGGTTAGGGTTAGGGTTAGGGTTAGGGTTAGGGTTAGGGTTAGGGTTAGGGTTAGGGTTAGGGTTAGGGTTAGGGTTAGGGTTAGGGTTAGGGTTAGGGTTAGGGTTAGGGTTAGGGTTAGGGTTAGGGTTAGGGTTAGGGTTAGGGTTAGGGTTAGGGTTAGGGTTAGGGTTAGGGTTAGGGTTAGGGTTAGGGTTAGGGTTAGGGTTAGGGTTAGGGTTAGGGTTAGGGTTAGGGTTAGGGTTAGGGTTAGGGTTAGGGTTAGGGTTAGGGTTAGGGTTAGGGTTAGGGTTAGGGTTAGGGTTAGGGTTAGGGTTAGGGTTAGGGTTAGGGTTAGGGTTAGGGTTAGGGTTAGGGTTAGGGTTAGGGTTAGGGTTAGGGTTAGGGTTAGGGTTAGGGTTAGGGTTAGGGTTAGGGTTAGGGTTAGGGTTAGGGTTAGGGTTAGGGTTAGGGTTAGGGTTAGGGTTAGGGTTAGGGTTAGGGTTAGGGTTAGGGTTAGGGTTAGGGTTAGGGTTAGGGTTAGGGTTAGGGTTAGGGTTAGGGTTAGGGTTAGGGTTAGGGTTAGGGTTAGGGTTAGGGTTAGGGTTAGGGTTAGGGTTAGGGTTAGGGTTAGGGTTAGGGTTAGGGTTAGGGTTAGGGTTAGGGTTAGGGTTAGGGTTAGGGTTAGGGTTAGGGTTAGGGTTAGGGTTAGGGTTAGGGTTAGGGTTAGGGTTAGGGTTAGGGTTAGGGTTAGGGTTAGGGTTAGGGTTAGGGTTAGGGTTAGGGTTAGGGTTAGGGTTAGGGTTAGGGTTAGGGTTAGGGTTAGGGTTAGGGTTAGGGTTAGGGTTAGGGTTAGGGTTAGGGTTAGGGTTAGGGTTAGGGTTAGGGTTAGGGTTAGGGTTAGGGTTAGGGTTAGGGTTAGGGTTAGGGTTAGGGTTAGGGTTAGGGTTAGGGTTAGGGTTAGGGTTAGGGTTAGGGTTAGGGTTAGGGTTAGGGTTAGGGTTAGGGTTAGGGTTAGGGTTAGGGTTAGGGTTAGGGTTAGGGTTAGGGTTAGGGTTAGGGTTAGGGTTAGGGTTAGGGTTAGGGTTAGGGTTAGGGTTAGGGTTAGGGTTAGGGTTAGGGTTAGGGTTAGGGTTAGGGTTAGGGTTAGGGTTAGGGTTAGGGTTAGGGTTAGGGTTAGGGTTAGGGTTAGGGTTAGGGTTAGGGTTAGGGTTAGGGTTAGGGTTAGGGTTAGGGTTAGGGTTAGGGTTAGGGTTAGGGTTAGGGTTAGGGTTAGGGTTAGGGTTAGGGTTAGGGTTAGGGTTAGGGTTAGGGTTAGGGTTAGGGTTAGGGTTAGGGTTAGGGTTAGGGTTAGGGTTAGGGTTAGGGTTAGGGTTAGGGTTAGGGTTAGGGTTAGGGTTAGGGTTAGGGTTAGGGTTAGGGTTAGGGTTAGGGTTAGGGTTAGGGTTAGGGTTAGGGTTAGGGTTAGGGTTAGGGTTAGGGTTAGGGTTAGGGTTAGGGTTAGGGTTAGGGTTAGGGTTAGGGTTAGGGTTAGGGTTAGGGTTAGGGTTAGGGTTAGGGTTAGGGTTAGGGTTAGGGTTAGGGTTAGGGTTAGGGTTAGGGTTAGGGTTAGGGTTAGGGTTAGGGTTAGGGTTAGGGTTAGGGTTAGGGTTAGGGTTAGGGTTAGGGTTAGGGTTAGGGTTAGGGTTAGGGTTAGGGTTAGGGTTAGGGTTAGGGTTAGGGTTAGGGTTAGGGTTAGGGTTAGGGTTAGGGTTAGGGTTAGGGTTAGGGTTAGGGTTAGGGTTAGGGTTAGGGTTAGGGTTAGGGTTAGGGTTAGGGTTAGGGTTAGGGTTAGGGTTAGGGTTAGGGTTAGGGTTAGGGTTAGGGTTAGGGTTAGGGTTAGGGTTAGGGTTAGGGTTAGGGTTAGGGTTAGGGTTAGGGTTAGGGTTAGGGTTAGGGTTAGGGTTAGGGTTAGGGTTAGGGTTAGGGTTAGGGTTAGGGTTAGGGTTAGGGTTAGGGTTAGGGTTAGGGTTAGGGTTAGGGTTAGGGTTAGGGTTAGGGTTAGGGTTAGGGTTAGGGTTAGGGTTAGGGTTAGGGTTAGGGTTAGGGTTAGGGTTAGGGTTAGGGTTAGGGTTAGGGTTAGGGTTAGGGTTAGGGTTAGGGTTAGGGTTAGGGTTAGGGTTAGGGTTAGGGTTAGGGTTAGGGTTAGGGTTAGGGTTAGGGTTAGGGTTAGGGTTAGGGTTAGGGTTAGGGTTAGGGTTAGGGTTAGGGTTAGGGTTAGGGTTAGGGTTAGGGTTAGGGTTAGGGTTAGGGTTAGGGTTAGGGTTAGGGTTAGGGTTAGGGTTAGGGTTAGGGTTAGGGTTAGGGTTAGGGTTAGGGTTAGGGTTAGGGTTAGGGTTAGGGTTAGGGTTAGGGTTAGGGTTAGGGTTAGGGTTAGGGTTAGGGTTAGGGTTAGGGTTAGGGTTAGGGTTAGGGTTAGGGTTAGGGTTAGGGTTAGGGTTAGGGTTAGGGTTAGGGTTAGGGTTAGGGTTAGGGTTAGGGTTAGGGTTAGGGTTAGGGTTAGGGTTAGGGTTAGGGTTAGGGTTAGGGTTAGGGTTAGGGTTAGGGTTAGGGTTAGGGTTAGGGTTAGGGTTAGGGTTAGGGTTAGGGTTAGGGTTAGGGTTAGGGTTAGGGTTAGGGTTAGGGTTAGGGTTAGGGTTAGGGTTAGGGTTAGGGTTAGGGTTAGGGTTAGGGTTAGGGTTAGGGTTAGGGTTAGGGTTAGGGTTAGGGTTAGGGTTAGGGTTAGGGTTAGGGTTAGGGTTAGGGTTAGGGTTAGGGTTAGGGTTAGGGTTAGGGTTAGGGTTAGGGTTAGGGTTAGGGTTAGGGTTAGGGTTAGGGTTAGGGTTAGGGTTAGGGTTAGGGTTAGGGTTAGGGTTAGGGTTAGGGTTAGGGTTAGGGTTAGGGTTAGGGTTAGGGTTAGGGTTAGGGTTAGGGTTAGGGTTAGGGTTAGGGTTAGGGTTAGGGTTAGGGTTAGGGTTAGGGTTAGGGTTAGGGTTAGGGTTAGGGTTAGGGTTAGGGTTAGGGTTAGGGTTAGGGTTAGGGTTAGGGTTAGGGTTAGGGTTAGGGTTAGGGTTAGGGTTAGGGTTAGGGTTAGGGTTAGGGTTAGGGTTAGGGTTAGGGTTAGGGTTAGGGTTAGGGTTAGGGTTAGGGTTAGGGTTAGGGTTAGGGTTAGGGTTAGGGTTAGGGTTAGGGTTAGGGTTAGGGTTAGGGTTAGGGTTAGGGTTAGGGTTAGGGTTAGGGTTAGGGTTAGGGTTAGGGTTAGGGTTAGGGTTAGAGGTTAGGGTTAGGGTTAGGGTTAGGGTTAGGGTTAGGGTTAGGGTTAGGGTTAGGGTTAGGGTTAGGGTTAGGGTTAGGGTTAGGGTTAGGGTTAG